>NC_091987.1:155771131-156101443 GCF_044704955.1 Pristiophorus japonicus
CGAAAAAGTAATACAATAACTGGAAAACCTCTGAAACAGCGTAGATTATTGTAGAACGCAGCACAACACATATGCAACTTGAGAAACTTCGAAAAACACATAAAAGTAATAAAATAACTCGAAATCTTCTGAAACAGAGTTGGTATTGAACGCAGCACAACCCAAATGCCACATGAGTTACCTCGAAAAACTCAAAAAAGTCATAAATTAATTAGAAAACTTCTGAAACAGCGTAGATTATTGTAGAACGCAGCACAACACATATGCAACATGAAAAACTTCGAAAAACTTAAAAACGTCATAAAGTAATTCGACAACTTCTGAAACAGCGTAGAATAGTTCGGAACGCGGCACAACTCATATGCACCTTGAGAAACCTCGAAAAACTTAAAAAAGTCATAAAATAATTCGGTAACTTCTGAAACAGTGTAGAATAGTTTTGAACGCGGCACAACCCATATGCACCAGGAGAAACATGGAAAAACTCAAAAAAGTAAAAACATAACTCAAAATCTTCTGAAACAGCATAGAGTAGTTTAGAAGGCAGCACAACCCATATGCATCAGGAGAAACTTCGAAAAGCTCTAAAAAGTAGAAAAATAGCTCGAATCTTCTGTAACAGAGTAGAGTAGTGCAGAACGCAGAACAACACATATGCAACATGTGAAACTTAAAAAAACTCGAAAAAGTAATACAATAACTGGAAAACCTCTGAAACAGCGTAGATTATTGTAGAACGCAGCACAACACATATGCAACTTGAGAAACTTCGAAAAACACATAAAAGTAATAAAATAACTCGAAATCGTCTGAAACAGTCTTGGTGTAGAACACAGCACAACCCAAATGCCACATGAGTTAACTCGAAAAACTCAAAAACGTCATAAAGTAATTTGAAAACTTCTGAAACACCGTCGAGTTGTGCGGAGCGCAGCATAACTCAAATGCACCATGAGAAACTTCGAAAAACTCAAAAAAGTCAGAACGTAATTAGAAAACTTCTGAAACAGCGTAGAATAGTTCGTAGAATAGCGTAGAGTAGAACGGAGCAGAACCCATATGCCACATGAGAAACATCGAAAAAATCAAAAAAGTAAAAAAAATAGCTCGAAATCTTCTGTAACAGAGTAGGGTAGTGTAGAACACAGAACAACACATATGCAACATTTGAAACCACGAAAAACTCAAAAAAGTAATACAATAACTCGAAAACCTCTGAAACAGCGTAGAGTACTGTAGAACGGAGCACAACCCATATGCCACATGAGAAACATCGAAAAACTCAAAAAAGTAAAAAAATAGCTCGAAATCTTCTGTAACAGAGTAGAGTAGTTTGGAACGCAGCACAACACATATGCACCATGGGAAACTTCAAAAAACTCAAAAAAGTAACACAATAACTGGAAAACCTCCGAAACAGCGTATATTATTGTAGAACGCAGCACAACCCAAATGCCACATGAGTTACCTCGAAAAACTCAAAAAAGTCATAAATTAATTAGAAAACTTCTGAAACAGCGTAGATTATTGTAGAACGCAGCACAACACATATGCAACATGAAAAACTTCGAAAAACTTAAAAACGTCATAAAGTAATTCGACAACTTCTGAAACAGCGTAGAATAGTTCGGAACGCGGCACAACTCATATGCACCTTGAGAAACCTCGAAAAACTTTTAAACGTCATAAAATAATTCGGTAACTTCTGAAACAGTGTAGAATAGTTTAGAACGCGGCACAATCTATATGCACCAGGAGAAACATGGAAAAACTCAAAAAAGTAAAATCATAACTCGAAATCTTCTGAAACAGCATAGAGTAGTTTAGAACGTGGCACAACCCATATGCACGAGGAGAAAAATGGAAAAACTCGAAAAAGTAAAAAAATAGCTCGAAATATTCTGTAAAAGTCTAGAGTAGTGTAGAACGCAGCACAATACATATGCAACTTGAGAAACTTCGAAAAACACATAAAAGTAATAAAATAACTCGAAATCTTCTGAAACAGAGTTGGTGTAGAACGCACCACAACACATATGCACCATGAGAAACCTCGAAAAACTTTAAAAAGTCATAAAATAATTCGGTAACTTCTGAAACAGTGTAGAATAGTTTAGAACGCGGCACAACCCATATGCACCAGGAGAAACTTCGAAAAGCTCTAAAAATTAGGAAAATAGCTCGAAATCTTCTGTGACAGAGTAGAGTAGTGCAGAACGCAGCACAACACATGCACCATGGGAAACTTCAAAAAACTCAAAAAAGTAATACAATAACTGGAAAACCTTTGTAACAGCGAAGATTATTGTAGAACGCAGCACAACACATATGCAACTTGAGAAACTTCGAAAAACACATAAAAGTAATAAAATAACTCGAAATCTTCTGAAACAGAGTTGGTGTAGAACGCAGCACAACACATATGCACCATGAGAAACCTCGAAAAACTTTAAAAAGTCATAAAATAATTCGGTAACTTCTGAAACAGTGTAGAATAGTTTAGAACGCGGCACAACACATATGCACCAGGAGAAACTTCGAAAAGCACATAAAAGTAATAAAATAACTCGAAATCTTCTGAAACAGATTTGGTGTAGAACGCAGCACAACCCAAATGCCAGATGAGATACCTCGAAAAACTCAAAAAAGTCATAAATTAATTAGAAAACTTCTGAAACAGCGTCAAGTTGTGCGGTGCGCAGCATAACTCAAATGCACCGAGAAACCGCGAAAAACTCAAAAAAGTCATAAAATAATTCGGTAACTTCTGAAACAGTGTAGAATAGTTTGGAACGCGGCACAACCTATATGCACCCAGAGAAACATGGAAAAACTCAAAAAAGTAATACAATAACTCGAAAACCTCTGAAACAGCGTAGAGTACTGTAGAACGGAGCACAACCCATATGCCACATGAGAAACATCGAAAAACTCAAAAACGTAAAAAAATAGCTCGAAATCTTCTGTAACAGAGTAGAGTAGTGTAGAACGCAGCACAACACATATGCACCATGGGAAACTTCAAAAAACTCAAAAAAGTAACACAATAACTGGAAAACCTCCGAAACAGCGTAGATTATTGTAGAACGCAGCACAACACATATGCAACTTGAGAAACTTCGAAAAACACATAAAAGTAATAAAATAACTCGAAATCTTCTGAAACAGAGTTGGTATAGAACGCAGCACAACCCAAATGCCACATGAGTTACCTCGAAAAACTCAAAAAAGTCATAAATTAATTAGAAAACTTCTGAAACAGCGTAGATTATTGTAGAACGCAGCACAACACATATGCAACATGAAAAACTTCGAAAAACTTAAAAACGTCATAAAGTAATTCGACAACTTCTGAAACAGCGTAGAATAGTTCGGAACGCGGCACAACTCATATGCACCTTGAGAAACCTCGAAAAACTTTTAAACGTCATAAAATAATTCGGTAACTTCTGAAACAGTGTAGAATAGTTTAGAACGCGGCACAATCTATATGCACCAGGAGAAACATGGAAAAACTCAAAAAAGTAAAATCATAACTCGAAATCTTCTGAAACAGCATAGAGTAGTTTAGAACGTGGCACAACCCATATGCACGAGGAGAAAAATGGAAAAACTCGAAAAAGTAAAAAAATAGCTCGAAATATTCTGTAAAAGTCTAGAGTAGTGTAGAACGCAGCACAATACATATGCAACTTGAGAAACTTCGAAAAACACATAAAAGTAATAAAATAACTCGAAATCTTCTGAAACAGAGTTGGTGTAGAACGCACCACAACACATATGCACCATGAGAAACCTCGAAAAACTTTAAAAAGTCATAAAATAATTCGGTAACTTCTGAAACAGTGTAGAATAGTTTAGAACGCGGCACAACCCATATGCACCAGGAGAAACTTCGAAAAGCTCTAAAAATTAGGAAAATAGCTCGAAATCTTCTGTGACAGAGTAGAGTAGTGCAGAACGCAGCACAACACATGCACCATGGGAAACTTCAAAAAACTCAAAAAAGTAATACAATAACTGGAAAACCTTTGAAACAGCGAAGATTATTGTAGAACGCAGCACAACACATATGCAACTTGAGAAACTTCGAAAAACACATAAAAGTAATAAAATAACTCGAAATCTTCTGAAACAGAGTTGGTGTAGAACGCAGCACAACACATATGCACCATGAGAAACCTCGAAAAACTTTAAAAAGTCATAAAATAATTCGGTAACTTCTGAAACAGTGTAGAATAGTTTAGAACGCGGCACAACACATATGCACCAGGAGAAACTTCGAAAAGCACATAAAAGTAATAAAATAACTCGAAATCTTCTGAAACAGATTTGGTGTAGAACGCAGCACAACCAAATGCCACATGAGATACCTCGAAAAACTCCAAAAAGTCATAAATTAATTAGAAAACTTCTGAAACAGCGTCAAGTTGTGCGGTGCGCAGCATAACTCAAATGCACCGAGAAACCGCGAAAAACTCAAAAAAGTCATAAAATAATTCGGTAACTTCTGAAACAGTGTAGAATAGTTTGGAACGCGGCACAACCTATATGCACCCAGAGAAACATGGAAAAACTCAAAAAAGTAAAAACATAACTCGAAATCTTCCGAAACAGCACAGAGTAGTTTAGAAGGCTGCACAACCCATATGCACCAGGAGAAACTTCGAAAAACTAAAAAAGTAAAAACATAACTCGAAATCTTCTGAAACAGCATAGAGTAGTTTAGAAGGCAGCACAACCCATATGCATCAGGAGAAACTTCGAAAAGCTCTAACAATTAAGAAAAATAGCTCGAAATCTTCTGTAACAGAGTAGAGTAGTGCGGAAGGCAGCACAACACAAATGCACCATGGGAAACTTCAAAAAACTCAGAAAAGTAGTACAATAATTCGAAAACCTCTGAAACAGCGTAGAGTATTGTAGAACGCAGCATAACTCAAATACACCATGGGAAACCTCGAAAAACTCAAAAAAGTCATAAAATAATTCGGTAACTTCTGAATCAGTGTAGAATAGTTTAGAACGCGGCACAACCCATATGCACCAGGAGAAACATCGAAAAACTCAAAAAAGTAAACAAATGGCTCGAAATCTTCTGTAACAGAGTAGAGTAGTGTAGAACGCAGAACAACACATATGCAACATTTGAAACCACGACAAATTCAAAAAAGTAATACAATAACTCGAAAACCAGGAGAAACATGGAAAAACTCAAAAAAGTAAAAACATAACTCGAAATCTTCTGAAACAGCATAGAGTAGTTTAGAAGGCAGCACAACCCATATGCACCAGGAGAAACTTCGAAAAACTAAAAAAGTAAAAACATAACTCGAAATCTTCTGAAACAGCATAGAGTAGTTTAGAAGGCAGCACAACCCATATGCATCAGGAGAAACTTCGAAAAGCTCTAACAATTAAGAAAAATAGCTCGAAATCTTCTGTAACAGAGTAGAGTAGTGCGGAACGCAGCACAACACAAATGCACCATGGGAAACTTCAAAAAACTCAGAAAAGTAGTACAATAATTCGAAAACCTCTGAAACAGCGTAGAGTATTGTAGAACGCAGCACAACTCATACGCACCATGAGAAACCTCGAAAAACTTAAAAAAGTCATAAAATAATTCGGTAACTTCTGAAACAGTGTAGAATAGTTTCGAACGCGGCACAACCCAGATGCACCAGGAGAAACATGGAAAAACTCAAAAAAGTAAAAACATAACTCGAAATCTTCTGAAACAGCATAGAGTAGTTTAGAAGGCAGCACAACCCATATGCATCAGGAGAAACTTCGAAAAGCTCTAAAAAGTAGAAAAATAGCTCGAAACCTTCTGTAACAGAGTAGAGTAGTGCAGAACGCAGAACAACACATATGCAACATGTGAAACTTAAAAAAACTCGAAAAAGTAATACAATAACGGGAAAACCTCTGAAACAGCGTAGATTATTGTAGAATGCAGCACAACACATATGCAACTTGAGAAACTTCGAAAAACACATAAAAGTAATAAAATAACTCGAAATCTTCTGAAACAGAGTTGGTGTAGAACGCAGCAGAACACATATGCACCATGAGAAACCTCGAAAAACTTTAAAAAGTCATAAAATAATTCGGTAACTTCTGAAACAGTGTAGAATAGTTTAGAACGCGGCACAACACATATGCACCAGGAGAAACTTCGAAAAGCACATAAAAGTAATAAAATAACTCGAAATCTTCTGAAACAGATTTGGTGTAGAACGCAGCACAACCCAAATGCCACATGAGATACCTCGAAAAACTCAAAAAAGTCATAAATTAATTAGAAAACTTCTGAAACAGCGTCAAGTTGTGCGGTGCGCAGCATAACTCAAATGCACCGAGAAACCGCGAAAAACTCAAAAAAGTCAAAAAATAATTCGGTAACTTCTGAAACAGTGTAGAATAGTTTGGAACGCGGCACAACCTATATGCACCCAGAGAAACATGGAAAAACTCAAAAAAGTAAAAACATAACTCGAAATCTTCCGAAACAGCATAGAGTAGTTTAGAATGCGGCACAACCCATATGCACCAGGAGAAACATGGAAAAACTAAAAAAGTAAAAACATAACTCGAAATCTTCTGAAACAGCATAGAGTAGTTTAGAAGGCTGCACAACCCATATGCAACTTGAGAAACTTCGAAAAACACATAAAAGTAATAAAATAACTCGAAATCGTCTGAAACAGTGTTGGTGTAGAACACAGCACAACCCAAATGCCACATGAGTTAACTCGAAAAACTCAAAAAAGTCATAAATTAATTAGAAAACTTCTGAAACAGCGTAGAATAGTTTAGAATGCGGCACAACACATATGCACCATGACAAACTTCGAAAAACTCGAAAAAGTAATAAAATAACTCGAAATCGTCTGAAACAGTGTTGGTGTAGAACACAGCACAACCCAAATGCCACATGAGTTAACTCGAAAAACTCAAAAAAGTCATAAATTAATTAGAAAACTTCTGAAACAGCGTAGAATAGTTTAGAATGCGGCACAACACATATGCACCATGACAAACTTCGAAAAACTCGAAAAAGTAATACAATAACTCGAAAACCTCTGAAACAGCGTGGAGTATTGTAGAACGCAGCACAACACATATGCAACTTGAGAAACTTCGAAAAACACATAAAAGTAATAAAATAACACGAAATCGTCTGAAACAGAGTTGGTGTAGAACGCAGCACAACCCAAATGCAACATGAGTTACCTCGAAAAACTCAAAAAAGTCATAAAGTAATTTGAAAACTTCTGAAACACCGTCGAGTTGTGCGGAGCGCAGCATAACTCAAATGCACCATGAGAAACTTCGAAAAACTCAAAAAAGTCAGAACGTAATTAGAAAACTTCTGAAACAGCGTAGAATAGTTCGTAGAATAGCGTAGAGTAGAACGGAGCAGAACCCATATGCCACATGAGAAACATCGAAAAACTCAAAAAAGTAAAAAAATAGCTCGAAATCTTCTGTAACAGAGTAGAGTAGTGTAGAACGCAGCACAACACATATGCACCATGGGAAACTTCAAAAAACTCATAAAAGTAATAAAATAACTCGAAATCTTCTGAAACAGATTTGGTGTAGAACGCAGCACAACCCAAATGCCACATGAGATACCTCGAAAAACTCAAAAAAGTCATAAATTAATTAGAAAACTTCTGAAACAGCGTCAAGTTGTGCGGTGCGCAGCATAACTCAAATGCACCGAGAAACCGCGAAAAACTCAAAAAAGTCATAAAATAATTCGGTAACTTCTGAAACAGTGTAGAATAGTTTGGAACGCGGCACAACCTATATGCACCCAGAGAAACATGGAAAAACTCAAAAAAGTAAAAACATAACTCGAAATCTTCCGAAACAGCATAGAGTAGTTTAGAAGGCTGCACAACCCATATGCACCAGGAGAAACTTCGAAAAACTAAAAAAGTAAAAACATAACTCGAAATCTTCTGAAACAGCATAGAGTAGTTTAGAAGGCAGCACAACCCATATGCATCAGGAGAAACTTCGAAAAGCTCTAACAATTAAGAAAAATAGCTCGAAATCTTCTGTAACAGAGTAGAGTAGTGCGGAACGCAGCACAACACAAATGCACCATGGGAAACTTCAAAAAACTCAGAAAAGTAGTACAATAATTCGAAAACCTCTGAAACAGCGTAGAGTATTGTAGAACGCAGCACAACTCATACGCACCATGAGAAACCTCGAAAAACTTAAAAAAGTCATAAAATAATTCGGTAACTTCTGAAACAGTGTAGAATAGTTTCGAACGCGGCACAACCCATATGCACCAGGAGAAACATGGAAAAACTCAAAAAAGTAAAAACATAACTCAAAATCTTCTGAAACAGCATAGAGTAGTTTAGAAGGCAGCACAACCCATATGCATCAGGAGAAACTTCGAAAAGCTCTAAAAAGTAGAAAAATAGCTCGAATCTTCTGTAACAGAGTAGAGTAGTGCAGAACGCAGAACAACACATATGCAACATGTGAAACTTAAAAAAACTCGAAAAAGTAATACAATAACTGGAAAACCTCTGAAACAGCGTAGATTATTGTAGAACGCAGCACAACACATATGCAACTTGAGAAACTTCGAAAAACACATAAAAGTAATAAAATAACTCGAAATCGTCTGAAACAGTCTTGGTGTAGAACACAGCACAACCCAAATGCCACATGAGTTAACTCGAAAAACTCAAAAAAGTCATAAATTAATTAGAAAACTTCTGAAACAGCGTAGAATAATTTAGAATGCGGCACAACACATATGCACCATGACAAACTTCGAAAAACTCGAAAAAGTAATACAATAACTCGAAAACCTCTGAAACAGCGTGGAGTATTGTAGAACGCAGCACAACACATATGCAACTTGAGAAACTTCGAAAAACACATAAAAGTAATAAAATAACACGAAATCGTCTGAAACAGAGTTGGTGTAGAACGCAGCACAACCCAAATGCAACATGAGTTACCTCGAAAAACTCAAAAAAGTCATAAAGTAATTTGAAAACTTCTGAAACACCGTCGAGTTGTGCGGAGCGCAGCATAACTCAAATGCACCATGAGAAACTTCGAAAAACTCAAAAAAGTCAGAACGTAATTAGAAAACTTCTGAAACAGCGTAGAATATTTCGTAGAATACCGTAGAGTAGAACGGAGCAGAACCCATATGCCACATGAGAAACATCGAAAAACTCAAAAAAGTAAAAAAATAGTTCGAAATCTTCTGTAACAGAGTAGAGTAGTGTAGAACGCAGCACAACACATATGCACCATGGGAAACTTCAAAAAACTCATAAAAGTAATAAAATAACTCGAAATCTTCTGAAACAGAGTTGGTGTAGAACGCACCACAACACATATGCACCAGGAGAAACTTCGAAAAGCACATAAAAGTAATAAAATAACTCGAAATCTTCTGAAACAGATTTGGTGTAGAACGCAGCACAACCCAAATGCCACATGAGATACCTCGAAAAACTCAAAAAAGTCATAAATTAATTAGAAAACTTCTGAAACAGCGTCAAGTTGTGCGGTGCGCAGCATAACTCAAATGCACCGAGAAACCGCGAAAAACTCAAAAAAGTCATAAAATAATTCGGTAACTTCTGAAACAGTGTAGAATAGTTTGGAACGCGGCACAACCTATATGCACCCAGAGAAACATGGAAAAACTCAAAAAAGTAAAAACATAACTCGAAATCTTCCGAAACAGCACAGAGTAGTTTAGAAGGCTGCACAACCCATATGCACCAGGAGAAACATGGAAAAACTAAAAAAGTAAAAACATAACTCGAAATCTTCTGAAACAGCATAGAGTAGTTTAGAAGGCAGCACAACCCATATGCATCAGGAGAAACTTCGAAAAGCTCTAACAATTAAGAAAAATAGCTCGAAATCTTCTGTAACAGTGTAGAGTAGTGCGGAACGCAGCACAACACAAATGCACAATGGGAAACTTCAAAAAACTCAGAAAAGTAGTACAATAATTCCAAAATCTCTGAAACAGCGTAGAGTATTGTAGAACGCAGCACAACTCATACGCACCATGAGAAACCTCGAAAAACTTAAAAAAGTCATAAAATAATTCGGTAACTTCTGAAACAGTGTAGAATAGTTTCGAACGCGGCACAACCCAGATGCACCAGGAGAAACATGGAAAAACTCAAAAAAGTAAAAACATAACTCGAAATCTTCTGAAACAGCATAGAGTAGTTTAGAAGGCAGCACAACCCATATGCATCAGGAGAAACTTCGAAAAGCTCTAAAAAGTAGAAAAATAGCTCGAAATCTTCTGTAACAGAGTAGAGTAGTGCAGAACGCAGAACAACACATATGCAACATGTGAAACTTAAAAAAACTCGAAAAAGTAATACAATAACGGGAAAACCTCTGAAACAGCGTAGATTATTGTAGAATGCAGCACAACACATATGCAACTTGAGAAACTTCGAAAAACACATAAAAGTAATAAAATAACTCGAAATCTTCTGAAACAGAGTTGGTGTAGAACGCAGCAGAACACATATGCACCATGAGAAACCTCGAAAAACTTTAAAAAGTCATAAAATAATTCGGTAACTTCTGAAACAGTGTAGAATAGTTTAGAACGCGGCACAACACATATGCACCAGGAGAAACTTCGAAAAGCACATAAAAGTAATAAAATAACTCGAAATCTTCTGAAACAGATTTGGTGTAGAACGCAGCACAACCCAAATGCCACATGAGATACCTCGAAAAACTCAAAAAAGTCATAAATTAATTAGAAAACTTCTGAAACAGCGTCAAGTTGTGCGGTGCGCAGCATAACTCAAATGCACCGACAAACCGCGAAAAACTCAAAAAAGTCAAAAAATAATTCGGTAACTTCTGAAACAGTGTAGAATAGTTTGGAACGCGGCACAACCTATATGCACCCAGAGAAACATGGAAAAACTCAAAAAAGTAAAAACATAACTCGAAATCTTCCGAAACAGCATAGAGTAGTTTAGAATGCGGCACAACCCATATGCACCAGGAGAAACATGGAAAAACTAAAAAAGTAAAAACATAACTTGAAATCTTCTGAAACAGCATAGAGTAGTTTAGAAGGCTGCACAACCCATATGCAACTTGAGAAACTTCGAAAAACACATAAAAGTAATAAAATAACTCGAAATCGTCTGAAACAGTGTTGGTGTAGAACACAGCACAACCCAAATGCCACATGAGTTAACTCGAAAAACTCAAAAAAGTCATAAATTAATTAGAAAACTTCTGAAACAGCGTAGAATAGTTTAGAATGCGGCACAACACATATGCACCATGACAAACTTCGAAAAACTCGAAAAAGTAATACAATAACTCGAAAACCTCTGAAACAGCGTGGAGTATTGTAGAACGCAGCACAACACATATGCAACTTGAGAAACTTCGAAAAACACATAAAAGTAATAAAATAACACGAAATCGTCTGAAACAGAGTTGGTGTAGAACGCAGCACAACCCAAATGCAACATGAGTTACCTCGAAAAACTCAAAAAAGTCATAAAGTAATTTGAAAACTTCTGAAACACCGTCGAGTTGTGCGGAGCGCAGCATAACTCAAATGCACCATGAGAAACTTCGAAAAACTCAAAAAAGTCAGAACGTAATTAGAAAACTTCTGAAACAGCGTAGAATAGTTCGTAGAATAGCGTAGAGTAGAACGGAGCAGAACCCATATGCCACATGAGAAACATCGAAAAACTCAAAAAAGTAAAAAAATAGCTCGAAATCTTCTGTAACAGAGTAGAGTAGTGTAGAACGCAGCACAACACATATGCACCATGGGAAACTTCAAAAAACTCATAAAAGTAATAAAATAACTCGAAATCTTCTGAAACAGAGTTGGTGTAGAACGCAGCACAACACATATGCACCATGAGAAACCTCGAAAAACTTTAAAAAGTCATAAAATAATTCGGTAACTTCTGAAACAGTGTAGAATAGTTTAGAACGCGGCACAACACATATGCACCAGGAGAAACTTCGAAAAGCACATAAAAGTAATAAAATAACTCGAAATCTTCTGAAACAGATTTGGTGTAGAACGCAGCACAACCCAAATGCCACATGAGATACCTCGAAAAACTCAAAAAAGTCATAAATTAATTAGAAAACTTCTGAAACAGCGTCAAGTTGTGCGGTGCGCAGCATAACTCAAATGCACCGAGAAACCGCGAAAAACTCAAAAAAGTCATAAAATAATTCGGTAACTTCTGAAACAGTGTAGAATAGTTTGGAACGCGGCACAACCTATATGCACCCAGAGAAACATGGAAAAACTCAAAAAAGTAAAAACATAACTCGAAATCTTCCGAAACAGCATAGAGTAGTTTAGAAGGCTGCACAACCCATATGCACCAGGAGAAACTTCGAAAAACTAAAAAAGTAAAAACATAACTCGAAATCTTCTGAAACAGCATAGAGTAGTTTAGAAGGCAGCACAACCCATATGCATCAGGAGAAACTTCGAAAAGCTCTAACAATTAAGAAAAATAGCTCGAAATCTTCTGTAACAGAGTGGAGTAGTGCGGAACGCAGCACAACACAAATGCACCATGGGAAACTTCAAAAAACTCAGAAAAGTAGTACAATAATTCGAAAACCTCTGAAACAGCGTAGAGTATTGTAGAACGCAGCACAACTCATACGCACCATGAGAAACCTCGAAAAACTTAAAAAAGTCATAAAATAATTCGGTAACTTCTGAAACAGTGTAGAATAGTTTCGAACGCGGCACAACCCATATGCACCAGGAGAAACATGGAAAAACTCAAAAAAGTAAAAACATAACTCAAAATCTTCTGAAACAGCATAGAGTAGTTTAGAAGGCAGCACAACCCATATGCATCAGGAGAAACTTCGAAAAGCTCTAAAAAGTAGAAAAATAGCTCGAATCTTCTGTAACAGAGTAGAGTAGTGCAGAACGCAGAACAACACATATGCAACATGTGAAACTTAAAAAAACTCGAAAAAGTAATACAATAACTGGAAAACCTCTGAAACTGCGTAGATTATTGTAGAACGCAGCACAACACATATGCAACTTGAGAAACTTCGAAAAACACATAAAAGTAATAAAATAACTCGAAATCGTCTGAAACAGTGTTGGTGTAGAACACAGCACAACCCAAATGCCACATGAGTTAACTCGAAAAACTCAAAAACGTCATAAATTAATTAGAAAACTTCTGAAGCAGCGTAGAATAGTTTAGAATGCGGCACAACACATATGCACCATGACAAACTTCGAAAAACTCAGAAAAGTAGTACAATAATTCGAAAACCTCTGAAACAGCGTAGAGTAGTGTAGAACGCAGAACAACACATAGGCAACATGTGAAACCACGAAAAACTCGAAAAAGTAATACAATAACTCGAAAACCTCTGAAACAGCGTGGAGTATTGTAGAACGCAGCACAACACATATGCAACTTGAGAAACTTCGAAAAACACATAAAAGTAATAAAATAACACGAAATCGTCTGAAACAGAGTTGGTGTAGAACACAGCACAACCCAAATGCCACATGAGTTAACTCGAAAAACTCAAAAAAGTCATAAATTAATTAGAAAACTTCTGAAACAGCGTAGAATAGTTTAGAATGCGGCACAACACATATGCACCATGACAAACTTCGAAAAACTCGAAAAAGTAATACAATAACTCGAAAACATCTGAAACAGCGTGGAGTATTGTAGAACGCAGCACAACACATATGCAACTTGAGAAACTTCGAAAAACACATAAAAGTAATAAAATAACACGAAATCGTCTGAAACAGAGTTGGTGTAGAACGCAGCACAACCCAAATGCAACATGAGTTACCTCGAAAAATTCAAAAAAGTCATAAAGTAATTTGAAAACTTCTGAAACACCGTCGAGTTGTGTGGAGCGCAGCATAACTCAAATGCACCATGAGAAACTTCGAAAAACTCAAAAAAGTCAGAACGTAATTAGAAAACTTCTGAAACAGCGTAGAATAGTTCGTAGAATAGCGTAGAGTAGAACGGAGCAGAACCCATATGCCACATGAGAAACATCGAAAAACTCAAAAAAGTAAAAAAATAGCTCGAAATCTTCTGTAACAGAGTAGAGTAGTGTAGAACGCAGCACAACACATATGCACCATGGGAAACTTCAAAAAACTCATAAAAGTAATAAAATAACTCGAAATCTTCTGAAACAGATTTGGTGTAGAACGCAGCACAACCCAAATGCCACATGAGATACCTCGAAAAACTCAAAAAAGTCATAAATTAATTAGAAAACTTCTGAAACAGCGTCAAGTTGTGCGGTGCGCAGCATAACTCAAATGCACCGAGAAACCGCGAAAAACTCAAAAAAGTCATAAAATAATTCGGTAACTTCTGAAACAGTGTAGAATAGTTTGGAACGCGGCACAACCTATATGCACCCAGAGAAACATGGAAAAACTCAAAAAAGTAAAAACATAACTCGAAATCTTCCGAAACAGCATAGAGTAGTTTAGAAGGCTGCACAACCCATATGCACCAGGAGAAACTTCGAAAAACTAAAAAAGTAAAAACATAACTCGAAATCTTCTGAAACAGCATAGAGTAGTTTAGAAGGCAGCACAACCCATATGCATCAGGAGAAACTTCGAAAAGCTCTAACAATTAAGAAAAATAGCTCGAAATCTTCTGTAACAGAGTAGAGTAGTGCGGAACGCAGCACAACACAAATGCACCATGGGAAACTTCAAAAAACTCAGAAAAGTAGTACAATAATTCGAAAACCTCTGAAACAGCGTAGAGTATTGTAGAACGCAGCACAACTCATACGCACCATGAGAAACCTCGAAAAACTTAAAAAAGTCACAAAATAATTCGGTAACTTCTGAAACAGTGTAGAATAGTTTCGAACGCGGCACAACCCATATGCACCAGGAGAAACATGGAAAAACTCAAAAAAGTAAAAACATAACTCAAAATCTTCTGAAACAGCATAGAGTAGTTTAGAAGGCAGCACAACCCATATGCATCAGGAGAAACTTCGAAAAGCTCTAAAAAGTAGAAAAATAGCTCGAATCTTCTGTAACAGAGTAGAGTAGTGCAGAACGCAGAACAACACATATGCAACATGTGAAACTTAAAAAAACTCGAAAAAGTAATACAATAACTGGAAAACCTCTGAAACTGCGTAGATTATTGTAGAACGCAGCACAACACATATGCAACTTGAGAAACTTCGAAAAACACATAAAAGTAATAAAATAACTCGAAATCGTCTGAAACAGTGTTGGTGTAGAACACAGCACAACCCAAATGCCACATGAGTTAACTCGAAAAACTCAAAAACGTCATAAATTAATTAGAAAACTACTGAAGCAGCGTAGAATAGTTTAGAATGCGGCACAACACATATGCACCATGACAAACTTCGAAAAACTCAGAAAAGTAGTACAATAATTCGAAAACCTCTGAAACAGCGTAGAGTAGTGTAGAACGCAGAACAACACATAGGCAACATGTGAAACCACGAAAAACTCGAAAAAGTAATACAATAACTCGAAAACCTCTGAAACAGCGTGGAGTATTGTAGAACGCAGCACAACACATATGCAACTTGAGAAACTTCGAAAAACACATAAAAGTAATAAAATAACACGAAATCGTCTGAAACAGAGTTGGTGTAGAACGCAGCACAACCCAAATGCAACATGAGTTACCTCGAAAAACTCAAAAAAGTCATAAAGTAATTTGAAAACTTCTGAAACACCGTCGAGTTGTGCGGAGCGCAGCATAACCCAAATGCACCATGAGAAACTTCGAAAAACTCAAAAAAGTCAGAACGTAATTAGAAAACTTCTGAAACAGCGTAGAATAGTTCGTAGAATAGCGTAGAGTAGAACGGAGCAGAACCCATGTGCCACATGAGAAACATCGAAAAACTCAAAAAAGTAAAAAAATAGCTCGAAATCTTCTGTAACAGAGTAGAGTAGTGTAGAACGCAGCACAACACATATGCACCATGGGAAACTTCAAAAAACTCAAAAAAGTAACACAATAACTGGAAAACCTCCGAAACAGCGTAGATTATTGTAGAACGCAGCACAACACATATGCAACTTGAGAAACTTCGAAAAACACATAAAAGTAATAAAATAACTCGAAATCTTCTGAAACAGAGTTGGTATAGAACGCAGCACAACCCAAATGCCACATGAGTTACCTCGAAAAACTCAAAAAAGTCATAAATTAATTAGAAAACTTCTGAAACAGCGTAGATTATTGTAGAACGCAGCACAACACATATGCAACATGAAAAACTTCGAAAAACTTAAAAACGTCATAAAGTAATTCGACAACTTCTGAAACAGCGTAGAATAGTTCGGAACGCGGCACAACTCATATGCACCTTGAGAAACCTCGAAAAACTTTTAAACGTCATAAAATAATTCGGTAACTTCTGAAACAGTGTAGAATAGTTTAGAACGCGGCACAATCTATATGCACCAGGAGAAACATGGAAAAACTCAAAAAAGTAAAATCATAACTCGAAATCTTCTGAAACAGCATAGAGTAGTTTAGAACGTGGCACAACCCATATGCACGAGGAGAAAAATGGAAAAACTCGAAAAAGTAAAAAAATAGCTCGAAATATTCTGTAAAAGTCGAGAGTAGTGTAGAACGCAGCACAATACATATGCAACTTGAGAAACTTCGAAAAACACATAAAAGTCATAAAATAATTCGGTAACTTCTGAAACAGTGTAGAATAGTTTAGAACGCGGCACAACCTATATGCACCAGGAGAAACATGGAAAAACTCAAAAAAGTAAAAACATAACTCGAAATCTTCTGAAACAGCATAGAGTAGTTTAGAACGCGGCACAACCCATATGCACCAGGAGAAACTTCGAAAAGCTCTAACAATTAGAAAAATTGCTCGAAATCTTCTGTAACAGAGTAGAGTAGCGTAGAACGCAGCACAACACAAATGCACCATGGGAAACTTCAAAAAACTCAAAAAAGTAATTCAATAACTGCAAAACCTTTGAAACAGCGTCGATTATTGTAGAACGCTACACAACACATATGCAACTTGAGAAACTTCGAAAAACACATAAAAGTAATAAAATAACTCGAACTCTTCTGAAACAGAGTTGGTGTAGAACGCAGGACAACCGAAATGCCACGAGTTACCTCGAAAAACTCAAAAAAGTCATAAATTAATTAGAAAACTTCTGAAACAGCGTAGAGTATTGTAGAACGCAGCACAACTCATATGCACCATGAGAAACGTCGAAAAACTTTAAAAAGTCATGAAATAATTCGGTAACTTCTGAAACAGTGTAGAATAGTTTAGAACGCAGCACAACCTATATGCATCAGGAGAAACTTCGAAAGGCTCTAAAAAGTAGAAACATAGCTCGAAATCTTCTGAAACAGCATAGATTAGTTTAGAAGGCAGCACAACCCATATGCATCAGGAGAAACTTCGAAAGGCTCTACAAAGTAGAAACATAGCTCGAAATCTTCTGTAACAGAGTAGAGTAGTGCAGAACGCAGAACGACCCATATGCAACATGTGAAACCACGAAAAACTCAAAACAGTAATACAATAACTCGAAAACCTCTGAAACAGCGTAGAGTATTGTAAAACGCAGCACAACACCTATGCAATTGAAAAACTTCGAAAAACACATAAAAGTAATAAAATAACTCGAAATCGTCTGAAACAGAGTTGGTGTAGAACGCAGCACAACTCATATGCAACATGAGAAACCTCGAAAAACTCAAAAAAGTCATAAAATAATTCGGTAACTTCTGAAACAGTGTAGAATAGTTTAGAACGCGGCACAACCTATATGCACCAGGAGAAACATGGAAAAACTCAAAAAAGTAAAAACATAACTCGAAATCTTCTGAAACAGCATAGAGTAGTTTAGAAGGCAGCACAACCCATATGCATCAGGAGAAACTTCGAAAAGCTCTAAAATTAGGAAAATAGCTCGAAATCTTCTATAACAGAGTAGACTAGTGCAGAACGCAGCACAACGCATATGCACCATGGGAAATTTCAAACAACTCAAAAAATTAATACAATAACTGAAAAACCTTTGAAACAGCGTCGATTATTGTAGAACGCAGCACAACAACACATATGCAACTTGAGAAACTTCGGAAAACACATAAAAGTAATAAAATAACTCGAAATCTTCTGAAACAGAGTTGGTGTAGAACCCAGGACAACCGAAATGCCACGAGTTGCCTCGAAAAACTCAAAAAAGTCATAAATTAATTAGAAAACTTCTGAAACAGCGTAGAGTATTGTAGAACGCAGCACAACTCATATGCACCATCAGAAACCTCGAAAAACTTTAACAAGTCATAAAATAATTCCGTAATTTCTGAAACAGCGTAGAATAGTTTAGAATGCGGCGCAACACATATGCACCATGACAAACTTCGAAAAACTCAGAAAAGTAGTACAATAATTCGAAAACCTCTGAAACAGCGTAGAGTATTGTAGAACGCAGCACAACTCATATGCACCATGAGAAACCTCGAAAAACTTTAACAAGTCATAAAATAATTCCGTAATTTCTGAAACAGTGTAGAATAGTTTAGAACGCGGCACAACCTATATGCACCAGGAGAAACATGGAAAAACTCAAAAAAGTAAAAACATAACTCGAAATCTTCAGAAACAGCATAGATTAGTTTAGAAGGCAGCACAACCCATATGCATCAGGGGAAACTTCGAAAAGCTCAAAAAAGTAAAAACATAACTCGAAATCTTCTGTAACAGACTAGAGTAGTGTAGAACGCAGCACAAACCATATGCACCAGGAGAAACATTGAAAAACTCAAAAAAGTAAAAACATAACTCGAAATCTTCTGAAAAAGCATAGAGTAGTTTAGAAGGCAGCACAACCCATATGCATCAGGAGAAACTTCGAAAAGCTCTAAAAATTAGGAAAATAGCTCTAAATCTTCTGTAACAGAGTAGAGTAGTGTAGAACGCAGCACAACACATATGCAACTTGAGAAACTTCGAAAAACACATAAAAGTAATAAAATAACTCGAAATCTTCTGAAACAGAATTGGTGTAGAACGCAGCACAACCCAAATGCCACATGAGTTACCTCGAAAAACTCAAAAAAGTCATAAATTAATTAGAAAACTTCTGAAACAGCGTAGAATAGTTTAGAACGCGGCACAACCTATATGCACTAGGAGAAACATGGAAAAACTCAAAAAAGTAAAAACATAACTCGAAATCCTCTGAAACAGCGTAGATTATTGTAGAACGCAGCACAACACATATTCAACTTGAGAAACTTCGAAAAACACATAAAAGTAATAAAATAACTCGAAATCTTCTGAAACAGAATTGGTGTAGAACGCAGCACAACCCAAATGCCACATGAGTTACCTCGAAAAACTCCAAAAAGTCATAAATTAATTAGAAAACTTGTGAAACAGCGTAGAATAGTTTAGAACGCGGCACAACCTATATGCACTAGGAGAAACATGGAAAAGCTCTAAAAAGTAGAAAAATAGCTCGAAATCTTCTGTAACGGAGTAGAGTAGTGAAGAACGCAGCACAACACATATGCACCATGGGAAACTTCGAAAAACACATAAAAGTAATAAAATAACTCGAAATCTTCTGAAACAGTGTTGGTGTAGAACGCAGCACAACCCAAATGCCACATGGGTTGCCTCGAAAAACTCAAAAAAGTCATAATTTAATTAGAAAACTTCTGAAACAGCGTAGAGTATTGTATAACGCAGCACAACTCATATGCAACATGAGAAACCTCGAAAAACTCAAAAAAGTCATAAAGTAATTTGAAAACTTCTGAAACAGCGTCGAGTTGTGCGCAGCGCAGCATAACTCAAATGCACCATGGGAAACCTCGAAAAACTCAAAAGTCATAAAATAATTCGGTAACTTCTGAAACAGTGTAGAATAGTTTAGAACGCGGCACAACCTATATGCACCAGGAGAAACATGGAAAAACTCAAAAAAGTAAAAACATAACTCGAAATCTTCTGAAACAGCATAGAGTAGTTTAGAAGGCAGCACAACCCATATACATCAGGAGAAACTTCGAAAAGCTCTAAAAATTAAGAAAAATAGCTCGAAATCTTCTGTAACAGAGTAGAGTAGTGTAGAACGCAGCACAACACAAATGCACCATGGGAAACTTCAAAAAACTCAGAAAAGTAGTGCAATAATTCGAAAAGCTCTGAAACAGCGTGGAGTATTGTAGAACGCAGCACAACACATATGCAACTTGAGAAACTTCGAAAAACACATAAAAGTAATAAAATAACTCGAAATCTTCTGAAACAGAGTTGGTGTAGAATGCAGCACAATCCAAATGCCACATGAGTTACCTCGAAAAACTCAAAAAAGTCATAAATTAATTCGAAAACTTCTGAAGCCGCGTAGAATAGTTTAGAATGCGGCACAACACATATGCACCATGACAAACTTCGAAAAACTCAGAAAAGTAGTACAATAATTCGAAAACCTCTGAAACAGCGTAGAGTATTGTAGAACGCAGCACAACACATATGCACCATGAGAAACCTCGAAAAACTTTAAAAAGTCATAAAATAATTCGGTAACTTCTGAAACAGTGTAGAACAGTTTAGAACGCGGCACAACCCATATGCAACAGGAGAAACATCGAAAATCTCAAAAAAGTAAAAAAATAGCTCGAAATCTTCTGTAACAGAGTAGAGTATTGTAGAACGCAGCACAACACATATGCACCATGTGAAACCACGAAAAACTCAAAAAAGTAATACAATAACTCCAAAACCTCTGAAACAGCGTAGAGTATTGCAGAACGCAGCACAACACATATGCAACTTGAGAAACTTCGAAAACCACATAAAAGTAATAACATAACTCGAAATCGTCTGAAACAGAGTTGGTGTAGAACGCAGCACAACCCAAATGCCAGATGAGTTACCTCGAAAAACTCAAAAAAGTCATAAATTAATTAGAAAACTTCTGACACTGCGTAGAATAGTTTAGAACGCGGCACAACCTATATCTACCAGGAGAAACATGGAAAAACTCAAAAAAGTAAAAACATAACTCGAAATCTTCTGAAACAGCATAGAGTAGTTTAGAAGGCAGCACAACCCATATGCATCAGGAGAAACTTCGAAAAGCTCTAAAAATTAGGAAAATAGCTCGAAATCTTCTGTGACAGAGTAGAGTAGTGCAGAACGCAGCACAACACATATGCACCATGGGAAACTTCAAAGAACTCAAAAAAGTAATACAATAACTGGAAAACCTTTGAAACAGCGAAGATTATTGTAGAACGCAGCACAACACATATGCAACTTGAGAAACTTCGAAAAACACATAAAAGTAATAAAATAACTCGAAATCTTCTGAAACAGAGTTGGTGTAGAACGCAGCACAACACATATGCACCATGAGAAACCTCGAAAAACTCAAAAAAGTCATAAAGTAATTTGAAAACTTCTGAAACACCGTCGAGTTGTGCGGAGCGCAGCATAACTCAAATGCACCATGAGAAACTTCGAAAAACTCAAAAAAGTCAGAACGTAATTAGAAAACTTCTGAAACAGCGTAGAATAGTTCGTAGAATAGCGTAGAGTAGAACGGAGCAGAACCCATATGCCACATGAGAAACATCAAAAAACTCAAAAAAGTAAAAAAATAGCTCGAAATCTTCTGTAACAGAGTAGAGTAGTGTAGAACGCAGCACAACACATATGCACCATGGGAAACTTCAAAAAACTCATAAAAGTAATAAAATAACTCGAAATCTTCTGAAACAGATTTGGTGTAGAACGCAGCACAACCCAAATGCCACATGAGATACCTCGAAAAACTCAAAAAAGTCATAAATTAATTAGAAAACTTCTGAAACAGCGTCAAGTTGTGCGGTGCGCAGCATAACTCAAATGCACCGAGAAACCGCGAAAAACTCAAAAACGTCATAAAATAATTCGGTAACTTCTGAAACAGTGTAGAATAGTTTGGAACGCGGCACAACCTATATGCACCCAGAGAAACATGGAAAAACTCAAAAAAGTAAAAACATAACTCGAAATCTTCCGAAACAGCATAGAGTAGTTTAGAATGCGGCACAACCCATATGCACCAGGAGAAACATGGAAAAACTAAAAAAGTAAAAACATAACTCGAAATCTTCTGAAACAGCATAGAGTAGTTTAGAAGGCTGCACAACCCATATGCAACTTGAGAAACTTCGAAAAACACATAAAAGTAATAAAATAACTCGAAATCGTCTGAAACAGTGTTGGTGTAGAACACAGCACAACCCAAATGCCACATGAGTTAACTCGAAAAACTCAAAAAAGTCATAAATTAATTAGAAAACTTCTGAAACAGCGTAGAATAGTTTAGAATGCGGCACAACACATATGCACCATGACAAACTTCGAAAAACTCTAAAAAGTAATACAATAACTCGAAAACCTCTGAAACAGCGTGGAGTATTGTAGAACGCAGCACAACACATATGCACCATGGGAAACTTAAAAAAACTCGAAAAAGTAATACAATAACTGGAAAACCTCTGAAACAGCGTAGATTATTGTAGAACGCAGCACAACACATATGCAACTTGAGAAACTTCGAAAAACACATAAAAGTAATAAAATAACTCGAAATCTTCAAACAGAATTGGTGCAGAACGCAGCACAACCCAAATGCCACATGAGTTACCTCGAAAAACTCAAAAACGTCATAGATTAATTAGAAAATATCTGAAACAGCGTAGAATAGTTTAGAATGCTGCACAACACATATGCACCATGGCAAACTTCGAAAAACTCAGATAAGTAGTACAATAATTCGAAAACCTCTGAAAGAGCGTAGAGTATTGTAGAACGCAGCACAACCCAAATGCACCATGAGAAACCTCGAAAAACTTAAAAAGTTATAAAATAATTCGGTAACTTCTGAAACAGTGTAGAATAGTTTAGAACGCGGCACAACCCATATGCAACAGGAGAAACATCGAAAATCTCAAAAAAGTAAAAAAATAGCTCGAAAGCTTCTGTAACAGAGTATAGTGTAGAACGCAGAACAACACATATGCAACATGTGAAACCACGAAAAACTCAAAAAAGTAATACAATAACTCGAAAACCGCTGAAACAGCGTAGAGTATTGTAGAACGCAGCATAACTCAAATGCACCATGGGAAACCTCGAAAAACTCAAAAAAGTCACACAATAATTCGGTAACTTCTGAACCAGTGTAGAATAGTTTAGAACGCGGCACAACCCATATGCACCAGGAGAAACATCGAAAAACTCAAAAAAGTAAAAAAATAGCTCGAAATCTTCTGTAACAGAGTAGAGTAGTGTAGAACGCAGAACAACACATATGCAACATTTGAAACCACGAAAAATTCAAAAAAGTAATACAATAACTCGAAAACCAGGAGAAACATGGAAAAACTCAAAAAAGTAAAAACTTAACTCGAAATCTTCTGAAACAGCATAGAGTAGTTTAGAACGCGGCACAACCCATATGCACCAGGAGAAACTTCGAAAAGCTCTAACAATTAGAAAAATTGCTCGAAATCTTCTGTAACAGAGTAGAGTAGCGTAGAACGCAGCACAACACAAATGCACCATGGGAAACTTCAAAAAACTCAAAAAGGTAATTCAATAACTGCAAAACCTTTGAAACAGCGTCGATTATTGTAGAACGCTACACAACACATATGCAACTTGAGAAACTTCGAAAAACACATAAAAGTAATAAAATAACTCGAACTCTTCTGAAACAGAGTTGGTGTAGAACGCAGGACAACCGAAATGCCACGAGTTACCTCGAAAAACTCAAAAAAGTCATAAATTAATTAGAAAACTTCTGAAACAGCGTAGAATATTTTAGAATGCGGCACAACACATATGCACCATGACAAACTTCGACAAACTCAGAAAAGTAGTACAATAATTCGAAAACCTCTGAAACAGCGTAGAGTATTGTAGAACGCAGCACAACTCATATGCACCATGAGAAACCTCGAAAAACTTTAAAAAGTCATGAAATAATTCGGTAACTTCTGAAACAGTGTAGAATAGTTCGGAACGCGGCACAACTCATATGCAACATGAGAAACCTCGAAAAACTCAAAAAAGTCATAAATTAATTAGAAAACTTCTGAAACCGCGTAGAGTTGTGCGGAGCGCAGCATAACTCAAATGCACCATGGGAAACCTCGAAAAACTCAAAAAAGTCATAAAATAATTCGGTAACTTCTGAAACAGTGTAGAATAGTTTGGAACGCGGCACAACCTATATGCATCCGGAGAAACATGGAAAAACTCAAAAAAGTAAAAACATAACTCGAAATCTTCCGAAACAGCATAGAGTAGTTTAGAATGCGGCACAACCCATATGCACCAGGAGAAACATGGAAAAACTAAAAAAGTAAAAACATAACTCGAAATCTTCTGAAACAGCATAGAGTAGTTTAGAAGGCAGCACAACCCATATGCATCAGGAGAAACTTCGAAAAGCTCTAACAATTAAGAAAAATAGCTCGAAATCTTCTGTAACAGAGTAGAGTAGTGCAGAACGCAGAACAACACATATGCAACATGTGAAACTTAAAAAAACTCGAAAAAGTAATACAATAACGGGAAAACCTCTGAAACAGCGTAGATTATTGTAGAATGCAGCACAACACATATGCAACTTGAGAAACTTCGAAAAACACATAAAAGTAATAAAATAACTCGAAATCTTCTGAAACAGAGTTGGTGTAGAACGCAGCAGAACACATATGCACCATGAGAAACCTCGAAAAACTTTAAAAAGTCATAAAATAATTCGGTAACTTCTGAAACAGTGTAGAATAGTTTAGAACGCGGCACAACACATATGCACCAGGAGAAACTTCGAAAAGCACATAAAAGTAATAAAATAACTCGAAATCTTCTGAAACAGATTTGGTGTAGAACGCAGCACAACCCAAATGCCACATGAGATACCTCGAAAAACTCAAAAAAGTCATAAATTAATTAGAAAACTTCTGAAACAGCGTCAAGTTGTGCGGTGCGCAGCATAACTCAAATGCACCGAGAAACCGCGAAAAACTCAAAAAAGTCAAAAAATAATTCGGTAACTTCTGAAACAGTGTAGAATAGTTTGGAACGCGGCACAACCTATATGCACCCAGAGAAACATGGAAAAACTCAAAAAAGTAAAAACATAACTCGAAATCTTCCGAAACAGCATAGAGTAGTTTAGAATGCGGCACAACCCATATGCACCAGGAGAAACATGGAAAAACTAAAAAAGTAAAAACATAACTTGAAATCTTCTGAAACAGCATAGAGTAGTTTAGAAGGCTGCACAACCCATATGCAACTTGAGAAACTTCGAAAAACACATAAAAGTAATAAAATAACTCGAAATCGTCTGAAACAGTCTTGGTGTAGAACACAGCACAACCCAAATGCCACATGAGTTAACTCGAAAAACTCAAAAAAGTCATAAATTAATTAGAAAACTTCTGAAACAGCGTAGAATAGTTTAGAATGCGGCACAACACATATGCACCATGACAAACTTCGAAAAACTCGAAAAAGTAATACAATAACTCGAAAACCTCTGAAACAGCGTGGAGTATTGTAGAACGCAGCACAACACATATGCAACTTGAGAAACTTCGAAAAACACATAAAAGTAATAAAATAACACGAAATCGTCTGAAACAGAGTTGGTGTAGAACGCAGCACAACCCAAATGCAACATGAGTTACCTCGAAAAACTCAAAAAAGTCATAAAGTAATTTGAAAACTTCTGAAACACCGTCGAGTTGTGCGGAGCGCAGCATAACTCAAATGCACCATGAGAAACTTCGAAAAACTCAAAAAAGTCAGAACGTAATTAGAAAACTTCTGAAACAGCGTAGAATAGTTCGTAGAATAGCGTAGAGTAGAACGGAGCAGAACCCATATGCCACATGAGAAACATCGAAAAACTCAAAAAAGTAAAAAAATAGCTCGAAATCTTCTGTAACAGAGTAGAGTAGTGTAGAACGCAGCACAACACATATGCACCATGGGAAACTTCAAAAAACTCATAAAAGTAATAAAATAACTCGAAATCTTCTGAAACAGAGTTGGTGTAGAACGCAGCACAACACATATGCACCATGAGAAACCTCGAAAAACTTTAAAAAGTCATAAAATAATTCGGTAACTTCTGAAACAGTGTAGAATAGTTTAGAACGCGGCACAACACATATGCACCAGGAGAAACTTCGAAAAGCACATAAAAGTAATAAAATAACTCGAAATCTTCTGAAACAGATTTGGTGTAGAACGCAGCACAACCCAAATGCCACATGAGATACCTCGAAAAACTCAAAAAAGTCATAAATTAATTAGAAAACTTCTGAAACAGCGTCAAGTTGTGCGGTGCGCAGCATAACTCAAATGCACCGAGAAACCGCGAAAAACTCAAAAAAGTCATAAAATAATTCGGTAACTTCTGAAACAGTGTAGAATAGTTTGGAACGCGGCACAACCTATATGCACCCAGAGAAACATGGAAAAACTCAAAAAAGTAAAAACATAACTCGAAATCTTCCGAAACAGCATAGAGTAGTTTAGAAGGCTGCACAACCCATATGCACCAGGAGAAACTTCGAAAAACTAAAAAAGTAAAAACATAACTCGAAATCTTCTGAAACAGCATAGAGTAGTTTAGAAGGCAGCACAACCCATATGCATCAGGAGAAACTTCGAAAAGCTCTAACAATTAAGAAAAATAGCTCGAAATCTTATGTAACAGAGTGGAGTAGTGCGGAACGCAGCACAACACAAATGCACCATGGGAAACTTCAAAAAACTCAGAAAAGTAGTACAATAATTCGAAAACCTCTGAAACAGCGTAGAGTATTGTAGAACGCAGCACAACTCATACGCACCATGAGAAACCTCGAAAAACTTAAAAAAAGTCATAAAATAATTCGGTAACTTCTGAAACAGTGTAGAATAGTTTCGAACGCGGCACAACCCATATGCACCAGGAGAAACATGGAAAAACTCAAAAAAGTAAAAACATAACTCAAAATCTTCTGAAACAGCATAGAGTAGTTTAGAAGGCAGCACAACCCATATGCATCAGGAGAAACTTCGAAAAGCTCTAAAAAGTAGAAAAATAGCTCGAATCTTCTGTAACAGAGTAGAGTAGTGCAGAACGCAGAACAACACATATGCAACATGTGAAACTTAAAAAAACTCGAAAAAGTAATACAATAACTGGAAAACCTCTGAAACTGCGTAGATTATTGTAGAACGCAGCACAACACATATGCAACTTGAGAAACTTCGAAAAACACATAAAAGTAATAAAATAACTCGAAATCGTCTGAAACAGTGTTGGTGTAGAACACAGCACAACCCAAATGCCACATGAGTTAACTCGAAAAACTCAAAAACGTCATAAATTAATTAGAAAACTTCTGAAGCAGCGTAGAATAGTTTAGAATGCGGCACAACACATATGCACCATGACAAACTTCGAAAAACTCAGAAAAGTAGTACAATAATTCGAAAACCTCTGAAACAGCGTAGAGTAGTGTAGAACGCAGAACAACACACAGGCAACATGTGAAACCACGAAAAACTCGAAAAAGTAATACAATAACTCGAAAACCTCTGAAACAGCGTGGAGTATTGTAGAACGCAGCACAACACATATGCAACTTGAGAAACTTCGAAAAACACATAAAAGTAATAAAATAACACGAAATCGTCTGAAACAGAGTTGGTGTAGAACACAGCACAACCCAAATGCCACATGAGTTAACTCGAAAAACTCAAAAAAGTCATAAATTAATTAGAAAACTTCTGAAACAGCGTAGAATAGTTTAGAATGCGGCACAACACATATGCACCATGACAAACTTCGAAAAACTCGAAAAAGTAATACAATAACTCGAAAACATCTGAAACAGCGTGGAGTATTGTAGAACGCAGCACAACACATATGCAACTTGAGAAACTTCGAAAAACACATAAAAGTAATAAAATAACACGAAATCGTCTGAAACAGAGTTGGTGTAGAACGCAGCACAACCCAAATGCAACATGAGTTACCTCGAAAAATTCAAAAAAGTCATAAAGTAATTTGAAAACTTCTGAAACACCGTCGAGTTGTGCGGAGCGCAGCATAACTCAAATGCACCATGAGAAACTTCGAAAAACTCAAAAAAGTCAGAACGTAATTAGAAAACTTCTGAAACAGCGTAGAATAGTTCGTAGAATAGCGTAGAGTAGAACGGAGCAGAACCCATATGCCACATGAGAAACATCGAAAAACTCAAAAAAGTAAAAAAATAGCTCGAAATCATCTGTAACAGAGTAGAGTAGTGTAGAACGCAGCACAACACATATGCACCATGGGAAACTTCAAAAAACTCATAAAAGTAATAAAATAACTCGAAATCTTCTGAAACAGATTTGGTGTAGAACGCAGCACAACCCAAATGCCACATGAGATACCTCGAAAAACTCAAAAAAGTCATAAATTAATTAGAAAACTTCTGAAACAGCGTCAAGTTGTGCGGTGCGCAGCATAACTCAAATGCACCGAGAAACCGCGAAAAACTCAAAAAAGTCATAAAATAATTCGGTAACTTCTGAAACAGTGTAGAATAGTTTGGAACGCGGCACAACCTATATGCACCCAGAGAAACATGGAAAAACTCAAAAAAGTAAAAACATAACTCGAAATCTTCCGAAACAGCATAGAGTAGTTTAGAAGGCTGCACAACCCATATGCACCAAGAGAAACTTCGAAAAACTAAAAAAGTAAAAACATAACTCGAAATCTTCTGAAACAGCATAGAGTAGTTTAGAAGGCAGCACAACCCATATGCATCAGGAGAAACTTCGAAAAGCTCTAACAATTAAGAAAAATAGCTCGAAATCTTCTGTAACAGAGTAGAGTAGTGCGGAACGCAGCACAACACAAATGCACCATGGGAAACTTCAAAAAACTCAGAAAAGTAGTACAATAATTCGAAAACCTCTGAAACAGCGTAGAGTATTGTAGAACGCAGCACAACTCATACGCACCATGAGAAACCTCGAAAAACTTAAAAAAGTCACAAAATAATTCGGTAACTTCTGAAACAGTGTAGAATAGTTTCGAACGCGGCACAACCCATATGCACCAGGAGAAACATGGAAAAACTCAAAAAAGTAAAAACATAACTCAAAATCTTCTGAAACAGCATAGAGTAGTTTAGAAGGCAGCACAACCCATATGCATCAGGAGAAACTTCGAAAAGCTCTAAAAAGTAGAAAAATAGCTCGAATCTTCTGTAACAGAGTAGAGTAGTGCAGAACGCAGAACAACACATATGCAACATGTGAAACTTAAAAAAACTCGAAAAAGTAATACAATAACTGGAAAACCTCTGAAACTGCGTAGATTATTGTAGAACGCAGCACAACACATATGCAACTTGAGAAACTTCGAAAAACACATAAAAGTAATAAAATAACTCGAAATCGTCTGAAACAGTGTTGGTGTAGAACACAGCACAACCCAAATGCCACATGAGTTAACTCGAAAAACTCAAAAACGTCATAAATTAATTAGAAAACTTCTGAAACAGCGTAGAATAGTTTAGAATGCGGCACAACACATATGCACCATGACAAACTTCGAAAAACTCAGAGAAGTAGTACAATAATTCGAAAACCTCTGAAACAGCGTAGAGTAGTGTAGAACGCAGAACAACACATAGGCAACATGTGAAACCACGAAAAACTCGAAAAAGTAATACAATAACTCGAAAACCTCTGAAACAGCGTGGAGTATTGTAGAACGCAGCACAACACATATGCAACTTGAGAAACTTCGAAAAACACATAAAAGTAATAAAATAACACGAAATCGTCTGAAACAGAGTTGGTGTAGAACGCAGCACAACCCAAATGCAACATGAGTTACCTCGAAAAACTCAAAAAAGTCATAAAGTAATTTGAAAACTTCTGAAACACCGTCGAGTTGTGCGGAGCGCAGCATAACTCAAATGCACCATGAGAAACTTCGAAAAACTCAAAAAAGTCAGAACGTAATTAGAAAACTTCTGAAACAGCGTAGAATAGTTCGTAGAATAGCGTAGAGTAGAACGGAGCAGAACCCATATGCCACATGAGAAACATCGAAAAAATCAAAAAAGTAAACAAAATAGCTCGAAATCTTCTGTAACACAGTAGGGTAGTGTAGAACACAGAACAACACATATGCAACATTTGAAACCACGAAAAACTCAAAAAAGTAATACAATAACTCGAAAACCTCTGAAACAGCGTAGAGTACTGTAGAACGGAGCACAACCCATATGCCACATGAGAAACATCGAAAAACTCAAAAAAGTAAAAAAATAGCTCGAAATCTTCTGTAACAGAGTAGAGTAGTGTAGAACGCAGCACAACACATATGCACCATGGGAAACTTCAAAAAACTCAAAAAAGTAACACAATAACTGGACAACCTCCGAAACAGCGTAGATTATTGTAGAACGCAGCACAACACATATGCAACTTGAGAAACTTCGAAAAACACATAAAAGTAATAAAATAACTCGAAATCTTCTGAAACAGAGTTGGTATAGAACGCAGCACAACCCAAATGCCACATGAGTTACCTCGAAAAACTCAAAAAAGTCATAAATTAATTAGAAAACTTCTGAAACAGCGTAGATTATTGTAGAACGCAGCACAACACATATGCAACATGAAAAACTTCGAAAAACTTAAAAACGTCATAAAGTAATTCGACAACTTCTGAAACAGCGTAGAATAGTTCGGAACGCGGCACAACTCATATGCACCTTGAGAAACCTCGAAAAACTTTTAAACGTCATAAAATAATTCGGTAACTTCTGAAACAGTGTAGAATAGTTTAGAACGCGGCACAATCTATATGCACCAGGAGAAACATGGAAAAACTCAAAAAAGTAAAATCATAACTCGAAATCTTCTGAAACAGCATAGAGTAGTTTAGAACGTGGCACAACCCATATGCACGAGGAGAAAAATGGAAAAACTCGAAAAAGTAAAAAAATAGCTCGAAATATTCTGTAAAAGTCTAGAGTAGTGTAGAACGCAGCACAATACATATGCAACTTGAGAAACTTCGAAAAACACATAAAAGTAATAAAATAACTCGAAATCTTCTGAAACAGAGTTGGTGTAGAACGCACCACAACACATATGCACCATGAGAAACCTCGAAAAACTTTAAAAAGTCATAAAATAATTCGGTAACTTCTGAAACAGTGTAGAATAGTTTAGAACGCGGCACAACCCATATGCACCAGGAGAAACTTCGAAAAGCTCTAAAAATTAGGAAAATAGCTCGAAATCTTCTGTGACAGAGTAGAGTAGTGCAGAACGCAGCACAACACATGCACCATGGGAAACTTCAAAAAACTCAAAAAAGTAATACAATAACTGGAAAACCTTTGAAACAGCGAAGATTATTGTAGAACGCAGCACAACACATATGCAACTTGAGAAACTTCGAAAAACACATAAAAGTAATAAAATAACTCGAAATCTTCTGAAACAGAGTTGGTGTAGAACGCAGCACAACACATATGCACCATGAGAAACCTCGAAAAACTTTAAAAAGTCATAAAATAATTCGGTAACTTCTGAAACAGTGTAGAATAGTTTAGAACGCGGCACAACACATATGCACCAGGAGAAACTTCGAAAAGCACATAAAAGTAATAAAATAACTCGAAATCTTCTGAAACAGATTTGGTGTAGAACGCAGCACAACCCAAATGCCACATGAGATACCTCGAAAAACTCCAAAAAGTCATAAATTAATTAGAAAACTTCTGAAACAGCGTCAAGTTGTGCGGTGCGCAGCATAACTCAAATGCACCGAGAAACCGCGAAAAACTCAAAAAAGTCATAAAATAATTCGGTAACTTCTGAAACAGTGTAGAATAGTTTGGAACGCGGCACAACCTATATGCACCCAGAGAAACATGGAAAAACTCAAAAAAGTAAAAACATAACTCGAAATCTTCCGAAACAGCATAGAGTAGTTTAGAAGGCTGCACAACCCATATGCACCAGGAGAAACTTCGAAAAACTAAAAAAGTAAAAACATAACTCGAAATCTTCTGAAACAGCATAGAGTAGTTTAGAAGGCAGCACAACCCATATGCATCAGGAGAAACTTCGAAAAGCTCTAACAATTAAGAAAAATAGCTCGAAATCTTCTGTAACAGAGTAGAGTAGTGCGGAACGCAGCACAACACAAATGCACCATGGGAAACTTCAAAAAACTCAGAAAAGTAGTACAATAATTCGAAAACCTCTGAAACAGCGTAGAGTATTGTAGAACGCAGCACAACTCATACGCACCATGAGAAACCTCGAAAAACTTAAAAAAGTCATAAAATTATTCGGTAACTTCTGAAACAGTGTAGAATAGTTTCGAACGCGGCACAACCCATATGCACCAGGAGAAACATGGAAAAACTCAAAAAAGTAAAAACATAACTCAAAATCTTCTGAAACAGCATGGAGTAGTTTAGAAGGCAGCACAACCCATATGCATCAGGAGAAACTTCGAAAAGCTCTAAAAAGTAGAAAAATAGCTCGAATCTTCTGTAACAGAGTAGAGTAGTGCAGAACGCAGAACAACACATATGCAACATGTGAAACTTTAAAAAACTCGAAAAAGTAATACAATAACTGGAAAACCTCTGAAACAGCGTAGATTATTGTAGAACGCAGCACAACACATATGCAACTTGAGAAACTTCGAAAAACACATAAAAGTAATAAAATAACTCGAAATCGTCTGAAACAGTGTTGGTGTACAACACAGCACAACCCAAATGCCACATGAGTTAACTCGAAAAACTCAAAAACGTCATAAATTAATTAGAAAACTTCTGAAACAGCGTAGAATAGTTTAGAATGCGGCACAACACATATGCACCATGACAAACTTCGAAAAACTCAGAAAAGTAGTACAATAATTCGAAAACCTCTGAAACAGCGTAGAGTAGTGTAGAACGCAGAACAACACATAGGCAACATGTGAAACCACGAAAAACTCGAAAAAGTAATACAATAACTCGAAAACCTCTGAAACAGCGTGGAGTATTGTAGAACGCAGCACAACACATATGCAACTTGAGAAACTTCGAAAAACACATAAAAGTAATAAAATAACACGAAATCGTCTGAAACAGAGTTGGTGTAGAACGCAGCACAACCCAAATGCAACATGAGTTACCTCGAAAAACTCAAAAAAGTCATAAAGTAATTTGAAAACTTCTGAAACACCGTCGAGTTGTGCGGAGCGCAGCATAACTCAAATGCACCATGAGAAACTTCGAAAAACTCAAAAAAGTCAGAACGTAATTAGAAAACTTCTGAAACAGCGTAGAATAGTTCGTAGAATAGCGTAGAGTAGAACGGAGCAGAACCCATATGCCACATGAGAAACATCGAAAAAATCAAAAAAGTAAAAAAAATAGCTCGAAATCTTCTGTAACAGAGTAGGGTAGTGTAGAACACAGAACAACACATATGCAACATTTGAAACCACGAAAAACTCAAAAAAGTAATACAATAACTCGAAAACCTCTGAAACAGCGTAGAGTACTGTAGAACGGAGCACAACCCATATGCCACATGAGAAACATCGAAAAACTCAAAAAAGTAAAAAAATAGCTCGAAATCTTCTGTAACAGAGTAGAGTAGTTTGGAACGCAGCACAACACATATGCACCATGGGAAACTTCAAAAAACTCAAAAAAGTAACACAATAACTGGAAAACCTCCGAAACAGCGTATATTATTGTAGAACGCAGCACAACCCAAATGCCACATGAGTTACCTCGAAAAACTCAAAAAAGTCATAAATTAATTAGAAAACTTCTGAAACAGCGTAGATTATTGTAGAACGCAGCACAACACATATGCAACATGAAAAACTTCGAAAAACTTAAAAACGTCATAAAGTAATTCGACAACTTCTGAAACAGCGTAGAATAGTTCGGAACGCGGCACAACTCATATGCACCTTGAGAAACCTCGAAAAACTTTTAAACGTCATAAAATAATTCGGTAACTTCTGAAACAGTGTAGAATAGTTTAGAACGCGGCACAATCTATATGCACCAGGAGAAACATGGAAAAACTCAAAAAAGTAAAATCATAACTCGAAATCTTCTGAAACAGCATAGAGTAGTTTAGAACGTGGCACAACCCATATGCACGAGGAGAAAAATGGAAAAACTCGAAAAAGTAAAAAAATAGCTCGAAATATTCTGTAAAAGTCTAGAGTAGTGTAGAACGCAGCACAATACATATGCAACTTGAGAAACTTCGAAAAACACATAAAAGTAATAGAATAACTCGAAATCTTCTGAAACAGAGTTGGTGTAGAACGCACCACAACACATATGCACCATGAGAAACCTCGAAAAACTTTAAAAAGTCATAAAATAATTCGGTAACTTCTGAAACAGTGTAGAATAGTTTAGAACGCGGCACAACCCATATGCAACTTGAGAAACTTCGAAAAACACATAAAAGTAATAAAATAACTCGAAATCTTCTGAAACAGAGTTGGTGTAGAACGCAGCACAACACATATGCACCATGAGAAACCTCGAAAAACTTTAAAAAGTCATAAAATAATTCGGTAACTTCTGAAACAGTGTAGAATAGTTTAGAACGCGGCACAACACATATGCACCAGGAGAAACTTCGAAAAGCACATAAAAGTAATAAAATAACTCGAAATCTTCTGAAACAGATTTGGTGTAGAACGCAGCACAACCCAAATGCCACATGAGATACCTCGAAAAACTCAAAAAAGTCATAAATTAATTAGAAAACTTCTGAAACAGCGTCAAGTTGTGCGGTGCGCAGCATAACTCAAATGCACCGAGAAACCGCGAAAAACTCAAAAAAGTCATAAAATAATTCGGTAACTTCTGAAACAGTGTAGAATAGTTTGGAACGCGGCACAACCTATATGCACCCAGAGAAACATGGAAAAACTCAAAAAAGTAAAACCATAACTCGAAATCTTCCGAAACAGCATAGAGTAGTTTAGAAGGCTGCACAACCCATATGCACCAGGAGAAACTTCGAAAAACTAAAAAAGTAAAAACATAACTCGAAATCTTCCGAAACAGCATAGAGTAGTTTAGAAGGCTGCACAACCCATATGCACCAGGAGAAACTTCGAAAAACTAAAAAAGTAAAAACATAACTCGAAATCTTCTGAAACAGCAGAGTAGTTTAGAAGGCAGCACAACCCATATGCATCAGGAGAAACTTCGAAAAGCTCTAACAATTAAGAAAAATAGCTCGAAATCTTCTGTAACAGAGTAGAGTAGTGCGGAACGCAGCACAACACAAATGCACCATGGGAAACTTCAAAAAACTCAGAAAAGTAGTACAATAATTCGAAAACCTCTGAAACAGCGTAGAGTATTGTAGAACGCAGCACAACTCATACGCACCATGAGAAACCTCGAAAAACTTAAAAAAGTCATAAAATTATTCGGTAACTTCTGAAACAGTGTAGAATAGTTTCGAACGCGGCACAACCCATATGCACCAGGAGAAACATGGAAAAACTCAAAAAAGTAAAAACATAACTCAAAATCTTCTGAAACAGCATAGAGTAGTTTAGAAGGCAGCACAACCCATATGCATCAGGAGAAACTTCGAAAAGCTCTAAAAAGTAGAAAAATAGCTCGAATCTTCTGTAACAGAGTAGAGTAGTGCAGAACGCAGAACAACACATATGCAACATGTGAAACTTTAAAAAACTCGAAAAAGTAATACAATAACTGGAAAACCTCTGAAACAGCGTAGATTATTGTAGAACGCAGCACAACACATATGCAACTTGAGAAACTTCGAAAAACACATAAAAGTAATAAAATAACTCGAAATCGTCTGAAACAGTGTTGGTGTAGAACACAGCACAACCCAAATGCCACATGAGTTAACTCGAAAAACTCAAAAACGTCATAAATTAATTAGAAAACTTCTGAAACAGCGTAGAATAGTTTAGAATGCGGCACAACACATATGCACCATGACAAACTTCGAAAAACTCAGAAAAGTAGTACAATAATTCGAAAACCTCTGAAACAGCGTAGAGTAGTGTAGAACGCAGAACAACACATAGGCAACATGTGAAACCACGAAAAACTCGAAAAAGTAATACAATAACTCGAAAACCTCTGAAACAGCGTGGAGTATTGTAGAACGCAGCACAACACATATGCAACTTGAGAAACTTCGAAAAACACATAAAAGTAATAAAATAACACGAAATCGTCTGAAACAGAGTTGGTGTAGAACGCAGCACAACCCAAATGCAACATGAGTTACCTCGAAAAACTCAAAAAAGTCATAAAGTAATTTGAAAACTTCTGAAACACCGTCGAGTTGTGCGGAGCGCAGCATAACTCAAATGCACCATGAGAAACTTCGAAAAACTCAAAAAAGTCAGAACGTAATTAGAAAACTTCTGAAACAGCGTAGAATAGTTCGTAGAATAGCGTAGAGTAGAACGGAGCAGAACCCATATGCCACATGAGAAACATCGAAAAAATCAAAAAAGTAAACAAAATAGCTCGAAATCTTCTGTAACACAGTAGGGTAGTGTAGAACACAGAACAACACATATGCAACATTTGAAACCACGAAAAACTCAAAAAAGTAATACAATAACTCGAAAACCTCTGAAACAGCGTAGAGTACTGTAGAACGGAGCACAACCCATATGCCACATGAGAAACATCGAAAAACTCAAAAAAGTAAAAAAATAGCTCGAAATCTTCTGTAACAGAGTAGAGTAGTGTAGAACGCAGCACAACACATATGCACCATGGGAAACTTCAAAAAACTCAAAAAAGTAACACAATAACTGGACAACCTCCGAAACAGCGTAGATTATTGTAGAACGCAGCACAACACATATGCAACTTGAGAAACTTCGAAAAACACATAAAAGTAATAAAATAACTCGAAATCTTCTGAAACAGAGTTGGTATAGAACGCAGCACAACCCAAATGCCACATGAGTTACCTCGAAAAACTCAAAAAAGTCATAAATTAATTAGAAAACTTCTGAAACAGCGTAGATTATTGTAGAACGCAGCACAACACATATGCAACATGAAAAACTTCGAAAAACTTAAAAACGTCATAAAGTAATTCGACAACTTCTGAAACAGCGTAGAATAGTTCGGAACGCGGCACAACTCATATGCACCTTGAGAAACCTCGAAAAACTTTTAAACGTCATAAAATAATTCGGTAACTTCTGAAACAGTGTAGAATAGTTTAGAACGCGGCACAATCTATATGCACCAGGAGAAACATGGAAAAACTCAAAAAAGTAAAATCATAACTCGAAATCTTCTGAAACAGCATAGAGTAGTTTAGAACGTGGCACAACCCATATGCACGAGGAGAAAAATGGAAAAACTCGAAAAAGTAAAAAAATAGCTCGAAATATTCTGTAAAAGTCTAGAGTAGTGTAGAACGCAGCACAATACATATGCAACTTGAGAAACTTCGAAAAACACATAAAAGTAATAAAATAACGCGAAATCTTCTGAAACAGAGTTGGTGTAGAACGCACCACAACACATATGCACCATGAGAAACCTCGAAAAACTTTAAAAAGTCATAAAATAATTCGGTAACTTCTGAAACAGTGTAGAATAGTTTAGAACGCGGCACAACCCATATGCACCAGGAGAAACTTCGAAAAGCTCTAAAAATTAGGAAAATAGCTCGAAATCATCTGTGACAGAGTAGAGTAGTGCAGAACGCAGCACAACACATGCACCATGGGAAACTTCAAAAAACTCAAAAAAGTAATACAATAACTGGAAAACCTTTGAAACAGCGAAGATTATTGTAGAACGCAGCACAACACATATGCAACTTGAGAAACTTCGAAAAACACATAAAAGTAATAAAATAACTCGAAATCTTCTGAAACAGAGTTGGTGTAGAACGCAGCACAACACATATGCACCATGAGAAACCTCGAAAAACTTTAAAAAGTCATAAAATAATTCGGTAACTTCTGAAACAGTGTAGAATAGTTTAGAACGCGGCACAACACATATGCACCAGGAGAAACTTCGAAAAGCACATAAAAGTAATAAAATAACTCGAAATCTTCTGAAACAGATTTGGTGTAGAACGCAGCACAACCCAAATGCCACATGAGATACCTCGAAAAACTCCAAAAAGTCATAAATTAATTAGAAAACTTCTGAAACAGCGTCAAGTTGTGCGGTGCGCAGCATAACTCAAATGCACCGAGAAACCGCGAAAAACTCAAAAAAGTCATAAAATAATTCGGTAACTTCTGAAACAGTGTAGAATAGTTTGGAACGCGGCACAACCTATATGCACCCAGAGAAACATGGAAAAACTCAAAAAAGTAAAAACATAACTCGAAATCTTCCGAAACAGCATAGAGTAGTTTAGAAGGCTGCACAACCCATATGCACCAGGAGAAACTTCGAAAAACTAAAAAAGTAAAAACATAACTCGAAATCTTCTGAAACAGCATAGAGTAGTTTAGAAGGCAGCACAACCCATATGCATCAGGAGAAACTTCGAAAAGCTCTAACAATTAAGAAAAATAGCTCGAAATCTTCTGTAACAGAGTAGAGTAGTGCGGAACGCAGCACAACACAAATGCACCATGGGAAACTTCAAAAAACTCAGAAAAGTAGTACAATAATTCGAAAACCTCTGAAACAGCGTAGAGTATTGTAGAACGCAGCACAACTCATACGCACCATGAGAAACCTCGAAAAACTTAAAAAAGTCATAAAATTATTCGGTAACTTCTGAAACAGTGTAGAATAGTTTCGAACGCGGCACAACCCATATGCACCAGGAGAAACATGGAAAAACTCAAAAAAGTAAAAACATAACTCAAAATCTTCTGAAACAGCATAGAGTAGTTTAGAAGGCAGCACAACCCATATGCATCAGGAGAAACTTCGAAAAGCTCTAAAAAGTAGAAAAATAGCTCGAATCTTCTGTAACAGAGTAGAGTAGTGCAGAACGCAGAACAACACATATGCAACATGTGAAACTTTAAAAAACTCGAAAAAGTAATACAATAACTGGAAAACCTCTGAAACAGCGTAGATTATTGTAGAACGCAGCACAACACATATGCAACTTGAGAAACTTCGAAAAACACATAAAAGTAATAAAATAACTCGAAATCGTCTGAAACAGTGTTGGTGTACAACACAGCACAACCCAAATGCCACATGAGTTAACTCGAAAAACTCAAAAACGTCATAAATTAATTAGAAAACTTCTGAAACAGCGTAGAATAGTTTAGAATGCGGCACAACACATATGCACCATGACAAACTTCGAAAAACTCAGAAAAGTAGTACAATAATTCGAAAACCTCTGAAACAGCGTAGAGTAGTGTAGAACGCAGAACAACACATAGGCAACATGTGAAACCACGAAAAACTCGAAAAAGTAATACAATAACTCGAAAACCTCTGAAACAGCGTGGAGTATTGTAGAACGCAGCACAACACATATGCAACTTGAGAAACTTCGAAAAACACATAAAAGTAATAAAATAACACGAAATCGTCTGAAACAGAGTTGGTGTAGAACGCAGCACAACCCAAATGCAACATGAGTTACCTCGAAAAACTCAAAAAAGTCATAAAGTAATTTGAAAACTTCTGAAACACCGTCGAGTTGTGCGGAGCGCAGCATAACTCAAATGCACCATGAGAAACTTCGAAAAACTCAAAAAAGTCAGAACGTAATTAGAAAACTTCTGAAACAGCGTAGAATAGTTCGTAGAATAGCGTAGAGTAGAACGGAGCAGAACCCATATGCCACATGAGAAACATCGAAAAAATCAAAAAAGTAAAAAAAATAGCTCGAAATCTTCTGTAACAGAGTAGGGTAGTGTAGAACACAGAACAACACATATGCAACATTTGAAACCACGAAAAACTCAAAAAAGTAATACAATAACTCGAAAACCTCTGAAACAGCGTAGAGTACTGTAGAACGGAGCACAACCCATATGCCACATGAGAAACATCGAAAAACTCAAAAAAGTAAAAAAATAGCTCGAAATCTTCTGTAACAGAGTAGAGTAGTTTGGAACGCAGCACAACACATATGCACCATGGGAAACTTCAAAAAACTCAAAAAAGTAACACAATAACTGGAAAACCTCCGAAACAGCGTATATTATTGTAGAACGCAGCACAACCCAAATGCCACATGAGTTACCTCGAAAAACTCAAAAAAGTCATAAATTAATTAGAAAACTTCTGAAACAGCGTAGATTATTGTAGAACGCAGCACAACACATATGCAACATGAAAAACTTCGAAAAACTTAAAAACGTCATAAAGTAATTCGACAACTTCTGAAACAGCGTAGAATAGTTCGGAACGCGGCACAACTCATATGCACCTTGAGAAACCTCGAAAAACTTTTAAACGTCATAAAATAATTCGGTAACTTCTGAAACAGTGTAGAATAGTTTAGAACGCGGCACAATCTATATGCACCAGGAGAAACATGGAAAAACTCAAAAAAGTAAAATCATAACTCGAAATCTTCTGAAACAGCATAGAGTAGTTTAGAACGTGGCACAACCCATATGCACGAGGAGAAAAATGGAAAAACTCGAAAAAGTAAAAAAATAGCTCGAAATATTCTGTAAAAGTCTAGAGTAGTGTAGAACGCAGCACAATACATATGCAACTTGAGAAACTTCGAAAAACACATAAAAGTAATAAAATAACTCGAAATCTTCTGAAACAGAGTTGGTGTAGAACGCACCACAACACATATGCACCATGAGAAACCTCGAAAAACTTTAAAAAGTCATAAAATAATTCGGTAACTTCTGAAACAGTGTAGAATAGTTTAGAACGCGGCACAACCCATATGCAACTTGAGAAACTTCGAAAAACACATAAAAGTAATAAAATAACTCGAAATCTTCTGAAACAGAGTTGGTGTAGAACGCAGCACAACACATATGCACCATGAGAAACCTCGAAAAACTTTAAAAAGTCATAAAATAATTCGGTAACTTCTGAAACAGTGTAGAATAGTTTAGAACGCGGCACAACACATATGCACCAGGAGAAACTTCGAAAAGCACATAAAAGTAATAAAATAACTCGAAATCTTCTGAAACAGATTTGGTGTAGAACGCAGCACAACCCAAATGCCACATGAGATACCTCGAAAAACTCAAAAAAGTCATAAATTAATTAGAAAACTTCTGAAACAGCGTCAAGTTGTGCGGTGCGCAGCATAACTCAAATGCACCGAGAAACCGCGAAAAACTCAAAAAAGTCATAAAATAATTCGGTAACTTCTGAAACAGTGTAGAATAGTTTGGAACGCGGCACAACCTATATGCACCCAGAGAAACATGGAAAAACTCAAAAAAGTAAAACCATAACTCGAAATCTTCCGAAACAGCATAGAGTAGTTTAGAAGGCTGCACAACCCATATGCACCAGGAGAAACTTCGAAAAACTAAAAAAGTAAAAACATAACTCGAAATCTTCCGAAACAGCATAGAGTAGTTTAGAAGGCTGCACAACCCATATGCACCAGGAGAAACTTCGAAAAACTAAAAAAGTAAAAACATAACTCGAAATCTTCTGAAACAGCAGAGTAGTTTAGAAGGCAGCACAACCCATATGCATCAGGAGAAACTTCGAAAAGCTCTAACAATTAAGAAAAATAGCTCGAAATCTTCTGTAACAGAGTAGAGTAGTGCGGAACGCAGCACAACACAAATGCACCATGGGAAACTTCAAAAAACTCAGAAAAGTAGTACAATAATTCGAAAACCTCTGAAACAGCGTAGAGTATTGTAGAACGCAGCACAACTCATACGCACCATGAGAAACCTCGAAAAACTTAAAAAAGTCATAAAATTATTCGGTAACTTTTGAAACAGTGTAGAATAGTTTCGAACGCGGCACAACCCATATGCACCAGGAGAAACATGGAAAAACTCAAAAAAGTAAAAACATAACTCAAAATCTTCTGAAACAGCATAGAGTAGTTTAGAAGGCAGCACAACCCATATGCATCAGGAGAAACTTCGAAAAGCTCTAAAAAGTAGAAAAATAGCTCGAATCTTCTGTAACAGAGTAGAGTAGTGCAGAACGCAGAACAACACATATGCAACATGTGAAACTTTAAAAAACTCGAAAAAGTAATACAATAACTGGAAAACCTCTGAAACAGCGTAGATTATTGTAGAACGCAGCACAACACATATGCAACTTGAGAAACTTCGAAAAACACATAAAAGTAATAAAATAACTCGAAATCGTCTGAAACAGTGTTGGTGTAGAACACAGCACAACCCAAATGCCACATGAGTTAACTCGAAAAACTCAAAAACGTCATAAATTAATTAGAAAACTTCTGAAACAGCGTAGAATAGTTTAGAATGCGGCACAACACATATGCACCATGACAAACTTCGAAAAACTCAGAAAAGTAGTACAATAATTCGAAAACCTCTGAAACAGCGTAGAGTAGTGTAGAACGCAGAACAACACATAGGCAACATGTGAAACCACGAAAAACTCGAAAAAGTAATACAATAACTCGAAAACCTCTGAAACAGCGTGGAGTATTGTAGAACGCAGCACAACACATATGCAACTTGAGAAACTTCGAAAAACACATAAAAGTAATAAAATAACACGAAATCGTCTGAAACAGAGTTGGTGTAGAACGCAGCACAACCCAAATGCAACATGAGTTACCTCGAAAAACTCAAAAAAGTCATAAAGTAATTTGAAAACTTCTGAAACACCGTCGAGTTGTGCGGAGCGCAGCATAACTCAAATGCACCATGAGAAACTTCGAAAAACTCAAAAAAGTCAGAACGTAATTAGAAAACTTCTGAAACAGCGTAGAATAGTTCGTAGAATAGCGTAGAGTAGAACGGAGCAGAACCCATATGCCACATGAGAAACATCGAAAAAATCAAAAAAGTAAAAAAAATAGCTCGAAATCTTCTGTAACAGAGTAGGGTAGTGTAGAACACAGAACAACACATATGCAACATTTGAAACCACGAAAAACTCAAAAAAGTAATACAATAACTCGAAAACCTCTGAAACAGCGTAGAGTACTGTAGAACGGAGCACAACCCATATGCCACATGAGAAACATCGAAAAACTCAAAAAAGTAAAAAAATAGCTCGAAATCTTCTGTAACAGAGTAGAGTAGTTTGGAACGCAGCACAACACATATGCACCATGGGAAACTTCAAAAAACTCAAAAAAGTAACACAATAACTGGAAAACCTCCGAAACAGCGTATATTATTGTAGAACGCAGCACAACCCAAATGCCACATGAGTTACCTCGAAAAACTCAAAAAAGTCATAAATTAATTAGAAAACTTCTGAAACAGCGTAGATTATTGTAGAACGCAGCACAACACATATGCAACATGAAAAACTTCGAAAAACTTAAAAACGTCATAAAGTAATTCGACAACTTCTGAAACAGCGTAGAATAGTTCGGAACGCGGCACAACTCATATGCACCTTGAGAAACCTCGAAAAACTTTTAAACGTCATAAAATAATTCGGTAACTTCTGAAACTGTGTAGAATAGTTTAGAACGCGGCACAATCTATATGCACCAGGAGAAACATGGAAAAACTCAAAAAAGTAAAATCATAACTCGAAATCTTCTGAAACAGCATAGAGTAGTTTAGAACGTGGCACAACCCATATGCACGAGGAGAAAAATGGAAAAACTCGAAAAAGTAAAAAAATAGCTCGAAATATTCTGTAAAAGTCTAGAGTAGTGTAGAACGCAGCACAATACATATGCAACTTGAGAAACTTCGAAAAACACATAAAAGTAATAAAATAACTCGAAATCTTCTGAAACAGAGTTGGTGTAGAACGCACCACAACACATATGCACCATGAGAAACCTCGAAAAACTTTAAAAAGTCATAAAATAATTCGGTAACTTCTGAAACAGTGTAGAATAGTTTAGAACGCGGCACAACCCATATGCACCAGGAGAAACTTCGAAAAGCTCTAAAAATTAGGAAAATAGCTCGAAATCTTCTGTGACAGAGTAGAGTAGTGCAGAACGCAGCACAACACATGCACCATGGGAAACTTCAAAAAACTCAAAAAAGTAATACAATAACTGGAAAACCTTTGAAACAGCGAAGATTATTGTAGAACGCAGCACAACACATATGCAACTTGAGAAACTTCGAAAAACACATAAAAGTAATAAAATAACTCGAAATCTTCTGAAACAGAGTTGGTGTAGAACGCAGCACAACACATATGCACCATGAGAAACCTCGAAAAACTTTAAAAAGTCATAAAATAATTCGGTAACTTCTGAAACAGTGTAGAATAGTTTAGAACGCGGCACAACACATATGCACCAGGAGAAACTTCGAAAAGCACATAAAAGTAATAAAATAACTCGAAATCTTCTGAAACAGATTTGGTGTAGAACGCAGCACAACCCAAATGCCACATGAGATACCTCGAAAAACTCAAAAAAGTCATAAAATAATTCGGTAACTTCTGAAACAGTGTAGAATAGTTTGGAACGCGGCACAACCTATATGCACCCAGAGAAACATGGAAAAACTCAAAAAAGTAAAACCATAACTCGAAATCTTCCGAAACAGCATAGAGTAGTTTAGAAGGCTGCACAACCCATATGCACCAGGAGAAACTTCGAAAAACTAAAAAAGTAAAAACATAACTCGAAATCTTCCGAAACAGCATAGAGTAGTTTAGAAGGCTGCACAACCCATATGCACCAGGAGAAACTTCGAAAAACTAAAAAAGTAAAAACATAACTCGAAATCTTCTGAAACAGCATAGAGTAGTTTAGAAGGCAGCACAACCCATATGCATCAGGAGAAACTTCGAAAAGCTCTAACAATTAAGAAAAATAGCTCGAAATCTTCTGTAACAGAGTAGAGTAGTGCGGAACGCAGCACAACACAAATGCACCATGGGAAACTTCAAAAAACTCAGAAAAGTAGTACAATAATTCGAAAACCTCTGAAACAGCGTAGAGTATTGTAGAACGCAGCACAACTCATACGCACCATGAGAAACCTCGAAAAACTTAAAAAAGTCATAAAATTATTCGGTAACTTCTGAAACAGTGTAGAATAGTTTCGAACGCGGCACAACCCATATGCACCAGGAGAAACATGGAAAAACTCAAAAAAGTAAAAACATAACTCAAAATCTTCTGAAACAGCATAGAGTAGTTTAGAAGGCAGCACAACCCATATGCATCAGGAGAAACTTCGAAAAGCTCTAAAAAGTAGAAAAATAGCTCGAATCTTCTGTAACAGAGTAGAGTAGTGCAGAACGCAGAACAACACATATGCAACATGTAAAACTTAAAAAAACTCGAAAAAGTAATACAATAACTGGAAAACCTCTGAAACAGCGTAGATTATTGTAGAACGCAGCACAACACATATGCAACTTGAGAAACTTCGAAAAACACATAAAAGTAATAAAATAACTCGAAATCGTCTGAAACAGTGTTGGTGTAGAACACAGCACAACCCAAATGCCACATGAGTTAACTCGAAAAACTCAAAAACGTCATAAATTAATTAGAAAACTTCTGAAACAGCGTAGAATAGTTTAGAATGCGGCACAACACATATGCACCATGACAAACTTCGAAAAACTCAGAAAAGTAGTACAATAATTCGAAAACCTCTGAAACAGCGTAGAGTAGTGTAGAACGCAGAACAACACATAGGCAACATGTGAAACCACGAAAAACTCGAAAAAGTAATACAATAACTCGAAAACCTCTGAAACAGCGTGGAGTATTGTAGAACGCAGCACAACACATATGCAACTTGAGAAACTTCGAAAAACACATAAAAGTAATAAAATAACACGAAATCGTCTGAAACAGAGTTGGTGTAGAACGCAGCACAACCCAAATGCAACATGAGTTACCTCGAAAAACTCAAAAAAGTCATAAAGTAATTTGAAAACTTCTGAAACACCGTCGAGTTGTGCGGAGCGCAGCATAACTCAAATGCACCATGAGAAACTTCGAAAAACTCAAAAAAGTCAGAACGTAATTAGAAAACTTCTGAAACAGCGTAGAATAGTTCGTAGAATAGCGTAGAGTAGAACGGAGCAGAACCCATATGCCACATGAGAAACATCGAAAAAATCAAAAAAGTAAAAAAAATAGCTCGAAATCTTCTGTAACAGAGTAGGGTAGTGTAGAACACAGAACAACACATATGCAACATTTGAAACCACGAAAAACTCAAAAAAGTAATACAATAACTCGAAAACCTCTGAAACAGCGTAGAGTACTGTAGAACGGAGCACAACCCATATGCCACATGAGAAACATCGAAAAACTCAAAAAAGTAAAAAAATAGCTCGAAATCTTCTGTAACAGAGTAGAGTAGTTTGGAACGCAGCACAACACATATGCACCATGGGAAACTTCAAAAAACTCAAAAAAGTAACACAATAACTGGAAAACCTCCGAAACAGCGTATATTATTGTAGAACGCAGCACAACCCAAATGCCACATGAGTTACCTCGAAAAACTCAAAAAAGTCATAAATTAATTAGAAAACTTCTGAAACAGCGTAGATTATTGTAGAACGCAGCACAACACATATGCAACATGAAAAACTTCGAAAAACTTAAAAACGTCATAAAGTAATTCGACAACTTCTGAAACAGCGTAGAATAGTTCGGAACGCGGCATAACTCATATGCACCTTGAGAAACCTCGAAATACTTTTAAACGTCATAAAATAATTCGGTAACTTCTGAAACAGTGTAGAATAGTTTAGAACGCGGCACAATCTATATGCACCAGGAGAAACATGGAAAAACTCAAAAAAGTAAAATCATAACTCGAAATCTTCTGAAACAGCATAGAGTAGTTTAGAACGTGGCACAACCCATATGCACGAGGAGAAAAATGGAAAAACTCGAAAAAGTAAAAAAATAGCTCGAAATATTCTGTAAAAGTCTAGAGTAGTGTAGAACGCAGCACAATACATATGCAACTTGAGAAACTTCGAAAAACACATAAAAGTAATAAAATAACTCGAAATCTTCTGAAACAGAGTTGGTGTAGAACGCACCACAACACATATGCACCATGAGAAACCTCGAAAAACTTTAAAAAGTCATAAAATAATTCGGTAACTTCTGAAACAGTGTAGAATAGTTTAGAACGCGGCACAACCCATATGCACCAGGAGAAACTTCGAAAAGCTCTAAAAATTAGGAAAATAGCTCGAAATCTTCTGTGACAGAGTAGAGTAGTGCGGAACGCAGCACAACACAAATGCACCATGGGAAACTTCAAAAAACTCAGAAAAGTAGTACAATAATTCGAAAACCTCTGAAACAGCGTAGAGTATTGTAGAACGCAGCACAACTCATACGCACCATGAGAAACCTCGAAAAACTTAAAAAAGTCATAAAATTATTCGGTAACTTCTGAAACAGTGTAGAATAGTTTCGAACGCGGCACAACCCATATGCACCAGGAGAAACATGGAAAAACTCAAAAAAGTAAAAACATAACTCAAAATCTTCTGAAACAGCATAGAGTAGTTTAGAAGGCAGCACAACCCATATGCATCAGGAGAAACTTCGAAAAGCTCTAAAAAGTAGAAAAATAGCTCGAATCTTCTGTAACAGAGTAGAGTAGTGCAGAACGCAGAACAACACATATGCAACATGTGAAACTTTAAAAAACTCGAAAAAGTAATACAATAACTGGAAAACCTCTGAAACAGCGTAGATTATTGTAGAACGCAGCACAACACATATGCAACTTGAGAAACTTCGAAAAACACATAAAAGTAATAAAATAACTCGAAATCGTCTGAAACAGTGTTGGTGTAGAACACAGCACAACCCAAATGCCACATGAGTTAACTCGAAAAACTCAAAAACGTCATAAATTAATTAGAAAACTTCTGAAACAGCGTAGAATAGTTTAGAATGCGGCACAACACATATGCACCATGACAAACTTCGAAAAACTCAGAGAAGTAGTACAATAATTCGAAAACCTCTGAAACAGCGTAGAGTAGTGTAGAACGCAGAACAACACATAGGCAACATGTGAAACCACGAAAAACTCGAAAAAGTAATACAATAACTCGAAAACCTCTGAAACAGCGTGGAGTATTGTAGAACGCAGCACAACACATATGCAACTTGAGAAACTTCGAAAAACACATAAAAGTAATAAAATAACACGAAATCGTCTGAAACAGAGTTGGTGTAGAACGCAGCACAACCCAAATGCAACATGAGTTACCTCGAAAAACTCAAAAAAGTCATAAAGTAATTTGAAAACTTCTGAAACACCGTCGAGTTGTGCGGAGCGCAGCATAACTCAAATGCACCATGAGAAACTTCGAAAAACTCAAAAAAGTCAGAACGTAATTAGAAAACTTCTGAAACAGCGTAGAATAGTTCGTAGAATAGCGTAGAGTAGAACGGAGCAGAACCCATATGCCACATGAGAAACATCGAAAAAATCAAAAAAGTAAACAAAATAGCTCGAAATCTTCTGTAACACAGTAGGGTAGTGTAGAACACAGAACAACACATATGCAACATTTGAAACCACGAAAAACTCAAAAAAGTAATACAATAACTCGAAAACCTCTGAAACAGCGTAGAGTACTGTAGAACGGAGCACAACCCATATGCCACATGAGAAACATCGAAAAACTCAAAAAAGTAAAAAAATAGCTCGAAATCTTCTGTAACAGAGTAGAGTAGTGTAGAACGCAGCACAACACATATGCACCATGGGAAACTTCAAAAAACTCAAAAAAGTAACACAATAACTGGACAACCTCCGAAACAGCGTAGATTATTGTAGAACGCAGCACAACACATATGCAACTTGAGAAACTTCGAAAAACACATAAAAGTAATAAAATAACTCGAAATCTTCTGAAACAGAGTTGGTATAGAACGCAGCACAACCCAAATGCCACATGAGTTACCTCGAAAAACTCAAAAAAGTCATAAATTAATTAGAAAACTTCTGAAACAGCGTAGATTATTGTAGAACGCAGCACAACACATATGCAACATGAAAAACTTCGAAAAACTTAAAAACGTCATAAAGTAATTCGACAACTTCTGAAACAGCGTAGAATAGTTCGGAACGCGGCACAACTCATATGCACCTTGAGAAACCTCGAAAAACTTTTAAACGTCATAAAATAATTCGGTAACTTCTGAAACAGTGTAGAATAGTTTAGAACGCGGCACAATCTATATGCACCAGGAGAAACATGGAAAAACTCAAAAAAGTAAAATCATAACTCGAAATCTTCTGAAACAGCATAGAGTAGTTTAGAACGTGGCACAACCCATATGCACGAGGAGAAAAATGGAAAAACTCGAAAAAGTAAAAAAATAGCTCGAAATATTCTGTAAAAGTCTAGAGTAGTGTAGAACGCAGCACAATACATATGCAACTTGAGAAACTTCGAAAAACACATAAAAGTAATAAAATAACTCGAAATCTTCTGAAACAGAGTTGGTGTAGAACGCACCACAACACATATGCACCATGAGAAACCTCGAAAAACTTTAAAAAGTCATAAAATAATTCGGTAACTTCTGAAACAGTGTAGAATAGTTTAGAACGCGGCACAACCCATATGCACCAGGAGAAACTTCGAAAAGCTCTAAAAATTAGGAAAATAGCTCGAAATCTTCTGTGACAGAGTAGAGTAGTGCAGAACGCAGCACAACACATGCACCATGGGAAACTTCAAAAAACTCAAAAAAGTAATACAATAACTGGAAAACCTTTGAAACAGCGAAGATTATTGTAGAACGCAGCACAACACATATGCAACTTGAGAAACTTCGAAAAACACATAAAAGTAATAAAATAACTCGAAATCTTCTGAAACAGAGTTGGTGTAGAACGCAGCACAACACATATGCACCATGAGAAACCTCGAAAAACTTTAAAAAGTCATAAAATAATTCGGTAACTTCTGAAACAGTGTAGAATAGTTTAGAACGCGGCACAACACATATGCACCAGGAGAAACTTCGAAAAGCACATAAAAGTAATAAAATAACTCGAAATCTTCTGAAACAGATTTGGTGTAGAACGCAGCACAACCCAAATGCCACATGAGATACCTCGAAAAACTCCAAAAAGTCATAAATTAATTAGAAAACTTCTGAAACAGCGTCAAGTTGTGCGGTGCGCAGCATAACTCAAATGCACCGAGAAACCGCGAAAAACTCAAAAAAGTCATAAAATAATTCGGTAACTTCTGAAACAGTGTAGAATAGTTTGGAACGCGGCACAACCTATATGCACCCAGAGAAACATGGAAAAACTCAAAAAAGTAAAACCATAACTCGAAATCTTCCGAAACAGCATAGAGTAGTTTAGAAGGCTGCACAACCCATATGCACCAGGAGAAACTTCGAAAAACTAAAAAAGTAAAAACATAACTCGAAATCTTCCGAAACAGCATAGAGTAGTTTAGAAGGCTGCACAACCCATATGCACCAGGAGAAACTTCGAAAAACTAAAAAAGTAAAAACATAACTCGAAATCTTCTGAAACAGCATAGAGTAGTTTAGAAGGCAGCACAACCCATATGCATCAGGAGAAACTTCGAAAAGCTCTAACAATTAAGAAAAATAGCTCGAAATCTTCTGTAACAGAGTAGAGTAGTGCGGAACGCAGCACAACACAAATGCACCATGGGAAACTTCAAAAAACTCAGAAAAGTAGTACAATAATTCGAAAACCTCTGAAACAGCGTAGAGTATTGTAGAACGCAGCACAACTCATACGCACCATGAGAAACCTCGAAAAACTTAAAAAAGTCATAAAATAATTCGGTAACTTCTGAAACAGTGTAGAATAGTTTCGAACGCGGCACAACCCATATGCACCAGGAGAAACATGGAAAAACTCAAAAAAGTAAAAACATAACTCAAAATCTTCTGAAACAGCATAGAGTAGTTTAGAAGGCAGCACAACCCATATGCATCAGGAGAAACTTCGAAAAGCTCTAAAAAGTAGAAAAATAGCTCGAATCTTCTGTAACAGAGTAGAGTAGTGCAGAACGCAGAACAACACATATGCAACATGTGAAACTTAAAAAAACTCGAAAAAGTAATACAATAACTGGAAAACCTCTGAAACAGCGTAGATTATTGTAGAACGCAGCACAACACATATGCAACTTGAGAAACTTCGAAAAACACATAAAAGTAATAAAATAACTCGAAATCGTCTGAAACAGTGTTGGTGTAGAACACAGCACAACCCAAATGCCACATGAGTTAACTCGAAAAACTCAAAAACGTCATAAATTAATTAGAAAACTTCTGAAACAGCGTAGAATAGTTTAGAATGCGGCACAACACATATGCACCATGACAAACTTCGAAAAACTCAGAAAAGTAGTACAATAATTCGAAAACCTCTGAAACAGCGTAGAGTAGTGTAGAACGCAGAACAACACATAGGCAACATGTGAAACCACGAAAAACTCGAAAAAGTAATACAATAACTCGAAAACCTCTGAAACAGAGTTGGTGTAGAACGCAGCACAACCCAAATGCAACATGAGTTACCTCGAAAAACTCAAAAAAGTCATAAAGTAATTTGAAAACTTCTGAAACACCGTCGAGTTGTGCGGAGCGCAGCATAACTCAAATGCACCATGAGAAACTTCGAAAAACTCAAAAAAGTCAGAACGTAATTAGAAAACTTCTGAAACAGCGTAGAATAGTTCGTAGAATAGCGTAGAGTAGAACGGAGCAGAACCCATATGCCACATGAGAAACATCGAAAAAATCAAAAAAGTAAAAAAAATAGCTCGAAATCTTCTGTAACAGAGTAGGGTAGTGTAGAACACAGAACAACACATATGCAACATTTGAAACCACGAAAAACTCAAAAAAGTAATACAATAACTCGAAAACCTCTGAAACAGCGTAGAGTACTGTAGAACGGAGCACAACCCATATGCCACATGAGAAACATCGAAAAACTCAAAAAAGTAAAAAAATAGCTCGAAATCTTCTGTAACAGAGTAGAGTAGTTTGGAACGCAGCACAACACATATGCACCATGGGAAACTTCAAAAAACTCAAAAAAGTAACACAATAACTGGAAAACCTCCGAAACAGCGTATATTATTGTAGAACGCAGCACAACCCAAATGCCACATGAGTTACCTCGAAAAACTCAAAAAAGTCATAAATTAATTAGAAAACTTCTGAAACAGCGTAGATTATTGTAGAACGCAGCACAACACATATGCAACATGAAAAACTTCGAAAAACTTAAAAACGTCATAAAGTAATTCGACAACTTCTGAAACAGCGTAGAATAGTTCGGAACGCGGCACAACTCATATGCACCTTGAGAAACCTCGAAAAACTTTTAAACGTCATAAAATAATTCGGTAACTTCTGAAACAGTGTAGAATAGTTTAGAACGCGGCACAATCTATATGCACCAGGAGAAACATGGAAAAACTCAAAAAAGTAAAATCATAACTCGAAATCTTCTGAAACAGCATAGAGTAGTTTAGAACGTGGCACAACCCATATGCACGAGGAGAAAAATGGAAAAACTCGAAAAAGTAAAAAAATAGCTCGAAATATTCTGTAAAAGTCTAGAGTAGTGTAGAACGCAGCACAATACATATGCAACTTGAGAAACTTCGAAAAACACATAAAAGTAATAAAATAACTCGAAATCTTCTGAAACAGAGTTGGTGTAGAACGCACCACAACACATATGCACCATGAGAAACCTCGAAAAACTTTAAAAAGTCATAAAATAATTCGGTAACTTCTGAAACAGTGTAGAATAGTTTAGAACGCGGCACAACCCATATGCACCAGGAGAAACTTCGAAAAGCTCTAAAAATTAGGAAAATAGCTCGAAATCTTCTGTGACAGAGTAGAGTAGTGCAGAACGCAGCACAACACATGCACCATGGGAAACTTCAAAAAACTCAAAAAAGTAATACAATAACTGGAAAACCTTTGAAACAGCGAAGATTATTGTAGAACGCAGCACAACACATATGCAACTTGAGAAACTTCGAAAAACACATAAAAGTAATAAAATAACTCGAAATCTTCTGAAACAGAGTTGGTGTAGAACGCAGCACAACACATATGCACCATGAGAAACCTCGAAAAACTTTAAAAAGTCATAAAATAATTCGGTAACTTCTGAAACAGTGTAGAATAGTTTAGAACGCGGCACAACACATATGCACCAGGAGAAACTTCGAAAAGCACATAAAAGTAATAAAATAACTCGAAATCTTCTGAAACAGATTTGGTGTAGAACGCAGCACAACCCAAATGCCACATGAGATACCTCGAAAAACTCAAAAAAGTCATAAATTAATTAGAAAACTTCTGAAACAGCGTCAAGTTGTGCGGTGCGCAGCATAACTCAAATGCACCGAGAAACCGCGAAAAACTCAAAAAAGTCATAAAATAATTCGGTAACTTCTGAAACAGTGTAGAATAGTTTGGAACGCGGCACAACCTATATGCACCCAGAGAAACATGGAAAAACTCAAAAAAGTAAAACCATAACTCGAAATCTTCCGAAACAGCATAGAGTAGTTTAGAAGGCTGCACAACCCATATGCACCAGGAGAAACTTCGAAAAACTAAAAAAGTAAAAACATAACTCGAAATCTTCTGAAACAGCATAGAGTAGTTTAGAAGGCAGCACAACCCATATGCATCAGGAGAAACTTCGAAAAGCTCTAACAATTAAGAAAAATAGCTCGAAATCTTCTGTAACAGAGTAGAGTAGTGCGGAACGCAGCACAACACAAATGCACCATGGGAAACTTCAAAAAACTCAGAAAAGTAGTACAATAATTCGAAAACCTCTGAAACAGCGTAGAGTATTGTAGAACGCAGCACAACTCATACGCACCATGAGAAACCTCGAAAAACTTAAAAAAGTCATAAAATTATTCGGTAACTTCTGAAACAGTGTAGAATAGTTTCGAACGCGGCACAACCCATATGCACCAGGAGAAACATGGAAAAACTCAAAAAAGTAAAAACATAACTCAAAATCTTCTGAAACAGCATAGAGTAGTTTAGAAGGCAGCACAACCCATATGCATCAGGAGAAACTTCGAAAAGCTCTAAAAAGTAGAAAAATAGCTCGAATCTTCTGTAACAGAGTAGAGTAGTGCAGAACGCAGAACAACACATATGCAACATGTAAAACTTAAAAAAACTCGAAAAAGTAATACAATAACTGGAAAACCTCTGAAACAGCGTAGATTATTGTAGAACGCAGCACAACACATATGCAACTTGAGAAACTTCGAAAAACACATAAAAGTAATAAAATAACTCGAAATCGTCTGAAACAGTGTTGGTGTAGAACACAGCACAACCCAAATGCCACATGAGTTAACTCGAAAAACTCAAAAACGTCATAAATTAATTAGAAAACTTCTGAAACAGCGTAGAATAGTTTAGAATGCGGCACAACACATATGCACCATGACAAACTTCGAAAAACTCAGAAAAGTAGTACAATAATTCGAAAACCTCTGAAACAGCGTAGAGTAGTGTAGAACGCAGAACAACACATAGGCAACATGTGAAACCACGAAAAACTCGAAAAAGTAATACAATAACTCGAAAACCTCTGAAACAGCGTGGAGTATTGTAGAACGCAGCACAACACATATGCAACTTGAGAAACTTCGAAAAACACATAAAAGTAATAAAATAACACGAAATCGTCTGAAACAGAGTTGGTGTAGAACGCAGCACAACCCAAATGCAACATGAGTTACCTCGAAAAACTCAAAAAAGTCATAAAGTAATTTGAAAACTTCTGAAACACCGTCGAGTTGTGCGGAGCGCAGCATAACTCAAATGCACCATGAGAAACTTCGAAAAACTCAAAAAAGTCAGAACGTAATTAGAAAACTTCTGAAACAGCGTAGAATAGTTCGTAGAATAGCGTAGAGTAGAACGGAGCAGAACCCATATGCCACATGAGAAACATCGAAAAAATCAAAAAAGTAAAAAAAATAGCTCGAAATCTTCTGTAACAGAGTAGGGTAGTGTAGAACACAGAACAACACATATGCAACATTTGAAACCACGAAAAACTCAAAAAAGTAATACAATAACTCGAAAACCTCTGAAACAGCGTAGAGTACTGTAGAACGGAGCACAACCCATATGCCACATGAGAAACATCGAAAAACTCAAAAAAGTAAAAAAATAGCTCGAAATCTTCTGTAACAGAGTAGAGTAGTTTGGAACGCAGCACAACACATATGCACCATGGGAAACTTCAAAAAACTCAAAAAAGTAACACAATAACTGGAAAACCTCCGAAACAGCGTATATTATTGTAGAACGCAGCACAACCCAAATGCCACATGAGTTACCTCGAAAAACTCAAAAAAGTCATAAATTAATTAGAAAACTTCTGAAACAGCGTAGATTATTGTAGAACGCAGCACAACACATATGCAACATGAAAAACTTCGAAAAACTTAAAAACGTCATAAAGTAATTCGACAACTTCTGAAACAGCGTAGAATAGTTCGGAACGCGGCACAACTCATATGCACCTTGAGAAACCTCGAAAAACTTTTAAACGTCATAAAATAATTCGGTAACTTCTGAAACAGTGTAGAATAGTTTAGAACGCGGCACAATCTATATGCACCAGGAGAAACATGGAAAAACTCAAAAAAGTAAAATCATAACTCGAAATCTTCTGAAACAGCATAGAGTAGTTTAGAACGTGGCACAACCCATATGCACGAGGAGAAAAATGGAAAAACTCGAAAAAGTAAAAAAATAGCTCGAAATATTCTGTAAAAGTCTAGAGTAGTGTAGAACGCAGCACAATACATATGCAACTTGAGAAACTTCGAAAAACACATAAAAGTAATAAAATAACTCGAAATCTTCTGAAACAGAGTTGGTGTAGAACGCACCACAACACATATGCACCATGAGAAACCTCGAAAAACTTTAAAAAGTCATAAAATAATTCGGTAACTTCTGAAACAGTGTAGAATAGTTTAGAACGCGGCACAACCCATATGCACCAGGAGAAACTTCGAAAAGCTCTAAAAATTAGGAAAATAGCTCGAAATCTTCTGTGACAGAGTAGAGTAGTGCAGAACGCAGCACAACACATGCACCATGGGAAACTTCAAAAAACTCAAAAAAGTAATACAATAACTGGAAAACCTTTGAAACAGCGAAGATTATTGTAGAACGCAGCACAACACATATGCAACTTGAGAAACTTCGAAAAACACATAAAAAGTAATAAAATAACTCGAAATCTTCTGAAACAGAGTTGGTGTAGAACGCAGCACAACACATATGCACCATGAGAAACCTCGAAAAACTTTAAAAAGTCATAAAATAATTCGGTAACTTCTGAAACAGTGTAGAATAGTTTAGAACGCGGCACAACACATATGCACCAGGAGAAACTTCGAAAAGCACATAAAAGTAATAAAATAACTCGAAATCTTCTGAAACAGATTTGGTGTAGAACGCAGCACAACCCAAATGCCACATGAGATACCTCGAAAAACTCAAAAAAGTCATAAATTAATTAGAAAACTTCTGAAACAGCGTCAAGTTGTGCGGTGCGCAGCATAACTCAAATGCACCGAGAAACCGCGAAAAACTCAAAAAAGTCATAAAATAATTCGGTAACTTCTGAAACAGTGTAGAATAGTTTGGAACGCGGCACAACCTATATGCACCCAGAGAAACATGGAAAAACTCAAAAAAGTAAAAACATAACTCGAAATCTTCCGAAACAGCATAGAGTAGTTTAGAAGGCTGCACAACCCATATGCACCAGGAGAAACTTCGAAAAACTAAAAAAGTAAAAACATAACTCGAAATCTTCTGAAACAGCATAGAGTAGTTTAGAAGGCAGCACAACCCATATGCATCAGGAGAAACTTCGAAAAGCTCTAACAATTAAGAAAAATAGCTCGAAATCTTCTGTAACAGAGTAGAGTAGTGCGGAACGCAGCACAACACAAATGCACCATGGGAAACTTCAAAAAACTCAGAAAAGTAGTACAATAATTCGAAAACCTCTGAAACAGCGTAGAGTATTGTAGAACGCAGCACAACTCATACGCACCATGAGAAACCTCGAAAAACTTAAAAAAGTCATAAAATAATTCGGTAACTTCTGAAACAGTGTAGAATAGTTTCGAACGCGGCACAACCCATATGCACCAGGAGAAACATGGAAAAACTCAAAAAAGTAAAAACATAACTCAAAATCTTCTGAAACAGCATAGAGTAGTTTAGAAGGCAGCACAACCCATATGCATCAGGAGAAACTTCGAAAAGCTCTAAAAAGTAGAAAAATAGCTCGAATCTTCTGTAACAGAGTAGAGTAGTGCAGAACGCAGAACAACACATATGCAACATGTGAAACTTTAAAAAACTCGAAAAAGTAATACAATAACTGGAAAACCTCTGAAACAGCGTAGATTATTGTAGAACGCAGCACAACACATATGCAACTTGAGAAACTTCGAAAAACACATAAAAGTAATAAAATAACTCGAAATCGTCTGAAACAGTGTTGGTGTAGAACACAGCACAACCCAAATGCCACATGAGTTAACTCGAAAAACTCAAAAACGTCATAAATTAATTAGAAAACTTCTGAAACAGCGTAGAATAGTTTAGAATGCGGCACAACACATATGCACCATGACAAACTTCGAAAAACTCAGAAAAGTAGTACAATAATTCGAAAACCTCTGAAACAGCGTAGAGTAGTGTAGAACGCAGAACAACACATAGGCAACATGTGAAACCACGAAAAACTCGAAAAAGTAATACAATAACTCGAAAACCTCTGAAACAGCGTGGAGTATTGTAGAACGCAGCACAACACATATGCAACTTGAGAAACTTCGAAAAACACATAAAAGTAATAAAATAACACGAAATCGTCTGAAACAGAGTTGGTGTAGAACGCAGCACAACCCAAATGCAACATGAGTTACCTCGAAAAACTCAAAAAAGTCATAAAGTAATTTGAAAACTTCTGAAACACCGTCGAGTTGTGCGGAGCGCAGCATAACTCAAATGCACCATGAGAAACTTCGAAAAACTCAAAAAAGTCAGAACGTAATTAGAAAACTTCTGAAACAGCGTAGAATAGTTCGTAGAATAGCGTAGAGTAGAACGGAGCAGAACCCATATGCCACATGAGAAACATCGAAAAAATCAAAAAAGTAAAAAAAATAGCTCGAAATCTTCTGTAACAGAGTAGGGTAGTGTAGAACACAGAACAACACATATGCAACATTTGAAACCACGAAAAACTCAAAAAAGTAATACAATAACTCGAAAACCTCTGAAACAGCGTAGAGTACTGTAGAACGGAGCACAACCCATATGCCACATGAGAAACATCGCAAAACTCAAAAAAGTAAAAGAATAGCTCGAAATCTTCTGTAACAGAGTAGAGTAGTGTAGAACGCAGCACAACACATATGCACCATGGGAAACTTCAAAAAACTCAAAAAAGTAACACAATAACTGGAAAACCTCCGAAACAGCGTAGATTATTGTAGAACGCAGCACAACACATATGCAACTTGAGAAACTTCGAAAAACACATAAAAGTAATAAAATAACTCGAAATCTTCTGAAACAGAGTTGGTATAGAACGCAGCACAACCCAAATGCCACATGAGTTACCTCGAAAAACTCAAAAAAGTCATAAATTAATTGGAAAACTTCTGAAACAGCGTAGAGTATTGTAGAACGCAGCACAACTCATACGCACCATGAGAAACCTCGAAAAACTTAAAAAAGTCATAAAATAATTCGGTAACTTCTGAAACAGTGTAGAATAGTTTCGAACGCGGCACAACCCATATGCACCAGGAGAAACATGGAAAAACTCAAAAAAGTAAAAACATAACTCAAAATCTTCTGAAACAGCATAGAGTAGTTTAGAAGGCAGCACAACCCATATGCATCAGGAGAAACTTCGAAAAGCTCTAAAAAGTAGAAAAATAGCTCGAATCTTCTGTAACAGAGTAGAGTAGTGCAGAACGCAGAACAACACATATGCAACATGTGAAACTTTAAAAAACTCGAAAAAGTAATACAATAACTGGAAAACCTCTGAAACAGCGTAGATTATTGTAGAACGCAGCACAACACATATGCAACTTGAGAAACTTCGAAAAACACATAAAAGTAATAAAATAACTCGAAATCGTCTGAAACAGTGTTGGTGTAGAACACAGCACAACCCAAATGCCACATGAGTTAACTCGAAAAACTCAAAAACGTCATAAATTAATTAGAAAACTTCTGAAACAGCGTAGAATAGTTTAGAATGCGGCACAACACATATGCACCATGACAAACTTCGAAAAACTCAGAAAAGTAGTACAATAATTCGAAAACCTCTGAAACAGCGTAGAGTAGTGTAGAACGCAGAACAACACATAGGCAACATGTGAAACCACGAAAAACTCGAAAAAGTAATACAATAACTCGAAAACCTCTGAAACAGAGTTGGTGTAGAACGCAGCACAACCCAAATGCAACATGAGTTACCTCGAAAAACTCAAAAAAGTCATAAAGTAATTTGAAAACTTCTGAAACACCGTCGAGTTGTGCGGAGCGCAGCATAACTCAAATGCACCATGAGAAACTTCGAAAAACTCAAAAAAGTCAGAACGTAATTAGAAAACTTCTGAAACAGCGTAGAATAGTTCGTAGAATAGCGTAGAGTAGAACGGAGCAGAACCCATATGCCACATGAGAAACATCGAAAAAATCAAAAAAGTAAAAAAAATAGCTCGAAATCTTCTGTAACAGAGTAGGGTAGTGTAGAACACAGAACAACACATATGCAACATTTGAAACCACGAAAAACTCAAAAAAGTAATACAATAACTCGAAAACCTCTGAAACAGCGTAGAGTACTGTAGAACGGAGCACAACCCATATGCCACATGAGAAACATCGAAAAACTCAAAAAAGTAAAAAAATAGCTCGAAATCTTCTGTAACAGAGTAGAGTAGTTTGGAACGCAGCACAACACATATGCACCATGGGAAACTTCAAAAAACTCAAAAAAGTAACACAATAACTGGAAAACCTCCGAAACAGCGTATATTATTGTAGAACGCAGCACAACCCAAATGCCACATGAGTTACCTCGAAAAACTCAAAAAAGTCATAAATTAATTAGAAAACTTCTGAAACAGCGTAGATTATTGTAGAACGCAGCACAACACATATGCAACATGAAAAACTTCGAAAAACTTAAAAACGTCATAAAGTAATTCGACAACTTCTGAAACAGCGTAGAATAGTTCGGAACGCGGCACAACTCATATGCACCTTGAGAAACCTCGAAAAACTTTTAAACGTCATAAAATAATTCGGTAACTTCTGAAACAGTGTAGAATAGTTTAGAACGCGGCACAATCTATATGCACCAGGAGAAACATGGAAAAACTCAAAAAAGTAAAATCATAACTCGAAATCTTCTGAAACAGCATAGAGTAGTTTAGAACGTGGCACAACCCATATGCACGAGGAGAAAAATGGAAAAACTCGAAAAAGTAAAAAAATAGCTCGAAATATTCTGTAAAAGTCTAGAGTAGTGTAGAACGCAGCACAATACATATGCAACTTGAGAAACTTCGAAAAACACATAAAAGTAATAAAATAACTCGAAATCTTCTGAAACAGAGTTGGTGTAGAACGCACCACAACACATATGCACCATGAGAAACCTCGAAAAACTTTAAAAAGTCATAAAATAATTCGGTAACTTCTGAAACAGTGTAGAATAGTTTAGAACGCGGCACAACCCATATGCACCAGGAGAAACTTCGAAAAGCTCTAAAAATTAGGAAAATAGCTCGAAATCTTCTGTGACAGAGTAGAGTAGTGCAGAACGCAGCACAACACATGCACCATGGGAAACTTCAAAAAACTCAAAAAAGTAATACAATAACTGGAAAACCTTTGAAACAGCGAAGATTATTGTAGAACGCAGCACAACACATATGCAACTTGAGAAACTTCGAAAAACACATAAAAGTAATAAAATAACTCGAAATCTTCTGAAACAGAGTTGGTGTAGAACGCAGCACAACACATATGCACCATGAGAAACCTCGAAAAACTTTAAAAAGTCATAAAATAATTCGGTAACTTCTGAAACAGTGTAGAATAGTTTAGAACGCGGCACAACACATATGCACCAGGAGAAACTTCGAAAAGCACATAAAAGTAATAAAATAACTCGAAATCTTCTGAATCAGATTTGGTGTAGAACGCAGCACAACCCAAATGCCACATGAGATACCTCGAAAAACTCCAAAAAGTCATAAATTAATTAGAAAACTTCTGAAACAGCGTCAAGTTGTGCGGTGCGCAGCATAACTCAAATGCACCGAGAAACCGCGAAAAACTCAAAAAAGTCATAAAATAATTCGGTAACTTCTGAAACAGTGTAGAATAGTTTGGAACGCGGCACAACCTATATGCACCCAGAGAAACATGGAAAAACTCAAAAAAGTAAAACCATAACTCGAAATCTTCCGAAACAGCATAGAGTAGTTTAGAAGGCTGCACAACCCATATGCACCAGGAGAAACTTCGAAAAACTAAAAAAGTAAAAACATAACTCGAAATCTTCCGAAACAGCATAGAGTAGTTTAGAAGGCTGCACAACCCATATGCACCAGGAGAAACTTCGAAAAACTAAAAAAGTAAAAACATAACTCGAAATCTTCTGAAACAGCATAGAGTAGTTTAGAAGGCAGCACAACCCATATGCATCAGGAGAAACTTCGAAAAGCTCTAACAATTAAGAAAAATAGCTCGAAATCTTCTGTAACAGAGTAGAGTAGTGCGGAACGCAGCACAACACAAATGCACCATGGGAAACTTCAAAAAACTCAGAAAAGTAGTACAATAATTCGAAAACCTCTGAAACAGCGTAGAGTATTGTAGAACGCAGCACAACTCATACGCACCATGAGAAACCTCGAAAAACTTAAAAAAGTCATAAAATAATTCGGTAACTTCTGAAACAGTGTAGAATAGTTTCGAACGCGGCACAACCCATATGCACCAGGAGAAACATGGAAAAACTCAAAAAAGTAAAAACATAACTCAAAATCTTCTGAAACAGCATAGAGTAGTTTAGAAGGCAGCACAACCCATATGCATCAGGAGAAACTTCGAAAAGCTCTAAAAAGTAGAAAAATAGCTCGAATCTTCTGTAACAGAGTAGAGTAGTGCAGAACGCAGAACAACACATATGCAACATGTGAAACTTAAAAAAACTCGAAAAAGTAATACAATAACTGGAAAACCTCTGAAACAGCGTAGATTATTGTAGAACGCAGCACAACACATATGCAACTTGAGAAACTTCGAAAAACACATAAAAGTAATAAAATAACTCGAAATCGTCTGAAACAGTGTTGGTGTAGAACACAGCACAACCCAAATGCCACATGAGTTAACTCGAAAAACTCAAAAACGTCATAAATTAATTAGAAAACTTCTGAAACAGCGTAGAATAGTTTAGAATGCGGCACAACACATATGCACCATGACAAACTTCGAAAAACTCAGAAAAGTAGTACAATAATTCGAAAACCTCTGAAACAGCGTAGAGTAGTGTAGAACGCAGAACAACACATAGGCAACATGTGAAACCACGAAAAACTCGAAAAAGTAATACAATAACTCGAAAACCTCTGAAACAGAGTTGGTGTAGAACGCAGCACAACCCAAATGCAACATGAGTTACCTCGAAAAACTCAAAAAAGTCATAAAGTAATTTGAAAACTTCTGAAACACCGTCGAGTTGTGCGGAGCGCAGCATAACTCAAATGCACCATGAGAAACTTCGAAAAACTCAAAAAAGTCAGAACGTAATTAGAAAACTTCTGAAACAGCGTAGAATAGTTCGTAGAATAGCGTAGAGTAGAACGGAGCAGAACCCATATGCCACATGAGAAACATCGAAAAAATCAAAAAAGTAAAAAAAATAGCTCGAAATCTTCTGTAACAGAGTAGGGTAGTGTAGAACACAGAACAACACATATGCAACATTTGAAACCACGAAAAACTCAAAAAAGTAATACAATAACTCGAAAACCTCTGAAACAGCGTAGAGTACTGTAGAACGGAGCACAACCCATATGCCACATGAGAAACATCGAAAAACTCAAAAAAGTAAAAAAATAGCTCGAAATCTTCTGTAACAGAGTAGAGTAGTTTGGAACGCAGCACAACACATATGCACCATGGGAAACTTCAAAAAACTCAAAAAAGTAACACAATAACTGGAAAACCTCCGAAACAGCGTATATTATTGTAGAACGCAGCACAACCCAAATGCCACATGAGTTACCTCGAAAAACTCAAAAAAGTCATAAATTAATTAGAAAACTTCTGAAACAGCGTAGATTATTGTAGAACGCAGCACAACACATATGCAACATGAAAAACTTCGAAAAACTTAAAAACGTCATAAAGTAATTCGACAACTTCTGAAACAGCGTAGAATAGTTCGGAACGCGGCACAACTCATATGCACCTTGAGAAACCTCGAAAAACTTTTAAACGTCATAAAATAATTCGGTAACTTCTGAAACAGTGTAGAATAGTTTAGAACGCGGCACAATCTATATGCACCAGGAGAAACATGGAAAAACTCAAAAAAGTAAAATCATAACTCGAAATCTTCTGAAACAGCATAGAGTAGTTTAGAACGTGGCACAACCCATATGCACGAGGAGAAAAATGGAAAAACTCGAAAAAGTAAAAAAATAGCTCGAAATATTCTGTAAAAGTCTAGAGTAGTGTAGAACGCAGCACAATACATATGCAACTTGAGAAACTTCGAAAAACACATAAAAGTAATAAAATAACTCGAAATCTTCTGAAACAGAGTTGGTGTAGAACGCACCACAACACATATGCACCATGAGAAACCTCGAAAAACTTTAAAAAGTCATAAAATAATTCGGTAACTTCTGAAACAGTGTAGAATAGTTTAGAACGCGGCACAACCCATATGCACCAGGAGAAACTTCGAAAAGCTCTAAAAATTAGGAAAATAGCTCGAAATCTTCTGTGACAGAGTAGAGTAGTGCAGAACGCAGCACAACACATGCACCATGGGAAACTTCAAAAAACTCAAAAAAGTAATACAATAACTGGAAAACCTTTGAAACAGCGAAGATTATTGTAGAACGCAGCACAACACATATGCAACTTGAGAAACTTCGAAAAACACATAAAAGTAATAAAATAACTCGAAATCTTCTGAAACAGAGTTGGTGTAGAACGCAGCACAACACATATGCACCATGAGAAACCTCGAAAAACTTTAAAAAGTCATAAAATAATTCGGTAACTTCTGAAACAGTGTAGAATAGTTTAGAACGCGGCACAACACATATGCACCAGGAGAAACTTCGAAAAGCACATAAAAGTAATAAAATAACTCGAAATCTTCTGAAACAGATTTGGTGTAGAACGCAGCACAACCCAAATGCCACATGAGATACCTCGAAAAACTCCAAAAAGTCATAAATTAATTAGAAAACTTCTGAAACAGCGTCAAGTTGTGCGGTGCGCAGCATAACTCAAATGCACCGAGAAACCGCGAAAAACTCAAAAAAGTCATAAAATAATTCGGTAACTTCTGAAACAGTGTAGAATAGTTTGGAACGCGGCACAACCTATATGCACCCAGAGAAACATGGAAAAACTCAAAAAAGTAAAACCATAACTCGAAATCTTCCGAAACAGCATAGAGTAGTTTAGAAGGCTGCACAACCCATATGCACCAGGAGAAACTTCGAAAAACTAAAAAAGTAAAAACATAACTCGAAATCTTCCGAAACAGCATAGAGTAGTTTAGAAGGCTGCACAACCCATATGCACCAGGAGAAACTTCGAAAAACTAAAAAAGTAAAAACATAACTCGAAATCTTCTGAAACAGCATAGAGTAGTTTAGAAGGCAGCACAACCCATATGCATCAGGAGAAACTTCGAAAAGCTCTAACAATTAAGAAAAATAGCTCGAAATCTTCTGTAACAGAGTAGAGTAGTGCGGAACGCAGCACAACACAAATGCACCATGGGAAACTTCAAAAAACTCAGAAAAGTAGTACAATAATTCGAAAACCTCTGAAACAGCGTAGAGTATTGTAGAACGCAGCACAACTCATACGCACCATGAGAAACCTCGAAAAACTTAAAAAAGTCATAAAATTATTCGGTAACTTCTGAAACAGTGTAGAATAGTTTCGAACGCGGCACAACCCATATGCACCAGGAGAAACATGGAAAAACTCAAAAAAGTAAAAACATAACTCAAAATCTTCTGAAACAGCATAGAGTAGTTTAGAAGGCAGCACAACCCATATGCATCAGGAGAAACTTCGAAAAGCTCTAAAAAGTAGAAAAATAGCTCGAATCTTCTGTAACAGAGTAGAGTAGTGCAGAACGCAGAACAACACATATGCAACATGTAAAACTTAAAAAAACTCGAAAAAGTAATACAATAACTGGAAAACCTCTGAAACAGCGTAGATTATTGTAGAACGCAGCACAACACATATGCAACTTGAGAAACTTCGAAAAACACATAAAAGTAATAAAATAACTCGAAATCGTCTGAAACAGTGTTGGTGTAGAACACAGCACAACCCAAATGCCACATGAGTTAACTCGAAAAACTCAAAAACGTCATAAATTAATTAGAAAACTTCTGAAACAGCGTAGAATAGTTTAGAATGCGGCACAACACATATGCACCATGACAAACTTCGAAAAACTCAGAAAAGTAGTACAATAATTCGAAAACCTCTGAAACAGCGTAGAGTAGTGTAGAACGCAGAACAACACATAGGCAACATGTGAAACCACGAAAAACTCGAAAAAGTAATACAATAACTCGAAAACCTCTGAAACAGCGTGGAGTATTGTAGAACGCAGCACAACACATATGCAACTTGAGAAACTTCGAAAAACACATAAAAGTAATAAAATAACACGAAATCGTCTGAAACAGAGTTGGTGTAGAACGCAGCACAACCCAAATGCAACATGAGTTACCTCGAAAAACTCAAAAAAGTCATAAAGTAATTTGAAAACTTCTGAAACACCGTCGAGTTGTGCGGAGCGCAGCATAACTCAAATGCACCATGAGAAACTTCGAAAAACTCAAAAAAGTCAGAACGTAATTAGAAAACTTCTGAAACAGCGTAGAATAGTTCGTAGAATAGCGTAGAGTAGAACGGAGCAGAACCCATATGCCACATGAGAAACATCGAAAAAATCAAAAAAGTAAAAAAAATAGCTCGAAATCTTCTGTAACAGAGTAGGGTAGTGTAGAACACAGAACAACACATATGCAACATTTGAAACCACGAAAAACTCAAAAAAGTAATACAATAACTCGAAAACCTCTGAAACAGCGTAGAGTACTGTAGAACGGAGCACAACCCATATGCCACATGAGAAACATCGAAAAACTCAAAAAAGTAAAAAAATAGCTCGAAATCTTCTGTAACAGAGTAGAGTAGTTTGGAACGCAGCACAACACATATGCACCATGGGAAACTTCAAAAAACTCAAAAAAGTAACACAATAACTGGAAAACCTCCGAAACAGCGTATATTATTGTAGAACGCAGCACAACCCAAATGCCACATGAGTTACCTCGAAAAACTCAAAAAAGTCATAAATTAATTAGAAAACTTCTGAAACAGCGTAGATTATTGTAGAACGCAGCACAACACATATGCAACATGAAAAACTTCGAAAAACTTAAAAACGTCATAAAGTAATTCGACAACTTCTGAAACAGCGTAGAATAGTTCGGAACGCGGCACAACTCATATGCACCTTGAGAAACCTCGAAAAACTTTTAAACGTCATAAAATAATTCGGTAACTTCTGAAACAGTGTAGAATAGTTTAGAACGCGGCACAATCTATATGCACCAGGAGAAACATGGAAAAACTCAAAAAAGTAAAATCATAACTCGAAATCTTCTGAAACAGCATAGAGTAGTTTAGAACGTGGCACAACCCATATGCACGAGGAGAAAAATGGAAAAACTCGAAAAAGTAAAAAAATAGCTCGAAATATTCTGTAAAAGTCTAGAGTAGTGTAGAACGCAGCACAATACATATGCAACTTGAGAAACTTCGAAAAACACATAAAAGTAATAAAATAACTCGAAATCTTCTGAAACAGAGTTGGTGTAGAACGCACCACAACACATATGCACCATGAGAAACCTCGAAAAACTTTAAAAAGTCATAAAATAATTCGGTAACTTCTGAAACAGTGTAGAATAGTTTAGAACGCGGCACAACCCATATGCACCAGGAGAAACTTCGAAAAGCTCTAAAAATTAGGAAAATAGCTCGAAATCTTCTGTGACAGAGTAGAGTAGTGCAGAACGCAGCACAACACATGCACCATGGGAAACTTCAAAAAACTCAAAAAAGTAATACAATAACTGGAAAACCTTTGAAACAGCGAAGATTATTGTAGAACGCAGCACAACACATATGCAACTTGAGAAACTTCGAAAAACACATAAAAAGTAATAAAATAACTCGAAATCTTCTGAAACAGAGTTGGTGTAGAACGCAGCACAACACATATGCACCATGAGAAACCTCGAAAAACTTTAAAAAGTCATAAAATAATTCGGTAACTTCTGAAACAGTGTAGAATAGTTTAGAACGCGGCACAACACATATGCACCAGGAGAAACTTCGAAAAGCACATAAAAGTAATAAAATAACTCGAAATCTTCTGAAACAGATTTGGTGTAGAACGCAGCACAACCCAAATGCCACATGAGATACCTCGAAAAACTCCAAAAAGTCATAAATTAATTAGAAAACTTCTGAAACAGCGTCAAGTTGTGCGGTGCGCAGCATAACTCAAATGCACCGAGAAACCGCGAAAAACTCAAAAAAGTCATAAAATAATTCGGTAACTTCTGAAACAGTGTAGAATAGTTTGGAACGCGGCACAACCTATATGCACCCAGAGAAACATGGAAAAACTCAAAAAAGTAAAAACATAACTCGAAATCTTCCGAAACAGCATAGAGTAGTTTAGAAGGCTGCACAACCCATATGCACCAGGAGAAACTTCGAAAAACTAAAAAAGTAAAAACATAACTCGAAATCTTCTGAAACAGCATAGAGTAGTTTAGAAGGCAGCACAACCCATATGCATCAGGAGAAACTTCGAAAAGCTCTAACAATTAAGAAAAATAGCTCGAAATCTTCTGTAACAGAGTAGAGTAGTGCGGAACGCAGCACAACACAAATGCACCATGGGAAACTTCAAAAAACTCAGAAAAGTAGTACAATAATTCGAAAACCTCTGAAACAGCGTAGAGTATTGTAGAACGCAGCACAACTCATACGCACCATGAGAAACCTCGAAAAACTTAAAAAAGTCATAAAATAATTCGGTAACTTCTGAAACAGTGTAGAATAGTTTCGAACGCGGCACAACCCATATGCACCAGGAGAAACATGGAAAAACTCAAAAAAGTAAAAACATAACTCAAAATCTTCTGAAACAGCATAGAGTAGTTTAGAAGGCAGCACAACCCATATGCATCAGGAGAAACTTCGAAAAGCTCTAAAAAGTAGAAAAATAGCTCGAATCTTCTGTAACAGAGTAGAGTAGTGCAGAACGCAGAACAACACATATGCAACATGTGAAACTTTAAAAAACTCGAAAAAGTAATACAATAACTGGAAAACCTCTGAAACAGCGTAGATTATTGTAGAACGCAGCACAACACATATGCAACTTGAGAAACTTCGAAAAACACATAAAAGTAATAAAATAACTCGAAATCGTCTGAAACAGTGTTGGTGTAGAACACAGCACAACCCAAATGCCACATGAGTTAACTCGAAAAACTCAAAAACGTCATAAATTAATTAGAAAACTTCTGAAACAGCGTAGAATAGTTTAGAATGCGGCACAACACATATGCACCATGACAAACTTCGAAAAACTCAGAAAAGTAGTACAATAATTCGAAAACCTCTGAAACAGCGTAGAGTAGTGTAGAACGCAGAACAACACATAGGCAACATGTGAAACCACGAAAAACTCGAAAAAGTAATACAATAACTCGAAAACCTCTGAAACAGCGTGGAGTATTGTAGAACGCAGCACAACACATATGCAACTTGAGAAACTTCGAAAAACACATAAAAGTAATAAAATAACACGAAATCGTCTGAAACAGAGTTGGTGTAGAACGCAGCACAACCCAAATGCAACATGAGTTACCTCGAAAAACTCAAAAAAGTCATAAAGTAATTTGAAAACTTCTGAAACACCGTCGAGTTGTGCGGAGCGCAGCATAACTCAAATGCACCATGAGAAACTTCGAAAAACTCAAAAAAGTCAGAACGTAATTAGAAAACTTCTGAAACAGCGTAGAATAGTTCGTAGAATAGCGTAGAGTAGAACGGAGCAGAACCCATATGCCACATGAGAAACATCGAAAAAATCAAAAAAGTAAAAAAAATAGCTCGAAATCTTCTGTAACAGAGTAGGGTAGTGTAGAACACAGAACAACACATATGCAACATTTGAAACCACGAAAAACTCAAAAAAGTAATACAATAACTCGAAAACCTCTGAAACAGCGTAGAGTACTGTAGAACGGAGCACAACCCATATGCCACATGAGAAACATCGAAAAACTCAAAAAAGTAAAAAAATAGCTCGAAATCTTCTGTAACAGAGTAGAGTAGTTTGGAACGCAGCACAACACATATGCACCATGGGAAACTTCAAAAAACTCAAAAAAGTAACACAATAACTGGAAAACCTCCGAAACAGCGTATATTATTGTAGAACGCAGCACAACCCAAATGCCACATGAGTTACCTCGAAAAACTCAAAAAAGTCATAAATTAATTAGAAAACTTCTGAAACAGCGTAGATTATTGTAGAACGCAGCACAACACATATGCAACATGAAAAACTTCGAAAAACTTAAAAACGTCATAAAGTAATTCGACAACTTCTGAAACAGCGTAGAATAGTTCGGAACGCGGCACAACTCATATGCACCTTGAGAAACCTCGAAAAACTTTTAAACGTCATAAAATAATTCGGTAACTTCTGAAACAGTGTAGAATAGTTTAGAACGCGGCACAATCTATATGCACCAGGAGAAACATGGAAAAACTCAAAAAAGTAAAATCATAACTCGAAATCTTCTGAAACAGCATAGAGTAGTTTAGAACGTGGCACAACCCATATGCACGAGGAGAAAAATGGAAAAACTCGAAAAAGTAAAAAAATAGCTCGAAATATTCTGTAAAAGTCTAGAGTAGTGTAGAACGCAGCACAATACATATGCAACTTGAGAAACTTCGAAAAACACATAAAAGTAATAAAATAACTCGAAATCTTCTGAAACAGAGTTGGTGTAGAACGCACCACAACACATATGCACCATGAGAAACCTCGAAAAACTTTAAAAAGTCATAAAATAATTCGGTAACTTCTGAAACAGTGTAGAATAGTTTAGAACGCGGCACAACCCATATGCACCAGGAGAAACTTCGAAAAGCTCTAAAAATTAGGAAAATAGCTCGAAATCTTCTGTGACAGAGTAGAGTAGTGCAGAACGCAGCACAACACATGCACCATGGGAAACTTCAAAAAACTCAAAAAAGTAATACAATAACTGGAAAACCTTTGAAACAGCGAAGATTATTGTAGAACGCAGCACAACACATATGCAACTTGAGAAACTTCGAAAAACACATAAAAGTAATAAAATAACTCGAAATCTTCTGAAACAGAGTTGGTGTAGAACGCAGCACAACACATATGCACCATGAGAAACCTCGAAAAACTTTAAAAAGTCATAAAATAATTCGGTAACTTCTGAAACAGTGTAGAATAGTTTAGAACGCGGCACAACACATATGCACCAGGAGAAACTTCGAAAAGCACATAAAAGTAATAAAATAACTCGAAATCTTCTGAAACAGATTTGGTGTAGAACGCAGCACAACCCAAATGCCACATGAGATACCTCGAAAAACTCAAAAAAGTCATAAATTAATTAGAAAACTTCTGAAACAGCGTCAAGTTGTGCGGTGCGCAGCATAACTCAAATGCACCGAGAAACCGCGAAAAACTCAACAAAGTCATAAAATAATTCGGTAACTTCTGAAACAGTGTAGAATAGTTTGGAACGCGGCACAACCTATATGCACCCAGAGAAACATGGAAAAACTCAAAAAAGTAAAACCATAACTCGAAATCTTCCGAAACAGCATAGAGTAGTTTAGAAGGCTGCACAACCCATATGCACCAGGAGAAACTTCGAAAAACTAAAAAAGTAAAAACATAACTCGAAATCTTCCGAAACAGCATAGAGTAGTTTAGAAGGCTGCACAACCCATATGCACCAGGAGAAACTTCGAAAAACTAAAAAAGTAAAAACATAACTCGAAATCTTCTGAAACAGCATAGAGTAGTTTAGAAGGCAGCACAACCCATATGCATCAGGAGAAACTTCGAAAAGCTCTAACAATTAAGAAAAATAGCTCGAAATCTTCTGTAACAGAGTAGAGTAGTGCGGAACGCAGCACAACACAAATGCACCATGGGAAACTTCAAAAAACTCAGAAAAGTAGTACAATAATTCGAAAACCTCTGAAACAGCGTAGAGTATTGTAGAACGCAGCACAACTCATACGCACCATGAGAAACCTCGAAAAACTTAAAAAAGTCATAAAATTATTCGGTAACTTCTGAAACAGTGTAGAATAGTTTCGAACGCGGCACAACCCATATGCACCAGGAGAAACATGGAAAAACTCAAAAAAGTAAAAACATAACTCAAAATCTTCTGAAACAGCATAGAGTAGTTTAGAAGGCAGCACAACCCATATGCATCAGGAGAAACTTCGAAAAGCTCTAAAAAGTAGAAAAATAGCTCGAATCTTCTGTAACAGAGTAGAGTAGTGCAGAACGCAGAACAACACATATGCAACATGTAAAACTTAAAAAAACTCGAAAAAGTAATACAATAACTGGAAAACCTCTGAAACAGCGTAGATTATTGTAGAACGCAGCACAACACATATGCAACTTGAGAAACTTCGAAAAACACATAAAAGTAATAAAATAACTCGAAATCGTCTGAAACAGTGTTGGTGTAGAACACAGCACAACCCAAATGCCACATGAGTTAACTCGAAAAACTCAAAAACGTCATAAATTAATTAGAAAACTTCTGAAACAGCGTAGAATAGTTTAGAATGCGGCACAACACATATGCACCATGACAAACTTCGAAAAACTCAGAAAAGTAGTACAATAATTCGAAAACCTCTGAAACAGCGTAGAGTAGTGTAGAACGCAGAACAACACATAGGCAACATGTGAAACCACGAAAAACTCGAAAAAGTAATACAATAACTCGAAAACCTCTGAAACAGCGTGGAGTATTGTAGAACGCAGCACAACACATATGCAACTTGAGAAACTTCGAAAAACACATAAAAGTAATAAAATAACACGAAATCGTCTGAAACAGAGTTGGTGTAGAACGCAGCACAACCCAAATGCAACATGAGTTACCTCGAAAAACTCAAAAAAGTCATAAAGTAATTTGAAAACTTCTGAAACACCGTCGAGTTGTGCGGAGCGCAGCATAACTCAAATGCACCATGAGAAACTTCGAAAAACTCAAAAAAGTCAGAACGTAATTAGAAAACTTCTGAAACAGCGTAGAATAGTTCGTAGAATAGCGTAGAGTAGAACGGAGCAGAACCCATATGCCACATGAGAAACATCGAAAAAATCAAAAAAGTAAAAAAAATAGCTCGAAATCTTCTGTAACAGAGTAGGGTAGTGTAGAACACAGAACAACACATATGCAACATTTGAAACCACGAAAAACTCAAAAAAGTAATACAATAACTCGAAAACCTCTGAAACAGCGTAGAGTACTGTAGAACGGAGCACAACCCATATGCCACATGAGAAACATCGAAAAACTCAAAAAAGTAAAAAAAATAGCTCGAAATCTTCTGTAACAGAGTAGAGTAGTTTGGAACGCAGCACAACACATATGCACCATGGGAAACTTCAAAAAACTCAAAAAAGTAACACAATAACTGGAAAACCTCCGAAACAGCGTATATTATTGTAGAACGCAGCACAACCCAAATGCCACATGAGTTACCTCGAAAAACTCAAAAAAGTCATAAATTAATTAGAAAACTTCTGAAACAGCGTAGATTATTGTAGAACGCAGCACAACACATATGCAACATGAAAAACTTCGAAAAACTTAAAAACGTCATAAAGTAATTCGACAACTTCTGAAACAGCGTAGAATAGTTCGGAACGCGGCACAACTCATATGCACCTTGAGAAACCTCGAAAAACTTTTAAACGTCATAAAATAATTCGGTAACTTCTGAAACAGTGTAGAATAGTTTAGAACGCGGCACAATCTATATGCACCAGGAGAAACATGGAAAAACTCAAAAAAGTAAAATCATAACTCGAAATCTTCTGAAACAGCATAGAGTAGTTTAGAACGTGGCACAACCCATATGCACGAGGAGAAAAATGGAAAAACTCGAAAAAGTAAAAAAATAGCTCGAAATATTCTGTAAAAGTCTAGAGTAGTGTAGAACGCAGCACAATACATATGCAACTTGAGAAACTTCGAAAAACACATAAAAGTAATAAAATAACTCGAAATCTTCTGAAACAGAGTTGGTGTAGAACGCACCACAACACATATGCACCATGAGAAACCTCGAAAAACTTTAAAAAGTCATAAAATAATTCGGTAACTTCTGAAACAGTGTAGAATAGTTTAGAACGCGGCACAACCCATATGCACCAGGAGAAACTTCGAAAAGCTCTAAAAATTAGGAAAATAGCTCGAAATCTTCTGTGACAGAGTAGAGTAGTGCAGAACGCAGCACAACACATGCACCATGGGAAACTTCAAAAAACTCAAAAAAGTAATACAATAACTGGAAAACCTTTGAAACAGCGAAGATTATTGTAGAACGCAGCACAACACATATGCAACTTGAGAAACTTCGAAAAACACATAAAAAGTAATAAAATAACTCGAAATCTTCTGAAACAGAGTTGGTGTAGAACGCAGCACAACACATATGCACCATGAGAAACCTCGAAAAACTTTAAAAAGTCATAAAATAATTCGGTAACTTCTGAAACAGTGTAGAATAGTTTAGAACGCGGCACAACACATATGCACCAGGAGAAACTTCGAAAAGCACATAAAAGTAATAAAATAACTCGAAATCTTCTGAAACAGATTTGGTGTAGAACGCAGCACAACCCAAATGCCACATGAGATACCTCGAAAAACTCAAAAAAGTCATAAATTAATTAGAAAACTTCTGAAACAGCGTCAAGTTGTGCGGTGCGCAGCATAACTCAAATGCACCGAGAAACCGCGAAAAACTCAAAAAAGTCATAAAATAATTCGGTAACTTCTGAAACAGTGTAGAATAGTTTGGAACGCGGCACAACCTATATGCACCCAGAGAAACATGGAAAAACTCAAAAAAGTAAAAACATAACTCGAAATCTTCCGAAACAGCATAGAGTAGTTTAGAAGGCTGCACAACCCATATGCACCAGGAGAAACTTCGAAAAACTAAAAAAGTAAAAACATAACTCGAAATCTTCTGAAACAGCATAGAGTAGTTTAGAAGGCAGCACAACCCATATGCATCAGGAGAAACTTCGAAAAGCTCTAACAATTAAGAAAAATAGCTCGAAATCTTCTGTAACAGAGTAGAGTAGTGCGGAACGCAGCACAACACAAATGCACCATGGGAAACTTCAAAAAACTCAGAAAAGTAGTACAATAATTCGAAAACCTCTGAAACAGCGTAGAGTATTGTAGAACGCAGCACAACTCATACGCACCATGAGAAACCTCGAAAAACTTAAAAAAGTCATAAAATAATTCGGTAACTTCTGAAACAGTGTAGAATAGTTTCGAACGCGGCACAACCCATATGCACCAGGAGAAACATGGAAAAACTCAAAAAAGTAAAAACATAACTCAAAATCTTCTGAAACAGCATAGAGTAGTTTAGAAGGCAGCACAACCCATATGCATCAGGAGAAACTTCGAAAAGCTCTAAAAAGTAGAAAAATAGCTCGAATCTTCTGTAACAGAGTAGAGTAGTGCAGAACGCAGAACAACACATATGCAACATGTGAAACTTTAAAAAACTCGAAAAAGTAATACAATAACTGGAAAACCTCTGAAACAGCGTAGATTATTGTAGAACGCAGCACAACACATATGCAACTTGAGAAACTTCGAAAAACACATAAAAGTAATAAAATAACTCGAAATCGTCTGAAACAGTGTTGGTGTAGAACACAGCACAACCCAAATGCCACATGAGTTAACTCGAAAAACTCAAAAACGTCATAAATTAATTAGAAAACTTCTGAAACAGCGTAGAATAGTTTAGAATGCGGCACAACACATATGCACCATGACAAACTTCGAAAAACTCAGAAAAGTAGTACAATAATTCGAAAACCTCTGAAACAGCGTAGAGTAGTGTAGAACGCAGAACAACACATAGGCAACATGTGAAACCACGAAAAACTCGAAAAAGTAATACAATAACTCGAAAACCTCTGAAACAGCGTGGAGTATTGTAGAACGCAGCACAACACATATGCAACTTGAGAAACTTCGAAAAACACATAAAAGTAATAAAATAACACGAAATCGTCTGAAACAGAGTTGGTGTAGAACGCAGCACAACCCAAATGCAACATGAGTTACCTCGAAAAACTCAAAAAAGTCATAAAGTAATTTGAAAACTTCTGAAACACCGTCGAGTTGTGCGGAGCGCAGCATAACTCAAATGCACCATGAGAAACTTCGAAAAACTCAAAAAAGTCAGAACGTAATTAGAAAACTTCTGAAACAGCGTAGAATAGTTCGTAGAATAGCGTAGAGTAGAACGGAGCAGAACCCATATGCCACATGAGAAACATCGAAAAAATCAAAAAAGTAAAAAAAATAGCTCGAAATCTTCTGTAACAGAGTAGGGTAGTGTAGAACACAGAACAACACATATGCAACATTTGAAACCACGAAAAACTCAAAAAAGTAATACAATAACTCGAAAACCTCTGAAACAGCGTAGAGTACTGTAGAACGGAGCACAACCCATATGCCACATGAGAAACATCGCAAAACTCAAAAAAGTAAAAGAATAGCTCGAAATCTTCTGTAACAGAGTAGAGTAGTGTAGAACGCAGCACAACACATATGCACCATGGGAAACTTCAAAAAACTCAAAAAAGTAACACAATAACTGGAAAACCTCCGAAACAGCGTAGATTATTGTAGAACGCAGCACAACACATATGCAACTTGAGAAACTTCGAAAAACACATAAAAGTAATAAAATAACTCGAAATCTTCTGAAACAGAGTTGGTATAGAACGCAGCACAACCCAAATGCCACATGAGTTACCTCGAAAAACTCAAAAAAGTCATAAATTAATTGGAAAACTTCTGAAACAGCGTAGAGTATTGTAGAACGCAGCACAACTCATACGCACCATGAGAAACCTCGAAAAACTTAAAAAAGTCATAAAATAATTCGGTAACTTCTGAAACAGTGTAGAATAGTTTCGAACGCGGCACAACCCATATGCACCAGGAGAAACATGGAAAAACTCAAAAAAGTAAAAACATAACTCAAAATCTTCTGAAACAGCATAGAGTAGTTTAGAAGGCAGCACAACCCATATGCATCAGGAGAAACTTCGAAAAGCTCTAAAAAGTAGAAAAATAGCTCGAATCTTCTGTAACAGAGTAGAGTAGTGCAGAACGCAGAACAACACATATGCAACATGTGAAACTTTAAAAAACTCGAAAAAGTAATACAATAACTGGAAAACCTCTGAAACAGCGTAGATTATTGTAGAACGCAGCACAACACATATGCAACTTGAGAAACTTCGAAAAACACATAAAAGTAATAAAATAACTCGAAATCGTCTGAAACAGTGTTGGTGTAGAACACAGCACAACCCAAATGCCACATGAGTTAACTCGAAAAACTCAAAAACGTCATAAATTAATTAGAAAACTTCTGAAACAGCGTAGAATAGTTTAGAATGCGGCACAACACATATGCACCATGACAAACTTCGAAAAACTCAGAAAAGTAGTACAATAATTCGAAAACCTCTGAAACAGCGTAGAGTAGTGTAGAACGCAGAACAACACATAGGCAACATGTGAAACCACGAAAAACTCGAAAAAGTAATACAATAACTCGAAAACCTCTGAAACAGCGTGGAGTATTGTAGAACGCAGCACAACACATATGCAACTTGAGAAACTTCGAAAAACACATAAAAGTAATAAAATAACACGAAATCGTCTGAAACAGAGTTGGTGTAGAACGCAGCACAACCCAAATGCAACATGAGTTACCTCGAAAAACTCAAAAAAGTCATAAAGTAATTTGAAAACTTCTGAAACACCGTCGAGTTGTGCGGAGCGCAGCATAACTCAAATGCACCATGAGAAACTTCGAAAAACTCAAAAAAGTCAGAACGTAATTAGAAAACTTCTGAAACAGCGTAGAATAGTTCGTAGAATAGCGTAGAGTAGAACGGAGCAGAACCCATATGCCACATGAGAAACATCGAAAAAATCAAAAAAGTAAAAAAAATAGCTCGAAATCTTCTGTAACAGAGTAGGGTAGTGTAGAACACAGAACAACACATATGCAACATTTGAAACCACGAAAAACTCAAAAAAGTAATACAATAACTCGAAAACCTCTGAAACAGCGTAGAGTACTGTAGAACGGAGCACAACCCATATGCCACATGAGAAACATCGCAAAACTCAAAAAAGTAAAAGAATAGCTCGAAATCTTCTGTAACAGAGTAGAGTAGTGTAGAACGCAGCACAACACATATGCACCATGGGAAACTTCAAAAAACTCAAAAAAGTAACACAATAACTGGAAAACCTCCGAAACAGCGTAGATTATTGTAGAACGCAGCACAACACATATGCAACTTGAGAAACTTCGAAAAACACATAAAAGTAATAAAATAACTCGAAATCTTCTGAAACAGAGTTGGTATAGAACGCAGCACAACCCAAATGCCACATGAGTTACCTCGAAAAACTCAAAAAAGTCATAAATTAATTAGAAAACTTCTGAAACAGCGTAGATTATTGTAGAACGCAGCACAACACATATGCAACATGAAAAACTTCGACAAACTTTAAAAAGTCATAAAATAATTCGGTAACTTCTGAAACAGTGTAGAATAGTTTAGAACGCGGCACAACCCATATGCACCATGAGAAACTTCGAAAAGCTCTAAAAATTAGGAAAATAGCTCGAAATCTTCTGTGACAGAGTAGAGTAGTGCAGAACGCAGCGCAACACATGCACCATGGGAAACTTCAAAAAACTCAAAAAAGTAATACAATAACTGGAAAACCTTTGAAACAGCGAAGATTATTGTAGAACGCAGCACAACACATATGCAACTTGAGAAACTTCGAAAAACACATAAAAGTAATAAAATAACTCGAAATCTTCTGAAACAGAGTTGGTGTAGAACGCAGCACAACACATATGCACCATGAGAAACCTCGAAAAACTTTAAAAAGTCATAAAATAATTCGGTAACTTCTGAAACAGTGTAGAATAGTTTAGAACGCGGCACAACACATATGCACCAGGAGAAACTTCGAAAAGCACATAAAAGTAATAAAATAACTCGAAATCTTCTGAAACAGATTTGGTGTAGAACGCAGCACAACCCAAATGCCACATGAGATACCTCGAAAAACTCAAAAAAGTCATAAATTAATTAGAAAACTTCTGAAACAGCGTCAAGTTGTGCGGTGCGCAGCATAACTCAAATGCTCCGAGAAACCGCGAAAAACTCAAAAAAGTCATAAAATAATTCGGTAACTTCTGAAACAGTGTAGAATAGTTTGGAACGCGGCACAACCTATATGCACCCAGAGAAACATGGAAAAACTCAAAAAAGTAAAAACATAACTCGAAATCTTCCGAAACAGCATAGAGTAGTTTAGAAGGCTGCACAACCCATATGCACCAGGAGAAACTTCGAAAAACTAAAAAAGTAAAAACATAACTCGAAATCTTCTGAAACAGCATAGAGTAGTTTAGAAGGCAGCACAACCCATATGCATCAGGAGAAACTTCGAAAAGCTCTAACAATTAAGAAAAATAGCTCGAAATCTTCTGTAACAGAGTAGAGTAGTACGGAACGCAGCACAACACAAATGCACCATGGGAAACTTCAAAAAACTCAGAAAAAGTAGTACTATAATTCGAAAACCTCTGAAACAGCGTAGAGTATTGTAGAACGCAGCACAACTCATACGCACCATGAGAAACCTCGAAAAACTTAAAAAAGTCATAAAATAATTCGGTAACTTCTGAAACAGTGTAGAATAGTTTCGAACGCGGCACAACCCATATGCACCAGGAGAAACATGGAAAAACTCAAAAAAGTAAAAACTTAACTCAAAATCTTCTGAAACAGCATAGAGTAGTTTAGAAGGCAGCACAACCCATATGCATCAGGAGAAACTTCGAAAAGCTCTAAAAAGTAGAAAAATAGCTCGAATCTTCTGTAACAGAGTAGAGTAGTGCAGAACGCAGAACAACACATATGCAACATGTGAAACTTAAAAAAACTCGAAAAAGTAATACAATAACTGGAAAACCTCTGAAACAGCGTAGATTATTGTAGAACGCAGCACAACACATATGCAACTTGAGAAACTTCGAAAAACACATAAAAGTAATAAAATAACTCGAAATCGTCTGAAACAGTGTTGGTGTAGAACACAGCACAACCCAAATGCCACATGAGTTAACTCGAAAAACTCAAAAACGTCATAAATTAATTAGAAAACTTCTGAAACAGCGTAGAATAGTTTAGAATGCGGCACAACACATATGCACCATGACAAACTTCGAAAAACTCAGAAAAGTAGTACAATAATTCGAAAACCTCTGAAACAGCGTAGAGTAGTGTAGAACGCAGAACAACACATAGGCAACATGTGAAACCACGAAAAACTCGAAAAAGTAATACAATAACTCGAAAACCTCTGAAACAGCGTGGAGTATTGTAGAACGCAGCACAACACATATGCAACTTGAGAAACTTCGAAAAACACATAAAAGTAATAAAATAACACGAAATCGTCTGAAACAGAGTTGGTGTAGAACGCAGCACAACCCAAATGCAACATGAGTTACCTCGAAAAACTCAAAAAAGTCATAAAGTAATTTGAAAACTTCTGAAACACCGTCGAGTTGTGCGGAGCGCAGCATAACTCAAATGCACCATGAGAAACTTCGAAAAACTCAAAAAAGTCAGAACGTAATTAGAAAACTTCTGAAACAGCGTAGAATAGTTCGTAGAATAGCGTAGAGTAGAACGGAGCAGAACCCATATGCCACATGAGAAACATCGAAAAAATCAAAAAAGTAAAAAAAATAGCTCGAAATCTTCTGTAACAGAGTAGGGTAGTGTAGAACACAGAACAACACATATGCAACATTTGAAACCACGAAAAACTCAAAAAAGTAATACAATAACTCGAAAACCTCTGAAACAGCGTAGAGTACTGTAGAACGGAGCACAACCCATATGCCACATGAGAAACATCGAAAAACTCAAAAAAGTAAAAAAATAGCTCGAAATCTTCTGTAACAGAGTAGAGTAGTTTGGAACGCAGCACAACACATATGCACCATGGGAAACTTCAAAAAACTCAAAAAAGTAACACAATAACTGGAAAACCTCCGAAACAGCGTATATTATTGTAGAACGCAGCACAACCCAAATGCCACATGAGTTACCTCGAAAAACTCAAAAAAGTCATAAATTAATTAGAAAACTTCTGAAACAGCGTAGATTATTGTAGAACGCAGCACAACGCATATGCAACATGAAAAACTTCGACAAACTTTAAAAAGTCATAAAATAATTCGGTAACTTCTGAAACAGTGTAGAATAGTTTAGAACGCGGCACAACCCATATGCACCATGAGAAACTTCGAAAAGCTCTAAAAATTAGGAAAATAGCTCGAAATCTTCTGTGACAGAGTAGAGTAGTGCAGAACGCAGCGCAACACATGCACCATGGGAAACTTCAAAAAACTCAAAAAAGTAATACAATAACTGGAAAACCTTTGAAACAGCGAAGATTATTGTAGAACGCAGCACAACACATATGCAACTTGAGAAACTTCGAAAAACACATAAAAGTAATAAAATAACTCGAAATCTTCTGAAACAGAGTTGGTGTAGAACGCAGCACAACACATATGCACCATGAGAAACCTCGAAAAACTTTAAAAAGTCATAAAATAATTCGGTAACTTCTGAAACAGTGTAGAATAGTTTAGAACGCGGCACAACACATATGCACCAGGAGAAACTTCGAAAAGCACATAAAAGTAATAAAATAACTCGAAATCTTCTGAAACAGATTTGGTGTAGAACGCAGCACAACCCAAATGCCACATGAGATACCTCGAAAAACTCAAAAAAGTCATAAATTAATTAGAAAACTTCTGAAACAGCGTCAAGTTGTGCGGTGCGCAGCATAACTCAAATGCTCCGAGAAACCGCGAAAAACTCAAAAAAGTCATAAAATAATTCGGTAACTTCTGAAACAGTGTAGAATAGTTTGGAACGCGGCACAACCTATATGCACCCAGAGAAACATGGAAAAACTCAAAAAAGTAAAAACATAACTCGAAATCTTCCGAAACAGCATAGAGTAGTTTAGAAGGCTGCACAACCCATATGCACCAGGAGAAACTTCGAAAAACTAAAAAAGTAAAAACATAACTCGAAATCTTCTGAAACAGCATAGAGTAGTTTAGAAGGCAGCACAACCCATATGCATCAGGAGAAACTTCGAAAAGCTCTAACAATTAAGAAAAATAGCTCGAAATCTTCTGTAACAGAGTAGAGTAGTGCGGAACGCAGCACAACACAAATGCACCATGGGAAACTTCAAAAAACTCAGAAAAAGTAGTACTATAATTCGAAAACCTCTGAAACAGCGTAGAGTATTGTAGAACGCAGCACAACTCATACGCACCATGAGAAACCTCGAAAAACTTAAAAAAGTCATAAAATAATTCGGTAACTTCTGAAACAGTGTAGAATAGTTTCGAACGCGGCACAACCCATATGCACCAGGAGAAACATGGAAAAACTCAAAAAAGTAAAAACTTAACTCAAAATCTTCTGAAACAGCATAGAGTAGTTTAGAAGGCAGCACAACCCATATGCATCAGGAGAAACTTCGAAAAGCTCTAAAAAGTAGAAAAATAGCTCGAATCTTCTGTAACAGAGTAGAGTAGTGCAGAACGCAGAACAACACATATGCAACATGTGAAACTTAAAAAAACTCGAAAAAGTAATACAATAACTGGAAAACCTCTGAAACAGCGTAGATTATTGTAGAACGCAGCACAACACATATGCAACTTGAGAAACTTCGAAAAACACATAAAAGTAATAAAATAACTCGAAATCGTCTGAAACAGTGTTGGTGTAGAACACAGCACAACCCAAATGCCACATGAGTTAACTCGAAAAACTCAAAAACGTCATAAATTAATTAGAAAACTTCTGAAACAGCGTAGAATAGTTTAGAATGCGGCACAACACATATGCACCATGACAAACTTCGAAAAACTCAGAAAAGTAGTACAATAATTCGAAAACCTCTGAAACAGCGTAGAGTAGTGTAGAACGCAGAACAACACATAGGCAACATGTGAAACCACGAAAAACTCGAAAAAGTAATACAATAACTCGAAAACCTCTGAAACAGCGTGGAGTATTGTAGAACGCAGCACAACACATATGCAACTTGAGAAACTTCGAAAAACACATAAAAGTAATAAAATAACACGAAATCGTCTGAAACAGAGTTGGTGTAGAACGCAGCACAACCCAAATGCAACATGAGTTACCTCGAAAAACTCAAAAAAGTCATAAAGTAATTTGAAAACTTCTGAAACACCGTCGAGTTGTGCGGAGCGCAGCATAACTCAAATGCACCATGAGAAACTTCGAAAAACTCAAAAAAGTCAGAACGTAATTAGAAAACTTCTGAAACAGCGTAGAATAGTTCGTAGAATAGCGTAGAGTAGAACGGAGCAGAACCCATATGCCACATGAGAAACATCGAAAAAATCAAAAAAGTAAAAAAAATAGCTCGAAATCTTCTGTAACAGAGTAGGGTAGTGTAGAACACAGAACAACACATATGCAACATTTGAAACCACGAAAAACTCAAAAAAGTAATACAATAACTCGAAAACCTCTGAAACAGCGTAGAGTACTGTAGAACGGAGCACAACCCATATGCCACATGAGAAACATCGAAAAACTCAAAAAAGTAAAAAAATAGCTCGAAATCTTCTGTAACAGAGTAGAGTAGTTTGGAACGCAGCACAACACATATGCACCATGGGAAACTTCAAAAAACTCAAAAAAGTAACACAATAACTGGAAAACCTCCGAAACAGCGTATATTATTGTAGAACGCAGCACAACCCAAATGCCACATGAGTTACCTCGAAAAACTCAAAAAAGTCATAAATTAATTAGAAAACTTCTGAAACAGCGTAGATTATTGTAGAACGCAGCACAACACATATGCAACATGAAAAACTTCGAAAAACTTAAAAACGTCATAAAGTAATTCGACAACTTCTGAAACAGCGTAGAATAGTTCGGAACGCGGCACAACTCATATGCACCTTGAGAAACCTCGAAATACTTTTAAACGTCATAAAATAATTCGGTAACTTCTGAAACAGTGTAGAATAGTTTAGAACGCGGCACAATCTATATGCACCAGGAGAAACATGGAAAAACTCAAAAAAGTAAAATCATAACTCGAAATCTTCTGAAACAGCATAGAGTAGTTTAGAACGTGGCACAACCCATATGCACGAGGAGAAAAATGGAAAAACTCGAAAAAGTAAAAAAATAGCTCGAAATATTCTGTAAAAGTCTAGAGTAGTGTAGAACGCAGCACAATACATATGCAACTTGAGAAACTTCGAAAAACACATAAAAGTAATAAAATAACTCGAAATCTTCTGAAACAGAGTTGGTGTAGAACGCACCACAACACATATGCACCATGAGAAACCTCGAAAAACTTTAAAAAGTCATAAAATAATTCGGTAACTTCTGAAACAGTGTAGAATAGTTTAGAACGCGGCACAACCCATATGCACCAGGAGAAACTTCGAAAAACTTTAAAAAGTCATAAAATAATTCGGTAACTTCTGAAACAGTGTAGAATAGTTTACAACGCGGCACAACCCATATGCACCAGGAGAAACTTCGAAAAGCTCTAAAAATTAGGAAAATAGCTCGAAATCTTCTGTGACAGAGTAGAGTAGTGCAGAACGCAGCACAACACATGCACCATGGGAAACTTCAAAAAACTCAAAAAAGTAATACAATAACTGGAAAACCTTTGAAACAGCGAAGATTATTGTAGAACGCAGCACAACACATATGCAACTTGAGAAACTTCGAAAAACACATAAAAGTAATAAAATAACTCGAAATCTTCTGAAACAGAGTTGGTGTAGAACGCAGCACAACACATATGCACCATGAGAAACCTCGAAAAACTTTAAAAAGTCATAAAATAATTCGGTAACTTCTGAAACAGTGTAGAATAGTTTAGAACGCGGCACAACACATATGCACCAGGAGAAACTTCGAAAAGCACATAAAAGTAATAAAATAACTCGAAATCTTCTGAAACAGATTTGGTATAGAACGCAGCACAACCCAAATGCCACATGAGTTACCTCGAAAAACTCAAAAAAGTCATAAATTAATTAGAAAACTTCTGAAACAGCGTAGATTATTGTAGAACGCAGCACAACACATATGCAACATGAAAAACTTCGAAAAACTTAAAAACGTCATAAAGTAATTCGACAACTTCTGAAACAGCGTAGAATAGTTCGGAACGCGGCACAACTCATATGCACCTTGAGAAACCTCGAAAAACTTTTAAACGTCATAAAATAATTCGGTAACTTCTGAAACAGTGTAGAATAGTTTAGAACGCGGCACAATCTATATGCACCAGGAGAAACATGGAAAAACTCAAAAAAGTAAAATCATAACTCGAAATCTTCTGAAACAGCATAGAGTAGTTTAGAACGTGGCACAACCCATATGCACGAGGAGAAAAATGGAAAAACTCGAAAAAGTAAAAAAATAGCTCGAAATATTCTGTAAAAGTCTAGAGTAGTGTAGAACGCAGCACAATACATATGCAACTTGAGAAACTTCGAAAAACACATAAAAGTAATAAAATAACTCGAAATCTTCTGAAACAGAGTTGGTGTAGAACGCACCACAACACATATGCACCATGAGAAACCTCGAAAAACTTTAAAAAGTCATAAAATAATTCGGTAACTTCTGAAACAGTGTAGAATAGTTTAGAACGCGGCACAACCCATATGCACCAGGAGAAACTTCGAAAAGCTCTAAAAATTAGGAAAATAGCTCGAAATCTTCTGTGACAGAGTAGAGTAGTGCAGAACGCAGCACAACACATGCACCATGGGAAACTTCAAAAAACTCAAAAAAGTAATACAATAACTGGAAAACCTTTGAAACAGCGAAGATTATTGTAGAACGCAGCACAACACATATGCAACTTGAGAAACTTCGAAAAACACATAAAAGTAATAAAATAACTCGAAATCTTCTGAAACAGAGTTGGTGTAGAACGCAGCACAATACATATGCACCATGAGAAACCTCGAAAAACTTTAAAAAGTCATAAAATAATTCGGTAACTTCTGAAACAGTGTAGAATAGTTTAGAACGCGGCACAACACATATGCACCAGGAGAAACTTCGAAAAGCACATAAAAGTAATAAAATAACTCGAAATCTTCTGAAACAGATTTGGTGTAGAACGCAGCACAACCCAAATGCCACATGAGATACCTCGAAAAACTCAAAAAAGTCATAAATTAATTAGAAAACTTCTGAAACAGCGTCAAGTTGTGCGGTGCGCAGCATAACTCAAATGCACCGAGAAACCGCGAAAAACTCAAAAAAGTCATAAAATAATTCGGTAACTTCTGAAACAGTGTAGAATAGTTTGGAACGCGGCACAACCTATATGCACCCAGAGAAACATGGAAAAACTCAAAAAAGTAAAAACATAACTCGAAATCTTCCGAAACAGCATAGAGTAGTTTAGAAGGCTGCACAACCCATATGCACCTGGAGAAACTTCGAAAAACTAAAAAAGTAAAAACATAACTCGAAATCTTCTGAAACAGCATAGAGTAGTTTAGAAGGCAGCACAACCCATATGCATCAGGAGAAACTTCGAAAAGCTCTAACAATTAAGAAAAATAGCTCGAAATCTTCTGTAACAGAGTAGAGTAGTGCGGAACGCAGCACAACACAAATGCACCATGGGAAACTTCAAAAAACTCAGAAAAGTAGTACAATAATTCGAAAACCTCTGAAACAGCGTAGAGTATTGTAGAACGCAGCACAACTCATACGCACCATGAGAAACCTCGAAAAACTTTAAAAAGTCATAAAATAATTCGGTAACTTCTGAAACAGTGTAGAATAGTTTCGAACGCGGCACAACCCATATGCACCAGGAGAAACATGGAAAAACTCAAAAAAGTAAAAACATAACTCAAAATCTTCTGAAACAGCATAGAGTAGTTTAGAAGGCAGCACAACCCATATGCATCAGGAGAAACTTCAAAAAGCTCTAAAAAGTAGAAAAATAGCTCGAATCTTCTGTAACAGAGTAGAGTAGTGCAGAACGCAGAACAACACATATGCAACATGTGAAACTTAAAAAAACTCGAAAAAGTAATACAATAACTGGAAAACCTCTGAAACAGCGTAGATTATTGTAGAACGCAGCACAACACATATGCAACTTGAGAAACTTCGAAAAACACATAAAAGTAATAAAATAACTCGAAATCGTCTGAAACAGTGTTGGTGTAGAACACAGCACAACCCAAATGCCACATGAGTTAACTCGAAAAACTCAAAAACGTCATAAATTAATTAGAAAACTTCTGAAACAGCGTAGAATAGTTTAGAATGCGGCACAACACATATGCACCATGACAAACTTCGAAAAACTCAGAAAAGTAGTACAATAATTCGAAAACCTCTGAAACAGCGTAGAATAGTGTAGAACGCAGAACAACACATAGGCAACATGTGAAACCACGAAAAACTCGAAAAAGTAATACAATAACTCGAAAACCTCTGAAACAGCGTGGAGTATTGTAGAACGCAGCACAACACATATGCAACTTGAGAAACTTCGAAAAACACATAAAAGTAATAAAATAACACGAAATCGTCTGAAACAGAGTTGGTGTAGAACGCAGCACAACCCAAATGCAACATGAGTTACCTCGAAAAACTCAAAAAAGTCATAAAGTAATTTGAAAACTTCTGAAACACCGTCGAGTTGTGCGGAGCGCAGCATAACTCAAATGCACCATGAGAAACTTCGAAAAACTCAAAAAAGTCAGAACGTAATTAGAAAACTTCTGAAACAGCGTAGAATAGTTCGTAGAATAGCGTAGAGTAGAACGGAGCAGAACCCATATGCCACAGAGTAGGGTAGTGTAGAACACAGAACAACACATATGCAACATTTGAAACCACGAAAAACTCAAAAAAGTAATACAATAACTCGAAAACCTCTGAAACAGCGTAGAGTACTGTAGAACGGAGCACAACCCATATGCCACATGAGAAACATTGAAAAACTCAAAAAAGTAAAAAAATGCTCGAAATCTTCTGTAACAGAGTAGAGTAGTGTAGAACGCAGCACAACACATATGCACCATGGGACACTTCAAAAAACTCAAAAAAGTAACACAATAACTGGAAAACCTCCGAAACAGCGTAGATTATTGTAGAACGCAGCACAACACATATGCAACTTGAGAAACTTCGAAAAACACATAAAAGTAATAAAATAACTCGAAATCTTCTGAAACAGAGTTGGTATAGAACACAGCACAACCCAAATGCCACATGAGTTACCTCGAAAAACTCAAAAAAGTCATAAATTAATTAGAAAACTTCTGAAACAGCGTAGATTATTGTAGAACGCAGCACAACACATATGCAACATGAAAAACTTCGAAAAACTTAAAAACGTCATAAAGTAATTCGACAACTTCTGAAACAGCGTAGAATAGTTCGGAACGCGGCACAACTCATATGCACCTTGAGAAACCTCGAAAAACTTTTAAACGTCATAAAATAATTCGGTAACTTCTGAAACAGTGTAGAATAGTTTAGAACGCGGCACAATCTATATGCACCAGGAGAAACATGGAAAAACTCAAAAAAGTAAAATCATAACTCGAAATCTTCTGAAACAGCATAGAGTAGTTTAGAACGTGGCACAACCCATATGCACGAGGAGAAAAATGGAAAAACTCGAAAAAGTAAAAAAATAGCTCGAAATATTCTGTAAAAGTCTAGAGTAGTGTAGAACGCAGCACAATACATATGCAACTTGAGAAACTTCGAAAAACACATAAAAGTAATAAAATAACTCGAAATCTTCTGAAACACAGTTGGTGTAGAACGCACCACAACACATATGCACCATGAGAAACCTCGAAAAACTTTAAAAAGTCATAAAATAATTCGGTAACTTCTGAAACAGTGTAGAATAGTTTACAACGCGGCACAACCCATATGCACCAGGAGAAACTTCGAAAAGCTCTAAAAATTAGGAAAATAGCTCGAAATCTTCTGTGACAGAGTAGAGTAGTGCAGAACGCAGCACAACACATGCACCATGGGAAACTTCAAAAAACTCAAAAAAGTAATACAATAACTGGAAAACCTTTGAAACAGCGAAGATTATTGTAGAACGCAGCACAACACATATGCAACTTGAGAAACTTCGAAAAACACATAAAAGTAATAAAATAACTCGAAATCTTCTGAAACAGAGTTGGTGTAGAACGCAGCACAACACATATGCACCATGAGAAACCTCGAAAAACTTTAAAAAGTCATAAAATAATTCGGTAACTTCTGAAACAGTGTAGAATAGTTTAGAACGCGGCACAACACATATGCACCAGGAGAAACTTCGAAAAGCACATAAAAGTAATAAAATAACTCGAAATCTTCTGAAACAGATTTGGTGTAGAACGCAGCACAACCCAAATGCCACATGAGATACCTCGAAAAACTCAAAAAAGTCATAAATTAATTAGAAAACTTCTGAAACAGCGTCAAGTTGTGCGGTGCGCAGCATAACTCAAATGCACCGAGAAACCGCGAAAAACTCAAAAAATTCATAAAATAATTCGGTAACTTCTGAAACAGTGTAGAATAGTTTGGAACGCGGCACAACCTATATGCATCCGGAGAAACATGGAAAAACTCAAAAAAGTAAAAACATAACTCGAAATCTTCCGAAACAGCATAGAGTAGTTTAGAATGCGGCACAACCCATATGCACCAGGAGAAACATGGAAAAACTAAAAAAGTAAAAACATAACTCGAAATCTTCTGAAACAGCACAGAGTAGTTTAGAAGGCAGCACAACCCATATGCATCAGGAGAAACTTCGAAAAGCTCTAACAATTAAGAAAAATAGCTCGAAATCTTCTGTAACAGAGTAGAGTAGTGCGGAACGCAGCACAACACAAATGCACAATGGGAAACTTCAAAAAACTCAGAAAAGTAGTACAATAATTCCAAAATCTCTGAAACAGCGTAGAGTATTGTAGAACGCAGCACAACTCATACGCACCATGAGAAACCTCGAAAAACTTAAAAAAGTCATAAAATAATTCGGTAACTTCTGAAACAGTGTAGAATAGTTTCGAACGCGGCACAACCCAGATGCACCAGGAGAAACATGGAAAAACTCAAAAAAGTAAAAACATAACTCGAAATCTTCTGAAACAGCATAGAGTAGTTTAGAAGGCAGCACAACCCATATGCATCAGGAGAAACTTCGAAAAGCTCTAAAAAGTAGAAAAATAGCTCGAAATCTTCTGTAACAGAGTAGAGTAGTGCAGAACGCAGAACAACACATATGCAACATGTGAAACTTAAAAAAACTCGAAAAAGTAATACATTAACGGGAAAACCTCTAAAACAGCGTAGATTATTGTAGAATGCAGCACAACACATATGCAACTTGAGAAACTTCGAAAAACACATAAAAGTAATAAAATAACTCGAAATCTTCTGAAACAGAGTTGGTGTAGAACGCAGCAGAACACATATGCACCATGAGAAACCTCGAAAAACTTTAAAAAGTCATAAAATAATTCGGTAACTTCTGAAACAGTGTAGAATAGTTTAGAACGCGGCACAACACATATGCACCAGGAGAAACTTCGAAAAGCACATAAAAGTAATAAAATAACTCGAAATCTTCTGAAACAGATTTGGTGTAGAACGCAGCACAACCCAAATGCCACATGAGATACCTCGAAAAACTCAAAAAAGTCATAAATTAATTAGAAAACTTCTGAAACAGCGTCAAGTTGTGCGGTGCGCAGCATAACTCAAATGCACCGAGAAACCGCGAAAAACTCAAAAACGTCATAAAATAATTCGGTAACTTCTGAAACAGTGTAGAATAGTTTGGAACGCGGCACAACCTATATGCACCCAGAGAAACATGGAAAAACTCAAAAAAGTAAAAACATAACTCGAAATCTTCCGAAACAGCATAGAGTAGTTTAGAATGCGGCACAACCCATATGCACCAGGAGAAACATGGAAAAACTAAAAAAGTAAAAACATAACTCGAAATCTTCTGAAACAGCATAGAGTAGTTTAGAAGGCTGCACAACCCATATGCAACTTGAGAAACTTCGAAAAACACATAAAAGTAATAAAATAACTCGAAATCGTCTGAAACAGTGTTGGTGTAGAACACAGCACAACCCAAATGCCACATGAGTTAACTCGAAAAACTCAAAAAAGTCATAAATTAATTAGAAAACTTCTGAAACAGCGTAGAATAGTTTAGAATGCGGCACAACACATATGCACCATGACAAACTTCGAAAAACTCTAAAAAGTAATACAATAACTCGAAAACCTCTGAAACAGCGTGGAGTATTGTAGAACGCAGCACAACACATATGCACCATGGGAAACTTAAAAAAACTCGAAAAAGTAATACAATAACTGGAAAACCTCTGAAACAGCGTAGATTATTGTAGAACGCAGCACAACACATATGCAACTTGAGAAACTTCGAAAAACACATAAAAGTAATAAAATAACTCGAAATCTTCAAACAGAATTGGTGCAGAACGCAGCACAACCCAAATGCCACATGAGTTACCTCGAAAAACTCAAAAACGTCATAGATTAATTAGAAAATATCTGAAACAGCGTAGAATAGTTTAGAATGCTGCACAACACATATGCACCATGGCAAACTTCGAAAAACTCAGATAAGTAGTACAATAATTCGAAAACCTCTGAAAGAGCGTAGAGTATTGTAGAACGCAGCACAACCCAAATGCACCATGAGAAACCTCGAAAAACTTAAAAAGTTATAAAATAATTCGGTAACTTCTGAAACAGTGTAGAATAGTTTAGAACGCGGCACAACCCATATGCAACAGGAGAAACATCGAAAATCTCAAAAAAGTAAAAAAATAGCTCGAAAGCTTCTGTAACAGAGTATAGTGTAGAACGCAGAACAACACATATGCAACATGTGAAACCACGAAAAACTCAAAAAAGTAATACAATAACTCGAAAACCGCTGAAACAGCGTAGAGTATTGTAGAACGCAGCATAACTCAAATGCACCATGGGAAACCTCGAAAAACTCAAAAAAGTCACACAATAATTCGGTAACTTCTGAACCAGTGTAGAATAGTTTAGAACGCGGCACAACCCATATGCACCAGGAGAAACTACTCTGTGCTGTTTCAGAAGATTTCGAGTTATGTTTTTACTTTTTTGAGTTTTTCCATGTTTCTCCTGGTGCATATAGGTTGTGCCGCGTTCTAAACTATTCTACACTGTTTCAGAAGTTACCGAATTATTTCATGACTTTTTAAAGTTTTTCGAGGTTTCTCATGTTGCATTTGGGTTGTGCTGCGTTCTACACCAACTCTGTTTCAGAAGATTTCGAGTTATTTTATTACTTTTATGTGTTTTTCGAAGTTTCTCAAGTTGCATATGTGTTGTGCTGCGTTATACAATAATCTACGCTGTTTCGGAGGTTTTCCAGTTATTGTGTTACTTTTTTGTGTTTTTTGAAGTTTCCCATGGTGCATATGTGTTGTGCTGCGTTCAACACTACTCTACTCTGTTGCAGAAGATTTCGAGCAATCTTTCTAATTTTTAGAGCTTTTCGAAGTTTCTCCTGATGCATATGGGTTGTGCTGCCTTCTAAACTACTCTATGCTGTTTCAGAAGATTTCGAGTTATATTTTTACTTTTTTGAGTATTTCCATGTTTCTCCTGGTGCATATAGGTTGTGCCGCGTTCTAAACTATTCTACACTGTTTCAGAAGTTACCGAATTATTTTATGACTTTTTTGAGTTTTTCGAGGTAACTCATGTTGCATATGAGTTGTGCTGCGTTCTACAATACTCAACGCTGTTTCAGAAGTTTTCTAATTAATTTATGACCTTTTTGAGTTTTTCGAGGTATCTCATGTGGCATTTGGGTTGTGCTGCGTTCTACACCTACTCTGTTTCAGAAGATTTCGAGTTATTTTTATTACTTTTATGTGTTTTTCGAAGTTTCTCAAGTTGCCTATGTGTTGTGCTGCGTTCTACAAGAATCTACGCTGTTACAGAAGATTTCGAGCTATTTTTCTACTTTTTAGAGCTTTTCGAAGTTTCCCCTGATGCATATGGGTTGTGCTGCCTTCTAAACTACTCTGTGCTGTTTCAGAAGATTTCGAGTTATGTTTTTACTTTTTTGAGTTTTTCCATGTTTCTCCTGGTGCATATAGGTTGTGCCGCGTTCTAAACTATTCTACACTGTTTCAGAAGTTACCGAATTATTTCATGACTTTTTAAAATTTTTCGAGGTTTCTCATGGTGCATATGAGTTGTGCTGCGTTCTACAATACTCTACGCTGTTTCAGAGGTTTTCGAATTATTGTACTACTTTTCTGAGTTTTTCGAAGTTTGTCATGGTGCATATGTGTTGTGCCGCATTCTAAACTATTCTACGCTGTTTCAGAAGTTTTCTAATTAATTTATGACTTTTTTGAGTTTTTCGAGGTAACTCGTGGCATTTGGGTTGTGCTGCGTTCTACACCAACTCTGTTTCAGAAGATTTCGAGTTATTGTTGTTACCTTTATGTGTTTTTCGAAGTTTCTCAAGTTGCATATGTGTTGTGCTGCGTTCTACAAGAATCTACGCTGTTACAGAAGATTTCGAGCTATTTTTCTACTTTTTAGAACTTTTCGAAGTTTCCCCTGATGCATATGGGTTGTGCTGCCTTCTAAACTACTCTGTGCTGTTTCAGAAGATTTCGAGTTATGTTTTTACTTTTTTGAGTTTTTCCATGTTTCTCCTGGTGCATATAGGTTGTGCCGCGTTCTAAACTATTCTACACTGTTTCAGAAGTTACCGAATTATTTCATGACTTTTTAAAATTTTTCGAGGTTTCTCATGGTGCATATGAGTTGTGCTGCGTTCTACAATACTCTACGCTGTTTCAGAGGTTTTCGAATTATTGTACTACTTTTCTGAGTTTTTCGAAATTTGTCATGGTGCATATGTGTTGTGCCGCATTCTAAACTATTCTACGCTGTTTCAGAAGTTTTCTAATTAATTTATGACTTTTTTGAGTTTTTCGAGGTAACTCGTGGCATTTCGGTTGTCCTGCGTTCTACACCAACTCTGTTTCAGAAGATTTCGAGTTATGTTATTACTTTTATGTGTTTTTCGAAGTTTCTCAAGTTGCATATGTGTTGTGCTGCGTTCTACAATAATCGACGCTGTTTCAAAGGTTTCCCAGTTATTGTATTACTTTTTTGAGTTTTTTGAAGTTTCCCATGGTGCATATATGTTGTGCTGCGTTCTACACTACTCTACTCTGTTACAGAAGATTTCGAGCTATTTTCCTAATTTGTAGAGCTTTTCGAAGTTTCTCCTGATGCATATGGGTTGTGCTGCCTTCTAAACTACTCTATGCTGTTTCAGAAGATTTCGAGTTATATTTTTACTTTTTTGAGTATTTCCATGTTTCTCCTGGTGCATATAGGTTGTGCCGCGTTCTAAACTATTCTACACTGTTTCAGAAGTTACCGAATTATTTTATGACTTTTTTGAGTTTTTCGAGGTAACTCATGTTGCATATGAGTTGTGCTGCGTTCTACAATACTCAACGCTGTTTCAGAAGTTTTCTAATTAATTTATGACCTTTTTGAGTTTTTCGAGGTATCTCACGTGGCATTTGGGTTGTCCTGCGTTCTACACCAACTCTGTTTCAGAAGATTTCGAGTTATTTTATAACTTTTATGTGTTTTTCGAAGTTTCTCAAGTTGCATATGTGTTGTGCTGCGTTCTACAATAATCGACGCTGTTTCAAAGGTTTCCCAGTTATTGTGTTACTTTTTTGAGTTTTTTGAAGTTTCCCATGGTGCATATGGTTTGTGCTGCGTTCTACACTACTCTAGTCTGTTACAGAAGATTTCGAGCTATCTTTTTTAGTTTTTTATGTTTTTCGATGTTTCTCCTGGTGCATATGGGTTGTGCCGCGTTCTAAACTACTCTATGCTGTTTCAGAAGATTTCGAGTTATGTTTTTACTTTTTTGAGTTTTTCCATGTTTCTCCTGTTGCATATAGGTTGTGCCGCGTTCTAAACTATTCTACACTGTTTCAGAAGTTACCGAATTATTTTATGACTTTTTCGAGTTTTTCGAGGTTTCCCATGGTGCATTTGAGTTATTTTGCGCTCCGCACAACTCGACGCTGTTTCAGAAGTTTTCAAATTACTTTATGACTTTTTTGAGTTTTTCGAGGTTTCTCATGTTGCATATGAGTTGTGCTGCGTTCTACAATACTCTACGCTGTTTCAGAAGTTTTCCAATTAATTTATGACTTTTTTGAGTTTTTCGAGGTAACTCATGTGGCATTTGGGTTGTGCTGCGTTCTACACCAACTCTGTTTCACAAGATTTCGAGTTATTGTATTACTTTTTTGAGTTCTTTGAGGTTTCCCATGGTGCATATGTGTTGTGCTGCGTTCTACACTACTCCACTCTGTTACAGAAGATTGCGAGCTATTTTTCTACTTTTTAGAGCTTTTCGAAGTTTCTCCTGATGCATATGGGTTGTGCTGCCTTCTAAACTACTCTATGCTGTTTCAGAAGATTTCGAGTTATGTTTTTATTTTTTTGAGTTTTTCCATGTTACTCCTGGTGCATATAGGTTGTGCCGCGTTCTAAACTATTCTACGCTGTTTCAGAAGTTTTCGAATTAATTTATGACTTTTTTGAGTTTTTCGAGGTAACTCATGTGGCATTTGGGTTGTGCTGCGTTCTACACCAACTCTGTTTCAGAAGATTTCGAGTTATTTTATTACTTTTATGTGTTTTTCGAAGTTTCTCAAGTTGCATATGTGTTGTGCTGCGTTCTACAATAATCTACGCTGTTTCAAAGGTTTTCCAGTTATTGTATTACTTTTTTGAGTTTTTTGAAGTTTCCCATGGTGCATATATGTTGTGCTGCGTTCTACACTACTCTACTCTGTTACAGAAGATTTCGAGCTATTTTCCTAATTTGTAGAGCTTTTCGAAGTTTCTCCTGATGCATATGGGTCGTGCTGCCTTCTAAACTACTCTATGCTGTTTCAGAAGATTTCGAGTTATATTTTTACTTTTTTGAGTATTTCCATGTTTCTCCTGGTGCATATAGGTTGTGCCGCGTTCTAAACTATTCTACACTGTTTCAGAAGTTACCGAATTATTTTATGACTTTTTTGAGTATTTGGAGGTTTCTCATGGTGCATATGAGTTGTGCTGCGTTCTACAATACTCAACGCTGTTTCAGAAGTTTTCTAATTAATTTATGACCTTTTTGAGTTTTTCGAGGTATCTCATGTGGCATTTGGGTTGTGCTGCGTTCTACACCAACTCTGTTTCAGAAGATTTCGAGTTATTTTTATTACTTTTATGTGTTTTTCGAAGTTTCTCAAGTTGCATATGTGTTGTGCTGCGTTCTACAAGAATCTACGCTGTTACAGAAGATTTCGAGCTATTTTTCTACTTTTTAGAGCTTTTCGAAGTTTCCCCTGATGCATATGGGTTGTGCTGCCTTCTAAACTACTCTGTGCTGCTTCAGAAGATTTCGAGTTATGTTTTTACTTTTTTGAGTTTTTCCATGTTTCTCCTGGTGCATATAGGTTGTGCCACGTTCTAAACTATTCTACACTGTTTCAGAAGTTACCGAATTATTTCATGACTTTTTAAAATTTTTCGAGGTTTCTCATGGTGCATATGAGTTGTGCTGCGTTCTACAATAATCTACGCTGTTTCAGAGGTTTTCGAATTATTGTACTACTTTTCTGAGTTTTTCGAAGTTTGTCATGGTGCATATGTGTTGTGCCGCATTCTAAAATATTCTACGCTGTTTTAGAAGTTTTCTAATTAATTTATGACTTTTTTGAGTTTTTCGAGGTAACTCGTGGCATTTGGGTTGTCCTGCGTTCTACACCAACTCTGTTTCAGAAGATTTCGAGTTATTTTATAACTTTTATGTGTTTTTCGAAGTTTCTCAAGTTGCATATGTGTTGTGCTGCGTTCTACAATAATCGACGCTGTTTCAAAGGTTTCCCAGTTATTGTATTACTTTTTTGAGTTTTTTGAAGTTTCCCATGGTGCATATGTGTTGTGCTGCGTTCTACACTACTCTACTCTGTTACAAAAGATTTCGAGCTATCTTTTTTAGTTTTTTATGTTTTTCGATGTTTCTCCTGGTGCATATGGGTTGTGCCGCGTTCTAAACTACTCTATGCTGTTTCAGAAGATTTCGAGTTATGTTTTTACTTTTTTGAGTTTTTCCATGTTTCTCCTGTTGCATATAGGTTGTGCCGCGTTCTAAACTATTCTACACTGTTTCAGAAGTTACCGAATTATTTTATGACTTTTTCGAGTTTTTCGAGGTTTCCCATGGTGCATTTGAGTTATTTTGCGCTCCGCACAACTCGACGCTGTTTCAGAAGTTTTCAAATTACTTTATGACTTTTTTGAGTTTTTCGAGGTTTCTCATGTTGCATATGAGTTGTGCTGCGTTCTACAATACTCTACGCTGTTTCAGAAGTTTTCCAATTAATTTATGACTTTTTTGAGTTTTTCGAGGTAACTCATGTGGCATTTGGGTTGTGCTGCGTTCTACACCAACTCTGTTTCACAAGATTTCGAGTTATTGTATTACTTTTTTGAGTTCTTTGAGGTTTCCCATGGTGCATATGTGTTGTGCTGCGTTCTACACTACTCCACTCTGTTACAGAAGATTGCGAGCTATTTTTCTACTTTTTAGAGCTTTTCGAAGTTTCTCCTGATGCATATGGGTTGTGCTGCCTTCTAAACTACTCTATGCTGTTTCAGAAGATTTCGAGTTATGTTTTTATTTTTTTGAGTTTTTCCATGTTACTCCTGGTGCATATAGGTTGTGCCGCGTTCTAAACTATTCTACGCTGTTTCAGAAGTTTTCGAATTAATTTATGACTTTTTTGAGTTTTTCGAGGTAACTCATGTGGCATTTGGGTTGTGCTGCGTTCTACACCAACTCTGTTTCAGAAGATTTCGAGTTATTTTATTACTTTTATGTGTTTTTCGAAGTTTCTCAAGTTGCATATGTGTTGTGCTGCGTTCTACAATAATCTACGCTGTTTCAAAGGTTTTCCAGTTATTGTATTACTTTTTTGAGTTTTTTGAAGTTTCCCATGGTGCATATATGTTGTGCTGCGTTCTACACTACTCTACTCTGTTACAGAAGATTTCGAGCTATTTTCCTAATTTGTAGAGCTTTTCGAAGTTTCTCCTGATGCATATGGGTCGTGCTGCCTTCTAAACTACTCTATGCTGTTTCAGAAGATTTCGAGTTATATTTTTACTTTTTTGAGTATTTCCATGTTTCTCCTGGTGCATATAGGTTGTGCCGCGTTCTAAACTATTCTACACTGTTTCAGAAGTTACCGAATTATTTTATGACTTTTTTGAGTATTTGGAGGTTTCTCATGGTGCATATGAGTTGTGCTGCGTTCTACAATACTCAACGCTGTTTCAGAAGTTTTCTAATTAATTTATGACCTTTTTGAGTTTTTCGAGGTATCTCATGTGGCATTTGGGTTGTGCTGCGTTCTACACCAACTCTGTTTCAGAAGATTTCGAGTTATTTTTATTACTTTTATGTGTTTTTCGAAGTTTCTCAAGTTGCATATGTGTTGTGCTGCGTTCTACAAGAATCTACGCTGTTACAGAAGATTTCGAGCTATTTTTCTACTTTTTAGAGCTTTTCGAAGTTTCCCCTGATGCATATGGGTTGTGCTGCCTTCTAAACTACTCTGTGCTGCTTCAGAAGATTTCGAGTTATGTTTTTACTTTTTTGAGTTTTTCCATGTTTCTCCTGGTGCATATAGGTTGTGCCACGTTCTAAACTATTCTACACTGTTTCAGAAGTTACCGAATTATTTCATGACTTTTTAAAATTTTTCGAGGTTTCTCATGGTGCATATGAGTTGTGCTGCGTTCTACAATAATCTACGCTGTTTCAGAGGTTTTCGAATTATTGTACTACTTTTCTGAGTTTTTCGAAGTTTGTCATGGTGCATATGTGTTGTGCCGCATTCTAAAATATTCTACGCTGTTTTAGAAGTTTTCTAATTAATTTATGACTTTTTTGAGTTTTTCGAGGTAACTCGTGGCATTTGGGTTGTCCTGCGTTCTACACCAACTCTGTTTCAGAAGATTTCGAGTTATTTTATAACTTTTATGTGTTTTTCGAAGTTTCTCAAGTTGCATATGTGTTGTGCTGCGTTCTACAATAATCGACGCTGTTTCAAAGGTTTCCCAGTTATTGTATTACTTTTTTGAGTTTTTTGAAGTTTCCCATGGTGCATATGTGTTGTGCTGCGTTCTACACTACTCTACTCTGTTACAAAAGATTTCGAGCTATCTTTTTTAGTTTTTTATGTTTTTCGATGTTTCTCCTGGTGCATATGGGTTGTGCCGCGTTCTAAACTACTCTATGCTGTTTCAGAAGATTTCGAGTTATGTTTTTACTTTTTTGAGTTTTTCCATGTTTCTCCTGTTGCATATAGGTTGTGCCGCGTTCTAAACTATTCTACACTGTTTCAGAAGTTACCGAATTATTTTATGACTTTTTCGAGTTTTTCGAGGTTTCCCATGGTGCATTTGAGTTATTTTGCGCTCCGCACAACTCGACGCTGTTTCAGAAGTTTTCAAATTACTTTATGACTTTTTTGAGTTTTTCGAGGTTTCTCATGTTGCATATGAGTTGTGCTGCGTTCTACAATACTCTACGCTGTTTCAGAAGTTTTCCAATTAATTTATGACTTTTTTGAGTTTTTCGAGGTAACTCATGTGGCATTTGGGTTGTGCTGCGTTCTACACCAACTCTGTTTCACAAGATTTCGAGTTATTGTATTACTTTTTTGAGTTCTTTGAGGTTTCCCATGGTGCATATGTGTTGTGCTGCGTTCTACACTACTCCACTCTGTTACAGAAGATTGCGAGCTATTTTTCTACTTTTTAGAGCTTTTCGAAGTTTCTCCTGATGCATATGGGTTGTGCTGCCTTCTAAACTACTCTATGCTGTTTCAGAAGATTTCGAGTTATGTTTTTATTTTTTTGCGTTTTTCCATGTTTCTCCTGGTGCATATAGGTTGTGCCGCGTTCTAAACTATTCTACGCTGTTTCAGAAGTTTTCGAATTAATTTATGACTTTTTTGAGTTTTTCGAGGTAACTCATGTGGCATTTGGGTTGTGCTGCGTTCTACACCAACTCTGTTTCAGAAGATTTCGAGTTATTTTATTACTTTTATGTGTTTTTCGAAGTTTCTCAAGTTGCATATGTGTTGTGCTGCGTTCTACAATAATCTACGCTGTTTCAAAGGTTTTCCAGTTATTGTATTACTTTTTTGAGTTTTTTGAAGTTTCCCATGGTGCATATATGTTGTGCTGCGTTCTACACTACTCTACTCTGTTACAGAAGATTTCGAGCTATTTTCCTAATTTGTAGAGCTTTTCGAAGTTTCTCCTGATGCATATGGGTCGTGCTGCCTTCTAAACTACTCTATGCTGTTTCAGAAGATTTCGAGTTATATTTTTACTTTTTTGAGTATTTCCATGTTTCTCCTGGTGCATATAGGTTGTGCCGCGTTCTAAACTATTCTACACTGTTTCAGAAGTTACCGAATTATTTTATGACTTTTTTGAGTATTTGGAGGTTTCTCATGGTGCATATGAGTTGTGCTGCGTTCTACAATACTCAACGCTGTTTCAGAAGTTTTCTAATTAATTTATGACCTTTTTGAGTTTTTCGAGGTATCTCATGTGGCATTTGGGTTGTGCTGCGTTCTACACCAACTCTGTTTCAGAAGATTTCGAGTTATTTTTATTACTTTTATGTGTTTTTCGAAGTTTCTCAAGTTGCATATGTGTTGTGCTGCGTTCTACAAGAATCTACGCTGTTACAGAAGATTTCGAGCTATTTTTCTACTTTTTAGAGCTTTTCGAAGTTTCCCCTGATGCATATGGGTTGTGCTGCCTTCTAAACTACTCTGTGCTGCTTCAGAAGATTTCGAGTTATGTTTTTACTTTTTTGAGTTTTTCCATGTTTCTCCTGGTGCATATAGGTTGTGCCGCGTTCTAAACTATTCTACACTGTTTCAGAAGTTACCGAATTATTTCATGACTTTTTAAAGTTTTTCGAGGTTTCTCATGGTGCATATGAGTTGTGCTGCGTTCTACAACATTCTACGCTGTTTCAGAGGTTTTCGAATTATTGTACTACTTTTCTGAGTTTTTCGATGTTTGTCATGGTGCATATGTGTTGTGCCGCATTCTAAAGTATTCTACGCTGTTTTTACTTTTTTGAGATTTTCCATGTTTCTCCTGGTGCATATAGGTTGTGTCGCGTTCTAAACTATTCTACGCTGTTTCAGAAGTTTTCTAATTAATTTATGACTTTTTTGAGTTTTTCGAGGTAACTCATGTGGCATTTGGGTTGTGCTGCGTTCTACAATAATCTACGCTGTTTCAAAGGTTTTCCAGTTATTGTATTACTTTTTTGAGTTTTTTGAAGTTTCCCATGGTGCATATATGTTGTGCTGCGTTCTACACTACTCTACTCTGTTACAGAAGATTTCGAGCTATTTTCCTAATTTGTAGAGCTTTTCGAAGTTTCTCCTGATGCATATGGGTCGTGCTGCCTTCTAAACTACTCTATGCTGTTTCAGAAGATTTCGAGTTATATTTTTACTTTTTTGAGTATTTCCATGTTTCTCCTGGTGCATATAGGTTGTGCCGCGTTCTAAACTATTCTACACTGTTTCAGAAGTTACCGAATTATTTTATGACTTTTTTGAGTATTTGGAGGTTTCTCATGGTGCATATGAGTTGTGCTGCGTTCTACAATACTCAACGCTGTTTCAGAAGTTTTCTAATTAATTTATGACCTTTTTGAGTTTTTCGAGGTATCTCATGTGGCATTTGGGTTGTGCTGCGTTCTACACCAACTCTGTTTCAGAAGATTTCGAGTTATTTTTATTACTTTTATGTGTTTTTCGAAGTTTCTCAAGTTGCATATGTGTTGTGCTGCGTTCTACAAGAATCTACGCTGTTACAGAAGATTTCGAGCTATTTTTCTACTTTTTAGAGCTTTTCGAAGTTTCCCCTGATGCATATGGGTTGTGCTGCCTTCTAAACTACTCTGTGCTGCTTCAGAAGATTTCGAGTTATGTTTTTACTTTTTTGAGTTTTTCCATGTTTCTCCTGGTGCATATAGGTTGTGCCACGTTCTAAACTATTCTACACTGTTTCAGAAGTTACCGAATTATTTCATGACTTTTTAAAATTTTTCGAGGTTTCTCATGGTGCATATGAGTTGTGCTGCGTTCTACAATAATCTACGCTGTTTCAGAGGTTTTCGAATTATTGTACTACTTTTCTGAGTTTTTCGAAGTTTGTCATGGTGCATATGTGTTGTGCCGCATTCTAAAATATTCTACGCTGTTTTAGAAGTTTTCTAATTAATTTATGACTTTTTTGAGTTTTTCGAGGTAACTCGTGGCATTTGGGTTGTCCTGCGTTCTACACCAACTCTGTTTCAGAAGATTTCGAGTTATTTTATAACTTTTATGTGTTTTTCGAAGTTTCTCAAGTTGCATATGTGTTGTGCTGCGTTCTACAATAATCGACGCTGTTTCAAAGGTTTCCCAGTTATTGTATTACTTTTTTGAGTTTTTTGAAGTTTCCCATGGTGCATATGTGTTGTGCTGCGTTCTACACTACTCTACTCTGTTACAAAAGATTTCGAGCTATCTTTTTTAGTTTTTTATGTTTTTCGATGTTTCTCCTGGTGCATATGGGTTGTGCCGCGTTCTAAACTACTCTATGCTGTTTCAGAAGATTTCGAGTTATGTTTTTACTTTTTTGAGTTTTTCCATGTTTCTCCTGTTGCATATAGGTTGTGCCGCGTTCTAAACTATTCTACACTGTTTCAGAAGTTACCGAATTATTTTATGACTTTTTCGAGTTTTTCGAGGTTTCCCATGGTGCATTTGAGTTATTTTGCGCTCCGCACAACTCGACGCTGTTTCAGAAGTTTTCAAATTACTTTATGACTTTTTTGAGTTTTTCGAGGTTTCTCATGTTGCATATGAGTTGTGCTGCGTTCTACAATACTCTACGCTGTTTCAGAAGTTTTCCAATTAATTTATGACTTTTTTGAGTTTTTCGAGGTAACTCATGTGGCATTTGGGTTGTGCTGCGTTCTACACCAACTCTGTTTCACAAGATTTCGAGTTATTGTATTACTTTTTTGAGTTCTTTGAGGTTTCCCATGGTGCATATGTGTTGTGCTGCGTTCTACACTACTCCACTCTGTTACAGAAGATTGCGAGCTATTTTTCTACTTTTTAGAGCTTTTCGAAGTTTCTCCTGATGCATATGGGTTGTGCTGCCTTCTAAACTACTCTATGCTGTTTCAGAAGATTTCGAGTTATGTTTTTATTTTTTTGAGTTTTTCCATGTTACTCCTGGTGCATATAGGTTGTGCCGCGTTCTAAACTATTCTACGCTGTTTCAGAAGTTTTCGAATTAATTTATGACTTTTTTGAGTTTTTCGAGGTAACTCATGTGGCATTTGGGTTGTGCTGCGTTCTACACCAACTCTGTTTCAGAAGATTTCGAGTTATTTTATTACTTTTATGTGTTTTTCGAAGTTTCTCAAGTTGCATATGTGTTGTGCTGCGTTCTACAATAATCTACGCTGTTTCAAAGGTTTTCCAGTTATTGTATTACTTTTTTGAGTTTTTTGAAGTTTCCCATGGTGCATATATGTTGTGCTGCGTTCTACACTACTCTACTCTGTTACAGAAGATTTCGAGCTATTTTCCTAATTTGTAGAGCTTTTCGAAGTTTCTCCTGATGCATATGGGTCGTGCTGCCTTCTAAACTACTCTATGCTGTTTCAGAAGATTTCGAGTTATATTTTTACTTTTTTGAGTATTTCCATGTTTCTCCTGGTGCATATAGGTTGTGCCGCGTTCTAAACTATTCTACACTGTTTCAGAAGTTACCGAATTATTTTATGACTTTTTTGAGTATTTGGAGGTTTCTCATGGTGCATATGAGTTGTGCTGCGTTCTACAATACTCAACGCTGTTTCAGAAGTTTTCTAATTAATTTATGACCTTTTTGAGTTTTTCGAGGTATCTCATGTGGCATTTGGGTTGTGCTGCGTTCTACACCAACTCTGTTTCAGAAGATTTCGAGTTATTTTTATTACTTTTATGTGTTTTTCGAAGTTTCTCAAGTTGCATATGTGTTGTGCTGCGTTCTACAAGAATCTACGCTGTTACAGAAGATTTCGAGCTATTTTTCTACTTTTTAGAGCTTTTCGAAGTTTCCCCTGATGCATATGGGTTGTGCTGCCTTCTAAACTACTCTGTGCTGCTTCAGAAGATTTCGAGTTATGTTTTTACTTTTTTGAGTTTTTCCATGTTTCTCCTGGTGCATATAGGTTGTGCCACGTTCTAAACTATTCTACACTGTTTCAGAAGTTACCGAATTATTTCATGACTTTTTAAAATTTTTCGAGGTTTCTCATGGTGCATATGAGTTGTGCTGCGTTCTACAATAATCTACGCTGTTTCAGAGGTTTTCGAATTATTGTACTACTTTTCTGAGTTTTTCGAAGTTTGTCATGGTGCATATGTGTTGTGCCGCATTCTAAAATATTCTACGCTGTTTTAGAAGTTTTCTAATTAATTTATGACTTTTTTGAGTTTTTCGAGGTAACTCGTGGCATTTGGGTTGTCCTGCGTTCTACACCAACTCTGTTTCAGAAGATTTCGAGTTATTTTATAACTTTTATGTGTTTTTCGAAGTTTCTCAAGTTGCATATGTGTTGTGCTGCGTTCTACAATAATCGACGCTGTTTCAAAGGTTTCCCAGTTATTGTATTACTTTTTTGAGTTTTTTGAAGTTTCCCATGGTGCATATGTGTTGTGCTGCGTTCTACACTACTCTACTCTGTTACAAAAGATTTCGAGCTATCTTTTTTAGTTTTTTATGTTTTTCGATGTTTCTCCTGGTGCATATGGGTTGTGCCGCGTTCTAAACTACTCTATGCTGTTTCAGAAGATTTCGAGTTATGTTTTTACTTTTTTGAGTTTTTCCATGTTTCTCCTGTTGCATATAGGTTGTGCCGCGTTCTAAACTATTCTACACTGTTTCAGAAGTTACCGAATTATTTTATGACTTTTTCGAGTTTTTCGAGGTTTCCCATGGTGCATTTGAGTTATTTTGCGCTCCGCACAACTCGACGCTGTTTCAGAAGTTTTCAAATTACTTTATGACTTTTTTGAGTTTTTCGAGGTTTCTCATGTTGCATATGAGTTGTGCTGCGTTCTACAATACTCTACGCTGTTTCAGAAGTTTTCCAATTAATTTATGACTTTTTTGAGTTTTTCGAGGTAACTCATGTGGCATTTGGGTTGTGCTGCGTTCTACACCAACTCTGTTTCACAAGATTTCGAGTTATTGTATTACTTTTTTGAGTTCTTTGAGGTTTCCCATGGTGCATATGTGTTGTGCTGCGTTCTACACTACTCCACTCTGTTACAGAAGATTGCGAGCTATTTTTCTACTTTTTAGAGCTTTTCGAAGTTTCTCCTGATGCATATGGGTTGTGCTGCCTTCTAAACTACTCTATGCTGTTTCAGAAGATTTCGAGTTATGTTTTTATTTTTTTGCGTTTTTCCATGTTTCTCCTGGTGCATATAGGTTGTGCCGCGTTCTAAACTATTCTACGCTGTTTCAGAAGTTTTCGAATTAATTTATGACTTTTTTGAGTTTTTCGAGGTAACTCATGTGGCATTTGGGTTGTGCTGCGTTCTACACCAACTCTGTTTCAGAAGATTTCGAGTTATTTTATTACTTTTATGTGTTTTTCGAAGTTTCTCAAGTTGCATATGTGTTGTGCTGCGTTCTACAATAATCTACGCTGTTTCAAAGGTTTTCCAGTTATTGTATTACTTTTTTGAGTTTTTTGAAGTTTCCCATGGTGCATATATGTTGTGCTGCGTTCTACACTACTCTACTCTGTTACAGAAGATTTCGAGCTATTTTCCTAATTTGTAGAGCTTTTCGAAGTTTCTCCTGATGCATATGGGTCGTGCTGCCTTCTAAACTACTCTATGCTGTTTCAGAAGATTTCGAGTTATATTTTTACTTTTTTGAGTATTTCCATGTTTCTCCTGGTGCATATAGGTTGTGCCGCGTTCTAAACTATTCTACACTGTTTCAGAAGTTACCGAATTATTTTATGACTTTTTTGAGTATTTGGAGGTTTCTCATGGTGCATATGAGTTGTGCTGCGTTCTACAATACTCAACGCTGTTTCAGAAGTTTTCTAATTAATTTATGACCTTTTTGAGTTTTTCGAGGTATCTCATGTGGCATTTGGGTTGTGCTGCGTTCTACACCAACTCTGTTTCAGAAGATTTCGAGTTATTTTTATTACTTTTATGTGTTTTTCGAAGTTTCTCAAGTTGCATATGTGTTGTGCTGCGTTCTACAAGAATCTACGCTGTTACAGAAGATTTCGAGCTATTTTTCTACTTTTTAGAGCTTTTCGAAGTTTCCCCTGATGCATATGGGTTGTGCTGCCTTCTAAACTACTCTGTGCTGCTTCAGAAGATTTCGAGTTATGTTTTTACTTTTTTGAGTTTTTCCATGTTTCTCCTGGTGCATATAGGTTGTGCCGCGTTCTAAACTATTCTACACTGTTTCAGAAGTTACCGAATTATTTCATGACTTTTTAAAGTTTTTCGAGGTTTCTCATGGTGCATATGAGTTGTGCTGCGTTCTACAACATTCTACGCTGTTTCAGAGGTTTTCGAATTATTGTACTACTTTTCTGAGTTTTTCGATGTTTGTCATGGTGCATATGTGTTGTGCCGCATTCTAAAGTATTCTACGCTGTTTTTACTTTTTTGAGATTTTCCATGTTTCTCCTGGTGCATATAGGTTGTGTCGCGTTCTAAACTATTCTACGCTGTTTCAGAAGTTTTCTAATTAATTTATGACTTTTTTGAGTTTTTCGAGGTAACTCATGTGGCATTTGGGTTGTGCTGCGTTCTACAATAATCTACGCTGTTTCAAAGGTTTTCCAGTTATTGTATTACTTTTTTGAGTTTTTTGAAGTTTCCCATGGTGCATATATGTTGTGCTGCGTTCGACACTACTCTACTCTGTTACAGAAGATTTCGAGCTATTTTCCTAATTCTTAGAGCTTTTCGATGTTTCTCCTGATGCATATGGGTTGTGCTGCCTTCTAAACTACTCTGTGCTGTTTCAGAAGATTTCGAGTTATGTTTTTACTTTTTTGAGTTTTTCCATGTTTCTCCTGGTGCATATAGGTTGTGCCGCGTTCTAAACTATTCTACACTGTTTCAGAAGTTACCGAATTATTTCATGACTTTTTAAAGTTTTTCGAGGTTTCTCATGTTGCATTTGGGTTGTGCTGCGTTCTACACCAACTCTGTTTCAGAAGATTTCGAGTTATTTTATTACTTTTATGTGTTTTTCGAAGTTTCTCAAGTTGCATATGTGTTGTGCTGCGTTATACAATAATCTACGCTGTTTCGGAGGTTTTCCAGTTATTGTGTTACTTTTTTGTGTTTTTTGAAGTTTCCCATGGTGCATATGTGTTGTGCTGCGTTCAACACTACTCTACTCTGTTGCAGAAGATTTCGAGCAATCTTTCTAATTTTTAGAGCTTTTCGAAGTTTCTCCTGATGCATATGGGTTGTGCTGCCTTCTAAACTACTCTATGCTGTTTCAGAAGATTTCGAGTTATATTTTTACTTTTTTGAGTATTTCCATGTTTCTCCTGGTGCATATAGGTTGTGCCGCGTTCTAAACTATTCTACACTGTTTCAGAAGTTACCGAATTATTTTATGACTTTTTTGAGTTTTTCGAGGTAACTCATGTTGCATATGAGTTGTGCTGCGTTCTACAATACTCAACGCTGTTTCAGAAGTTTTCTAATTAATTTATGACCTTTTTGAGTTTTTCGAGGTATCTCATGTGGCATTTGGGTTGTGCTGCGTTCTACACCAACTCTGTTTCAGAAGATTTCGAGTTATTTTTATTACTTTTATGTGTTTTTCGAAGTTTCTCAAGTTGCCTATGTGTTGTGCTGCGTTCTACAAGAATCTACGCTGTTACAGAAGATTTCGAGCTATTTTTCTACTTTTTAGAGCTTTTCGAAGTTTCCCCTGATGCATATGGGTTGTGCTGCCTTCTAAACTACTCTGTGCTGTTTCAGAAGATTTCGAGTTATGTTTTTACTTTTTTGAGTTTTTCCATGTTTCTCCTGGTGCATATAGGTTGTGCCGCGTTCTAAACTATTCTACACTGTTTCAGAAGTTACCGAATTATTTCATGACTTTTTAAAATTTTTCGAGGTTTCTCATGGTGCATATGAGTTGTGCTGCGTTCTACAATACTCTACGCTGTTTCAGAGGTTTTCGAATTATTGTACTACTTTTCTGAGTTTTTCGAAGTTTGTCATGGTGCATATGTGTTGTGCCGCATTCTAAACTATTCTACGCTGTTTCAGAAGTTTTCTAATTAATTTATGACTTTTTTGAGTTTTTCGAGGTAACTCGAGGCATTTCGGTTGTCCTGCGTTCTACACCAACTCTGTTTCAGAAGATTTCGAGTTATTTTATAACTTTTATGTGTTTTTCGAAGTTTCTCAAGTTGCATATGTGTTGTGCTGCGTTCTACAATAATCGACGCTGTTTCAAAGGTTTCCCAGTTATTGTATTACTTTTTTGAGTTTTTTGAAGTTTCCCATGGTGCATATGTGTTGTGCTGCGTTCTACACTACTCTACTCTGTTACAGAAGATTTCGAGCTATCTTTTTTAGTTTTTTATGTTTTTCGATGTTTCTCCTGGTGCATATGGGTTGTGCCGCGTTCTAAACTATTCTACACTGTTTCAGAAGTTACCGAATTATTTTATGACTTTTTCGAGTTTTGCGAGGTTTCCCATGGTGCATTTGAGTTATTGTGCGCTCCGCACAACTCGACGCTGTTTCAGAAGTTTTCAAATTACTTCATGACTTTTTTGAGTTTTTCGAGGTTTCTCATGTTGCATATGAGTTGTGCTGCGTTCTACAATAATCTACGCTGTTTCAGAAGTTTTCCAATTAATTTATGACTTTTGTGCGTTTTTCGAGGTAACTCATGTGGCATTTGGGTTGTGCTGCGTTCTACAATACTCAACGCTGTTTCAGAAGTTTTCTAATTAATTTATGACCTTTTTGAGTTTTTCGAGGTATCTCATGTGGCATTTGGGTTGTGCTGCGTTCTACAAGAATCTACGCTGTTACAGATGATTTCGAGCTATTTTTCTACTTTTTAGAGCTTTTCGATGTTTCCCCTGATGCATATGGGTTGTGCTGCCTTCTAAACTACTCTGTGCTGTTTCAGAAGATTTCGAGTTATGTTTTTACTTTTTTGAGTTTTTCCATGTTTCTCCTGGTGCATATAGGTTGTGCCGCGTTCTAAACTATTCTACACTGTTTCAGAAGTTACCGAATTATTTCATGACTTTTTAAAATTTTTCGAGGTTTCTCATGGTGCATATGAGTTGTGCTGCGTTCTACAATACTCTACGCTGTTTCAGAGGTTTTCGAATTATTGTACTACTTTTCTGAGTTTTGCGAAGTTTGTCATGGTGCATATGTGTTGTGCCGCATCCTAAACTATTCTACGCTGTTTCAAAAGTTTTCTAATTAATTTATGACTTTTTTGAGTTTTTCGAGGTAACTCGTGGCATTTCGGTTGTCCTGCGTTCTACACCAACTCTGTTTCAGAAGATTTCGAGTTATTTTATAACTTTTATGATTTTTTTCGAAGTTTCTCAAGTTGCATATGTGTTGTGCTGCGTTCTACAATAATCGACGCTGTTTCAAAGGTTTCCCAGTTATTGTATTACTTTTTTGAGTTTTTTGAAGTTTCCCATGGTGCATATGTGTTGTGCTGCGTTCTACACTACTCCACTCTGTTACAGAAGATTGCGAGCTATTTTTCTACTTTTTAGAGCTTTTCGAAGTTTCTCCTGATGCATATGGGTTGTGCTGCCTTCTAAACTACTCTATGCTGTTTCAGAAGATTTCGAGTTATGTTTTTATTTTTTTGAGTTTTTCCATGTTTCTCCTGGTGCATATAGGTTGTGCCGCGTTCTAAACTATTCTACGCTGTTTCAGAAGTTTTCGAATTAATTTATGACTTTTTTGAGTTTTTCGAGGTAACTCATGTGGCATTTGGGTTGTGCTGCGTTCTACACCAACTCTGTTTCAGAAGATTTCGAGTTATTTTATTACTTTTATGTGTTTTTCGAAGTTTCTCAAGTTGCATATGTGTTGTGCTGCGTTCTACAATAATCTACGCTGTTTCAAAGGTTTTCCAGTTATTGTATTACTTTTTTGAGTTTTTTGAAGTTTCCCATGGTGCATATATGTTGTGCTGCGTTCTACACTACTCTACTCTGTTACAGAAGATTTCGAGCTATTTTCCTAATTTGTAGAGCTTTTCGAAGTTTCTCCTGATGCATATGGGTCGTGCTGCCTTCTAAACTACTCTATGCTGTTTCAGAAGATTTCGAGTTATATTTTTACTTTTTTGAGTATTTCCATGTTTCTCCTGGTGCATATAGGTTGTGCCGCGTTCTAAACTATTCTACACTGTTTCAGAAGTTACCGAATTATTTTATGACTTTTTTGAGTATTTGGAGGTTTCTCATGGTGCATATGAGTTGTGCTGCGTTCTACAATACTCAACGCTGTTTCAGAAGTTTTCTAATTAATTTATGACCTTTTTGAGTTTTTCGAGGTATCTCATGTGGCATTTGGGTTGTGCTGCGTTCTACACCAACTCTGTTTCAGAAGATTTCGAGTTATTTTTATTACTTTTATGTGTTTTTCGAAGTTTCTCAAGTTGCATATGTGTTGTGCTGCGTTCTACAAGAATCTACGCTGTTACAGAAGATTTCGAGCTATTTTTCTACTTTTTAGAGCTTTTCGAAGTTTCCCCTGATGCATATGGGTTGTGCTGCCTTCTAAACTACTCTGTGCTGCTTCAGAAGATTTCGAGTTATGTTTTTACTTTTTTGAGTTTTTCCATGTTTCTCCTGGTGCATATAGGTTGTGCCGCGTTCTAAACTATTCTACACTGTTTCAGAAGTTACCGAATTATTTCATGACTTTTTAAAGTTTTTCGAGGTTTCTCATGGTGCATATGAGTTGTGCTGCGTTCTACAACATTCTACGCTGTTTCAGAGGTTTTCGAATTATTGTACTACTTTTCTGAGTTTTTCGATGTTTGTCATGGTGCATATGTGTTGTGCCGCATTCTAAAGTATTCTACGCTGTTTTTACTTTTTTGAGATTTTCCATGTTTCTCCTGGTGCATATAGGTTGTGTCGCGTTCTAAACTATTCTACGCTGTTTCAGAAGTTTTCTAATTAATTTATGACTTTTTTGAGTTTTTCGAGGTAACTCATGTGGCATTTGGGTTGTGCTGCGTTCTACAATAATCTACGCTGTTTCAAAGGTTTTCCAGTTATTGTATTACTTTTTTGAGTTTTTTGAAGTTTCCCATGGTGCATATATGTTGTGCTGCGTTCGACACTACTCTACTCTGTTACAGAAGATTTCGAGCTATTTTCCTAATTCTTAGAGCTTTTCGATGTTTCTCCTGATGCATATGGGTTGTGCTGCCTTCTAAACTACTCTGTGCTGTTTCAGAAGATTTCGAGTTATGTTTTTACTTTTTTGAGTTTTTCCATGTTTCTCCTGGTGCATATAGGTTGTGCCGCGTTCTAAACTATTCTACACTGTTTCAGAAGTTACCGAATTATTTCATGACTTTTTAAAGTTTTTCGAGGTTTCTCATGTTGCATTTGGGTTGTGCTGCGTTCTACACCAACTCTGTTTCAGAAGATTTCGAGTTATTTTATTACTTTTATGTGTTTTTCGAAGTTTCTCAAGTTGCATATGTGTTGTGCTGCGTTATACAATAATCTACGCTGTTTCGGAGGTTTTCCAGTTATTGTGTTACTTTTTTGTGTTTTTTGAAGTTTCCCATGGTGCATATGTGTTGTGCTGCGTTCAACACTACTCTACTCTGTTGCAGAAGATTTCGAGCAATCTTTCTAATTTTTAGAGCTTTTCGAAGTTTCTCCTGATGCATATGGGTTGTGCTGCCTTCTAAACTACTCTATGCTGTTTCAGAAGATTTCGAGTTATATTTTTACTTTTTTGAGTATTTCCATGTTTCTCCTGGTGCATATAGGTTGTGCCGCGTTCTAAACTATTCTACACTGTTTCAGAAGTTACCGAATTATTTTATGACTTTTTTGAGTTTTTCGAGGTAACTCATGTTGCATATGAGTTGTGCTGCGTTCTACAATACTCAACGCTGTTTCAGAAGTTTTCTAATTAATTTATGACCTTTTTGAGTTTTTCGAGGTATCTCATGTGGCATTTGGGTTGTGCTGCGTTCTACACCAACTCTGTTTCAGAAGATTTCGAGTTATTTTTATTACTTTTATGTGTTTTTCGAAGTTTCTCAAGTTGCCTATGTGTTGTGCTGCGTTCTACAAGAATCTACGCTGTTACAGAAGATTTCGAGCTATTTTTCTACTTTTTAGAGCTTTTCGAAGTTTCCCCTGATGCATATCGGTTGTGCTGCCTTCTAAACTACTCTGTGCTGTTTCAGAAGATTTCGAGTTATGTTTTTACTTTTTTGAGTTTTTCCATGTTTCTCCTGGTGCATATAGGTTGTGCCGCGTTCTAAACTATTCTACACTGTTTCAGAAGTTACCGAATTATTTCATGACTTTTTAAAATTTTTCGAGGTTTCTCATGGTGCATATGAGTTGTGCTGCGTTCTACAATACTCTACGCTGTTTCAGAGGTTTTCGAATTATTGTACTACTTTTCTGAGTTTTTCGAAGTTTGTCATGGTGCATATGTGTTGTGCCGCATTCTAAACTATTCTACGCTGTTTCAGAAGTTTTCTAATTAATTTATGACTTTTTTGAGTTTTTCGAGGTAACTCGAGGCATTTCGGTTGTCCTGCGTTCTACACCAACTCTGTTTCAGAAGATTTCGAGTTATTTTATAACTTTTATGTGTTTTTCGAAGTTTCTCAAGTTGCATATGTGTTGTGCTGCGTTCTACAATAATCGACGCTGTTTCAAAGGTTTCCCAGTTATTGTATTACTTTTTTGAGTTTTTTGAAGTTTCCCATGGTGCATATGTGTTGTGCTGCGTTCTACACTACTCTACTCTGTTACAGAAGATTTCGAGCTATCTTTTTTAGTTTTTTATGTTTTTCGATGTTTCTCCTGGTGCATATGGGTGGTGCCGCGTTCTAAACTATTCTACACTGTTTCAGAAGTTACCGAATTATTTTATGACTTTTTCGAGTTTTGCGAGGTTTCCCATGGTGCATTTGAGTTATTGTGCGCTCCGCACAACTCGACGCTGTTTCAGAAGTTTTCAAATTACTTCATGACTTTTTTGAGTTTTTCGAGGTTTCTCATGTTGCATATGAGTTGTGCTGCGTTCTACAATAATCTACGCTGTTTCAGAAGTTTTCCAATTAATTTATGACTTTTGTGCGTTTTTCGAGGTAACTCATGTGGCATTTGGGTTGTGCTGCGTTCTACAATACTCAACGCTGTTTCAGAAGTTTTCTAATTAATTTATGACCTTTTTGAGTTTTTCGAGGTATCTCATGTGGCATTTGGGTTGTGCTGCGTTCTACAAGAATCTACGCTGTTACAGATGATTTCGAGCTATTTTTCTACTTTTTAGAGCTTTTCGATGTTTCCCCTGATGCATATGGGTTGTGCTGCCTTCTAAACTACTCTGTGCTGTTTCAGAAGATTTCGAGTTATGTTTTTACTTTTTTGAGTTTTTCCATGTTTCTCCTGGTGCATATAGGTTGTGCCGCGTTCTAAACTATTCTACACTGTTTCAGAAGTTACCGAATTATTTCATGACTTTTTAAAATTTTTCGAGGTTTCTCATGGTGCATATGAGTTGTGCTGCGTTCTACAATACTCTACGCTGTTTCAGAGGTTTTCGAATTATTGTACTACTTTTCTGAGTTTTGCGAAGTTTGTCATGGTGCATATGTGTTGTGCCGCATCCTAAACTATTCTACGCTGTTTCAAAAGTTTTCTAATTAATTTATGACTTTTTTGAGTTTTTCGAGGTAACTCGTGGCATTTCGGTTGTCCTGCGTTCTACACCAACTCTGTTTCAGAAGATTTCGAGTTATTTTATAACTTTTATGATTTTTTTCGAAGTTTCTCAAGTTGCATATGTGTTGTGCTGCGTTCTACAATAATCGACGCTGTTTCAAAGGTTTCCCAGTTATTGTATTACTTTTTTGAGTTTTTTGAAGTTTCCCATGGTGCATATGTGTTGTGCTGCGTTCTACACTACTCTACTCTGTTACAGAAGATTTCGAGCTATCTTTTTTAGTTTTTTATGTTTTTCGATGTTTCTCCTGGTGCATATGGGTTGTGCCGCGTTCTAAACTACTCTATGCTGTTTCAGAAGATTTCGAGTTATGTTTTTACTTTTTTGAGTTTTTCCATGTTTCTCCTGTTGCATATAGGTTGTGCCGCGTTCTAAACTATTCTACACTGTTTCAGAAGTTACCGAATTATTTTATGACTTTTTCGAGTTTTTCGAGGTTTCCCATGGTGCATTTGAGTTATTTTGCGCTCCGCACAACTCGACGCTGTTTCAGAAGTTTTCAAATTACTTTATGACTTTTTTGAGTTTTTCGAGGTTTCTCATGTTGCATATGAGTTGTGCTGCGTTCTACAATACTCTACGCTGTTTCAGAAGTTTTCCAATTAATTTATGACTTTTTTGAGTTTTTCGAGGTAAGTCATGTGGAATTTGGGTTGTGCTGCGTTCTACACCAACTCTGTTTCACAAGATTTCGAGTTATTTTATTACTTTTATGTGTTTTTCGAACTTTCTCAAGTTGCATATGTGCTGCGTTCTACAATACTCTACGCTGTTTCAGAAGTTTTCGAATTATTGTACTACTTTTCTGAGTTTTTTGAAGTTTCCCATGGTGCATATGTGTTGTGCTGCGTTCTACACTACTCTGCTCTGTTACAGAAGATTTCGAGCTATTGTTCTACTTTTTAGAGCTTTTCGAAGTTTCCCCTGATGCATATGGGTTGTGCTGCCTTCTAAACTAATCTATGCTGTTTCAGAAGATTTCGAGTTATGTTTTTACTTTTTTGAGTTTTTCCATGTTTCTCCTGGTGCATATAGGTTGTGCCGCGTTCTAAACTATTCTACACTGTTTCAGAAGTTACCGAATTATTTCATGACTTTTTAAAGTTTTTCGAGGTTTCTCATGGTGCATATGAGTTGTGCTGCGTTCTACAACATTCTACGCTGTTTCAGAGGTTTTCGAATTATTGTACTACTTTTCTGAGTTTTTCGATGTTTGTCATGGTGCATATGTGTTGTGCCGCATTCTAAAGTATTCTACGCTGTTTTTACTTTTTTGAGATTTTCCATGTTTCTCCTGGTGCATATAGGTTGTGTCGCGTTCTAAACTATTCTACGCTGTTTCAGAAGTTTTCTAATTAATTTATGACTTTTTTGAGTTTTTCGAGGTAACTCATGTGGCATTTGGGTTGTGCTGCGTTCTACAATAATCTACGCTGTTTCAAAGGTTTTCCAGTTATTGTATTACTTTTTTGAGTTTTTTGAAGTTTCCCATGGTGCATATATGTTGTGCTGCGTTCGACACTACTCTACTCTGTTACAGAAGATTTCGAGCTATTTTCCTAATTCTTAGAGCTTTTCGATGTTTCTCCTGATGCATATGGGTTGTGCTGCCTTCTAAACTACTCTGTGCTGTTTCAGAAGATTTCGAGTTATGTTTTTACTTTTTTGAGTTTTTCCATGTTTCTCCTGGTGCATATAGGTTGTGCCGCGTTCTAAACTATTCTACACTGTTTCAGAAGTTACCGAATTATTTCATGACTTTTTAAAGTTTTTCGAGGTTTCTCATGTTGCATTTGGGTTGTGCTGCGTTCTACACCAACTCTGTTTCAGAAGATTACGAGTTATTTTATTGCTTTTATGTGTTTTTCGAAGTTTCTCAAGTTGCATATGTGTTGTGCTGCGTTATACAATAATCTACGCTGTTTCGGAGGTTTTCCAGTTATTGTGTTACTTTTTTGTGTTTTTTGAAGTTTCCCATGGTGCATATGTGTTGTGCTGCGTTCAACACTACTCTACTCTGTTGCAGAAGATTTCGAGCAATCTTTCTAATTTTTAGAGCTTTTCGAAGTTTCTCCTGATGCATATGGGTTGTGCTGCCTTCTAAACTACTCTATGCTGTTTCAGAAGATTTCGAGTTATATTTTTACTTTTTTGAGTATTTCCATGTTTCTCCTGGTGCATATAGGTTGTGCCGCGTTCTAAACTATTCTACACTGTTTCAGAAGTTACCGAATTATTTTATGACTTTTTTGAGTTTTTCGAGGTAACTCATGTTGCATATGAGTTGTGCTGCGTTCTACAATACTCAACGCTGTTTCAGAAGTTTTCTAATTAATTTATGACCTTTTTGAGTTTTTCGAGGTATCTCATGTGGCATTTGGGTTGTGCTGCGTTCTACACCAACTCTGTTTCAGAAGATTTCGAGTTATTTTTATTACTTTTATGTGTTTTTCGAAGTTTCTCAAGTTGCCTATGTGTTGTGCTGCGTTCTACAAGAATCTACGCTGTTACAGAAGATTTCGAGCTATTTTTCTACTTTTTAGAGCTTTTCGAAGTTTCCCCTGATGCATATGGGTTGTGCTGCCTTCTAAACTACTCTGTGCTGTTTCAGAAGATTTCGAGTTATGTTTTTACTTTTTTGAGTTTTTCCATGTTTCTCCTGGTGCATATAGGTTGTGCCGCGTTCTAAACTATTCTACACTGTTTCAGAAGTTACCGAATTATTTCATGACTTTTTAAAATTTTTCGAGGTTTCTCATGGTGCATATGAGTTGTGCTGCGTTCTACAATACTCTACGCTGTTTCAGAGGTTTTCGAATTATTGTACTACTTTTCTGAGTTTTTCGAAGTTTGTCATGGTGCATATGTGTTGTGCCGCATTCTAAACTATTCTACGCTGTTTCAGAAGTTTTCTAATTAATGTATGACTTTTTTGAGTTTTTCGAGGTAACTCGTGGCATTTCGGTTGTCCTGCGTTCTACACCAACTCTGTTTCAGAAGATTTCGAGTTATTTTATAACTTTTATGTGTTTTTCGAAGTTTCTCAAGTTGCATATGTGTTGTGCTGCGTTCTACAATAATCTACGCTGTTTCAAAGGTTTCCCAGTTGCATCAGGAGAAACTTCGAAAAGCTCTACAAATTAGGAAAATAGCTCGAAATCTTCTGTAACAGAGTAGAGTAGTGTAGAACGCAGCACAACATATATGCACCATGGGAAACTTCAAAAAACTCAAAAAAGTAATACAATAACTGGAAAACCTTTGAAACAGAGTTGGTGTAGAACGCAGCACAACCCAAATGCCACATGAGTTACCTCGAAAAACTCAAAAAAGTCATAAATTAATTCGAAAACTTCTGAAACAGCGTAGAATAGTTTAGAACGCGGCACAACCTATATGCACCAGGAGAAACATGGAAAAACTCAAAAAAATAAAAACATAACTCGAAATCTTCTGAAACAGCATAGAGTAGTTTAGAAGGCAGCACAACCCATATGCATCAGGAGAAACTTCGAAAAGCTCTAAAAAGTAGAAAAATAGCTCGCAATCTTCTGTAACAGAGTGGAGTAGTGTAGAACGCAGCACAACACATATGCACCATGGGAAACCTCAAAGAACTCAAAAAAGTAATACAATAACTCGAAATCTTGTGAAACAGAGTTGGTGTAGAACGCAGCACAACCCAAATGCCACATGAGTTACCTCGAAAAACTCAAAAAAGTCATAAATTAATTGGAAAACTTCTGAAACAGCGTAGAGTATTGTAGAACGCAGCACAACTCATATGCAACATGAGAAACCTCGAAAAACTCAAAAAAGTCATAAAGTAATTTGAAAACTTCTGAAACAGCGTCGAGTTGTGCGGAGCGCAAAATAACTCAAATGCACCATGGGAAACCTCGAAAAACTCGAAAAAGTCATAAAATAATTCGGTAACTTCTGAAACAGTGTAGAATAGTTTAGAACGCGGCACAACCTATATGCAACAGGAGAAACATGGAAAAACTCATAAAAATAAAAACATAACTCGAAATCTTCTGAAACAGCATAGAGTAGTTTAGAACGCGGCACAACACATATGCACCATGGGAAACTTCAAAAAACTCAAAAAAGTAATACAATAACTGGGAAACCTTTGAAACAGCGTCGATTATTGTAGAACGCAGCACAACACATATGCAACTTGAGAAACTTCGAAAAACACATAAAAGTTATAAAATAACTCGAAATCTTCTGAAACAGAGTTGGTGTAGAACGCAGGACAACCCAAATGCCACGAGTTACCTCGAAAAACTCAAAAAAGTCATAAATTAATTAGAAAACTTCTAAAACAGCGTAGAATAGTTTAGAATGCGGCACAACACATATGCACCATGACAAACTTCGAAAAACTCAGAAAAGTAGTACAATAATTCGAAAACCTCTGAAACAGCGTAGATTATTGTAGAACGCAGCACAACTCATATGCACCATGAGAAACCTCGAAAAATTTTAAAAAGTCATGAAATAATTCGGTAACTTCTGAAACAGTGTAGAATAGTTTAGAACGCGGCACAACCTATATGCACCAGGAGAAACATGGAAAAACTCAAAAAAGTAAAAACATAACTCGAAATCTTCTGAAGCAGCACAGAGTAGTTTAGAAGGCAGCACAACCCATATGCATCAGGGGAAACTTCGAAAAGCTCTAAAAAGTAGAAAAATAGCTCGAAATCTTCTGTAACAGCGTAGATTCTTGTAGAACGCAGCACAACACATATGCAACTTGAGAAACTTCGAAAAACACATAAAAGTAATAAAAATAACTCGAAATCTTCTGAAACAGAGTTGGTGTAGAACGCAGCACAACGCAAATGCCACATGAGATACCTCGAAAAACTCAAAAAGGTCATAAATTAATTAGAAAACTTCTGAAACAGCGTTGAGTATTGTAGAACGCAGCACAACTCATATGCACCATGAGAAACCTCCAAATACTCAAAAAAGTCATAAAATAATTCGGTAACTTCTGAAACAGTGTAGAATAGTTTAGAACGCGGCACAACCTATATGCACCAGGAGAAACATGGAAATACTCAAAAAAGTAAAAATATAACTCGAAATCTTCTGAAACAGCATAGAGTAGTTTAGAAGGCAGCACGACCCATATGCATCAGGAGAAACTTCGAAAAGCTCTACAAATTAGGAAAATAGCTCGAAATCTTCTGTAACAGAGTAGAGTAGTGTAGAACGCAGCACAACATATATGCACCATGGGAAACTTCAAAAAACTCAAAAAAGTAATACAATAACTGGAAAACCTTTGAAACAGCGTAGATTATTGTAGAACGCAGCACAACACATATGCAACTTGAGAAACTTCGAAAAACACATAAAAGTAATAAAATAACTCGAAATCTTCTGAAACAGAGTTGGTGTAGAACGCAGCACAACCCAAATGCCACGTGAGTTACCTCGAAAAACTCAAAAAAGTCATAAATTAATTCGAAAACTTCTGAAACAGCGTAGAATAGTTTAGAACGCGGCACAACCTATATGCACCAGGAGAAACATGGAAAAACGCAAAAAAATAAAAACATAACTCGAAATCTTCTGAAACAGCATAGAGTAGTTTAGAAGGCAGCACAACCCATATGCATCAGGAGAAACTTCGAAAAGCTCTAAAAAGTAGAAAAATAGCTCGCAATCTTCTGTAACAGAGTGGAGTAGTGTAGAACGCAGCACAACACATATGCACCATGGGAAACCTCAAAGAACTCAAAAAAGTAATACAATAACTCGAAATCTTGTGAAACAGAGTTGGTGTAGAACGCAGCACAACCCAAATGCCACATGAGTTACCTCGATAAACTCAAAAAAGTCATAAATTAATTGGAAAACTTCTGAAACAGCGTAGAGTATTGTAGAACGCAGCACAACTCATATGCAACATGAGAAACCTCGAAAAACTCAAAAAAGTCATAAAGTAATTTGAAAACTTCTGAAACAGCGTCGAGTTGTGCGGAGCGCAAAATAACTCAAATGCACCATGGGAAACCTCGAAAAACTCGAAAAAGTCATAAAATAATTCGGTAACTTCTGAAACAGTGTAGAATAGTTTAGAACGCGGCACAACCTATATGCAACAGGAGAAACATGGAAAAACTCAAAAAAGTAAAAACATAACTCGAAATCTTCTGAAACAGCATAGAGTAGTTTAGAACGCGGCACAACCCATATGCACCAGGAGAAACATCGAAAAACATAAAAAACTAAAAAAGATAGCTCGAAATCTTTTGTAACAGAGTAGAGTAGTGTAGAACGCAGCACAACACATATGCACCATGGGAAACCTCAAAGAACTCAAAAAAGTAATACAATAACTCGAAATCTTGTGAAACAGAGTTGGTGTAGAACGCAGCACAACCCAAATGCCACATGAGTTACCTCGAAAAACTCAAAAAAGTCATAAATTAATTGGAAAACTTCTGAAACAGCGTAGAGTATTGTAGAACGCAGCACAACTCATATGCAACATGAGAAACCTCGAAAAACTCAAAAAAGTCATAAAGTAATTTGAAAACTTCTGAAACAGCGTCGAGTTGTGCGGAGCGCAAAATAACTCAAATGCACCATGGGAAACCTCGAAAAACTCGAAAAAGTCATAAAATAATTCGGTAACTTCTGAAACAGTGTAGAATAGTTTAGAACGCGGCACAACCTATATGCAACAGGAGAAACATGGAAAAACTCATAAAAATAAAAACATAACTCGAAATCTTCTGAAACAGCATAGAGTAGTTTAGAACGCGGCACAACACATATGCACCATGGGAAACTTCAAAAAACTCAAAAAAGTAATACAATAACTGGGAAACCTTTGAAACAGCGTCGATTATTGTAGAACGCAGCACAACACATATGCAACTTGAGAAACTTCGAAAAACACATAAAAGTTATAAAATAACTCGAAATCTTCTGAAACAGAGTTGGTGTAGAACGCAGGACAACCCAAATGCCACGAGTTACCTCGAAAAACTCAAAAAAGTCATAAATTAATTAGAAAACTTCTAAAACAGCGTAGAATAGTTTAGAATGCGGCACAACACATATGCACCATGACAAACTTCGAAAAACTCAGAAAAGTAGTACAATAATTCGAAAACCTCTGAAACAGCGTAGATTATTGTAGAACGCAGCACAACTCATATGCACCATGAGAAACCTCGAAAAATTTTAAAAAGTCATGAAATAATTCGGTAACTTCTGAAACAGTGTAGAATAGTTTAGAACGCGGCACAACCTATATGCACCAGGAGAAACATGGAAAAACTCAAAAAAGTAAAAACATAACTCGAAATCTTCTGAAGCAGCACAGAGTAGTTTAGAAGGCAGCACAACCCATATGCATCAGGGGAAACTTCGAAAAGCTCTAAAAAGTAGAAAAATAGCTCGAAATCTTCTGTAACAGCGTAGATTCTTGTAGAACGCAGCACAACACATATGCAACTTGAGAAACTTCGAAAAACACATAAAAGTAATAAAAATAACTCGAAATCTTCTGAAACAGAGTTGGTGTAGAACGCAGCACAACGCAAATGCCACATGAGATACCTCGAAAAACTCAAAAAGGTCATAAATTAATTAGAAAACTTCTGAAACAGCGTTGAGTATTGTAGAACGCAGCACAACTCATATGCACCATGAGAAACCTCCAAATACTCAAAAAAGTCATAAAATAATTCGGTAACTTCTGAAACAGTGTAGAATAGTTTAGAACGCGGCACAACCTATATGCACCAGGAGAAACATGGAAATACTCAAAAAAGTAAAAATATAACTCGAAATCTTCTGAAACAGCATAGAGTAGTTTAGAAGGCAGCACGACCCATATGCATCAGGAGAAACTTCGAAAAGCTCTACAAATTAGGAAAATAGCTCGAAATCTTCTGTAACAGAGTAGAGTAGTGTAGAACGCAGCACAACATATATGCACCATGGGAAACTTCAAAAAACTCAAAAAAGTAATACAATAACTGGAAAACCTTTGAAACAGCGTAGATTATTGTAGAACGCAGCACAACACATATGCAACTTGAGAAACTTCGAAAAACACATAAAAGTAATAAAATAACTCGAAATCTTCTGAAACAGAGTTGGTGTAGAACGCAGCACAACCCAAATGCCACGTGAGTTACCTCGAAAAACTCAAAAAAGTCATAAATTAATTCGAAAACTTCTGAAACAGCGTAGAATAGTTTAGAACGCGGCACAACCTATATGCACCAGGAGAAACATGGAAAAACGCAAAAAAATAAAAACATAACTCGAAATCTTCTGAAACAGCATAGAGTAGTTTAGAAGGCAGCACAACCCATATGCATCAGGAGAAACTTCGAAAAGCTCTAAAAAGTAGAAAAATAGCTCGCAATCTTCTGTAACAGAGTGGAGTAGTGTAGAACGCAGCACAACACATATGCACCATGGGAAACCTCAAAGAACTCAAAAAAGTAATACAATAACTCGAAATCTTGTGAAACAGAGTTGGTGTAGAACGCAGCACAACCCAAATGCCACATGAGTTACCTCGATAAACTCAAAAAAGTCATAAATTAATTGGAAAACTTCTGAAACAGCGTAGAGTATTGTAGAACGCAGCACAACTCATATGCAACATGAGAAACCTCGAAAAACTCAAAAAAGTCATAAAGTAATTTGAAAACTTCTGAAACAGCGTCGAGTTGTGCGGAGCGCAAAATAACTCAAATGCACCATGGGAAACCTCGAAAAACTCGAAAAAGTCATAAAATAATTCGGTAACTTCTGAAACAGTGTAGAATAGTTTAGAACGCGGCACAACCTATATGCAACAGGAGAAACATGGAAAAACTCAAAAAAGTAAAAACATAACTCGAAATCTTCTGAAACAGCATAGAGTAGTTTAGAACGCGGCACAACCCATATGCACCAGGAGAAACATCGAAAAACATAAAAAACTAAAAAAGATAGCTCGAAATCTTTTGTAACAGAGTAGAGTAGTGTAGAACGCAGCACAACACATATGCACCATGGGAAACTTCAAAAAACTCAAAAAAGTAATACAATAACTGGGAAACCTTTGAAACAGCGTCGATTATTGTAGAACGCAGCACAACACATATGCAACTTGAGAAACTTCGAAAAACACATAAAAGTTATAAAATAACTCGAAATCTTCTGAAACAGAGTTGGTGTAGAACGCAGGACAACCCAAATGCCACGAGTTACCTCGAAAAACTCAAAAAAGTCATAAATTAATTAGAAAACTTCTAAAACAGCGTAGAATATTTTAGAATGCGGCACAACACATATGCACCATGACAAACTTCGAAAAACTCAGAAAAGTAGTACAATAATTCGAAAACCTCTGAAACAGCGTAGAGTATTGTAGAACGCAGCACAACTCATATGCACCATGAGAAACCTCGAAAAATTTTAAAAAGTCATGAAATAATTCGGTAACTTCTGAAACAGTGTAGAATAGTTTAGAACGCGGCACAACCTATATGCACCAGGAGAAACATGGAAAAACTCAAAAAAGTCATAAAGTAATTTGAAAACTTCTGAATCAGCGTCGAGTTGTGCGGAGCGCAAAATAACTCAAATGCACCATGGGAAACCTCGAAAAACTCGAAAAAGTCATAAAATAATTCGGTAACTTCTGAAACAGTGTAGAATAGTTTAGAACGCGGCACAACCTATATGCAACAGGAGAAACATGGAAAAACTCAAAAAAGTAAAAACATAACTCGAAATCTTCTGAAACAGCATAGAGTAGTTTAGAACGCGGCACAACCCATATGCACCAGGAGAAACATCGAAAAACATAAAAAACTAAAAAAGATAGCTCGAAATCTTTTGTAACAGAGTAGAGTAGTGTAGAACGCAGCACAACACATATGCACCATGGGAAACTTCAAAAAACTCAAAAAAGTAATACAATAACTGGGAAACCTTTGAAACAGCGTCGATTATTGTAGAACGCAGCACAACACATATGCAACTTGAGAAACTTCGAAAAACACATAAAAGTTATAAAATAACTCGAAATCTTCTGAAACAGAGTTGGTGTAGAACGCAGCACAACCCAAATGCCACATGAGTTACCTCGAAAAACTCAAAAAAGTCATAAATTAATTCGAAAACTTCTGAAACAGCGTAGAATAGTTTAGAACGCGGCACAACCTATATGCACCAGGAGAAACATGGAAAAACTCAAAAAAGTCATAAAGTAATTTGAAAACTTCTGAAACAGCGTCGAGTTGTGCGGAGCGCAAAATAACTCAAATGCACCATGGGAAACCTCGAAAAACTCGAAAAAGTCATAAAATAATTCGGTAACTTCTGAAACAGTGTAGAATAGTTTAGAACGCGGCACAACCTATATGCAACAGGAGAAACATGGAAAAACTCAAAAAAGTAAAAACATAACTCGAAATCTTCTGAAACAGCATAGAGTAGTTTAGAACGCGGCACAACCCATATGCACCAGGAGAAACATCGAAAAACATAAAAAACTAAAAAAGATAGCTCGAAATCTTTTGTAACAGAGTAGAGTAGTGTAGAACGCAGCACAACACATATGCACCATGGGAAACTTCAAAAAACTCAAAAAAGTAATACAATAACTGGGAAACCTTTGAAACAGCGTCGATTATTGTAGAACGCAGCACAACACATATGCAACTTGAGAAACTTCGAAAAACACATAAAAGTTATAAAATAACTCGAAATCTTCTGAAACAGAGTTGGTGTAGAACGCAGGACAACCCAAATGCCACGAGTTACCACGCAAAACTCAAAAAAGTCATAAATTAATTAGAAAACTTCTAAAACAGCGTAGAATATTTTAGAATGCGGCACAACACATATGCACCATGACAAACTTCGAAAAACTCAGAAAAGTAGTACAATAATTCGAAAACCTCTGAAACAGCGTAGAGTATTGTAGAACGCAGCACAACTCATATGCACCATGAGAAACCTCGAAAAATTTTAAAAAGTCATGAAATAATTCGGTAACTTCTGAAACAGTGTAGAATAGTTTAGAATGCGGCACAACCTATATGCACCAGGAGAAACATGGAAAAACTCAAAAAAGTAAAAACATAACTCGAAATCTTCTGAAGCAGCACAGAGTAGTTTAGAAGGCAGCACAACCCATATGCATCAGGGGAAACTTCGCAAAGCTCTAAAAAGTAGAAAAATAGCTCGAAATCTTCTGTAACAGCGTAGATTCTTGTAGAACGCAGCACAACACATATGCAACTTGAGAAACTTCGAAAAACACATAAAAGTAATAAAAATAACTCGAAATCTTCTGAAACAGAGTTGGTGTAGAACGCAGCACAACCCAAATGCCACATGAGATACCTCGAAAAACTCAAAAAGGTCATAAATTAATTAGAAAACTTCTGAAACAGCGTTGAGTATTGTAGAACGCAGCACAACTCATATGCAACATGAGTTACCTCGAAAAACTCAAAAAAGTCATAAAATAATTCGGTAACTTCTGAAACAGTGTAGAATAGTTTAGAACGCGGCACAACCTATATGCACCAGGAGAAACATGGAAATACTCAAAAAAGTAAAAATATAACTCGAAATCTTCTGAAACAGCATAGAGTAGTTTAGAAGGCAGCACAACCCATATGCATCAGGAGAAACTTCGAAAAGCTCTAAAAATTAGAAAGATTGCTCGAAATCTTCTGCAACAGAGTAGAGTAGTGTTGAACGCAGCACAACACATATGCACCATGGGAAACTTCAAAAAACTCAAAAAAGTAATACAATAACTGGAAAACCTTTGAAACAGCGTAGATTATTGTAGAACGCAGCACAACACATATGCAACTTGAGAAACTTCGAAAAACACATAAAAGTAATAAAATAACTCGAAATCTTCTGAAACAGAGTTGGTGTAGAACGCAGCACAACCCAAATGCCACGTGAGTTACCTCGAAAAACTCAAAAAAGTCATAAATTAATTCGAAAACTTCTGAAACAGCGTAGAATAGTTTAGAACGCGGCACAACCTATATGCACCAGGAGAAACATGGAAAAACGCAAAAAAATAAAAACATAACTCGAAATCTTCTGAAACAGCATAGAGTAGTTTAGAAGGCAGCACAACCCATATGCATCAGGAGAAACTTCGAAAAGCTCTAAAAAGTAGAAAAATAGCTCGCAATCTTCTGTAACAGAGTGGAGTAGTGTAGAACGCAGCACAACACATATGCACCATGGGAAACCTCAAAGAACTCAAAAAAGTAATACAATAACTCGAAATCTTGTGAAACAGAGTTGGTGTAGAACGCAGCACAACCCAAATGCCACATGAGTTACCTCGATAAACTCAAAAAAGTCATAAATTAATTGGAAAACTTCTGAAACAGCGTAGAGTATTGTAGAACGCAGCACAACTCATATGCAACATGAGAAACCTCGAAAAACTCAAAAAAGTCATAAAGTAATTTGAAAACTTCTGAAACAGCGTCGAGTTGTGCGGAGCGCAAAATAACTCAAATGCACCATGGGAAACCTCGAAAAACTCGAAAAAGTCATAAAATAATTCGGTAACTTCTGAAACAGTGTAGAATAGTTTAGAACGCGGCACAACCTATATGCAACAGGAGAAACATGGAAAAACTCAAAAAAGTAAAAACATAACTCGAAATCTTCTGAAACAGCATAGAGTAGTTTAGAACGCGGCACAACCCATATGCACCAGGAGAAACATCGAAAAACATAAAAAACTAAAAAAGATAGCTCGAAATCTTTTGTAACAGAGTAGAGTAGTGTAGAACGCAGCACAACACATATGCACCATGGGAAACTTCAAAAAACTCAAAAAAGTAATACAATAACTGGGAAACCTTTGAAACAGCGTCGATTATTGTAGAACGCAGCACAACACATATGCAACTTGAGAAACTTCGAAAAACACATAAAAGTTATAAAATAACTCGAAATCTTCTGAAACAGAGTTGGTGTAGAACGCAGGACAACCCAAATGCCACGAGTTACCTCGAAAAACTCAAAAAAGTCATAAATTAATTAGAAAACTTCTAAAACAGCGTAGAATATTTTAGAATGCGGCACAACACATATGCACCATGACAAACTTCGAAAAACTCAGAAAAGTAGTACAATAATTCGAAAACCTCTGAAACAGCGTAGAGTATTGTAGAACGCAGCACAACTCATATGCACCATGAGAAACCTCGAAAAATTTTAAAAAGTCATGAAATAATTCGGTAACTTCTGAAACAGTGTAGAATAGTTTAGAACGCGGCACAACCTATATGCACCAGGAGAAACATGGAAAAACTCAAAAAAGTCATAAAGTAATTTGAAAACTTCTGAATCAGCGTCGAGTTGTGCGGAGCGCAAAATAACTCAAATGCACCATGGGAAACCTCGAAAAACTCGAAAAAGTCATAAAATAATTCGGTAACTTCTGAAACAGTGTAGAATAGTTTAGAACGCGGCACAACCTATATGCAACAGGAGAAACATGGAAAAACTCAAAAAAGTAAAAACATAACTCGAAATCTTCTGAAACAGCATAGAGTAGTTTAGAACGCGGCACAACCCATATGCACCAGGAGAAACATCGAAAAACATAAAAAACTAAAAAAGATAGCTCGAAATCTTTTGTAACAGAGTAGAGTAGTGTAGAACGCAGCACAACACATATGCACCATGGGAAACTTCAAAAAACTCAAAAAAGTAATACAATAACTGGGAAACCTTTGAAACAGCGTCGATTATTGTAGAACGCAGCACAACACATATGCAACTTGAGAAACTTCGAAAAACACATAAAAGTTATAAAATAACTCGAAATCTTCTGAAACAGAGTTGGTGTAGAACGCAGCACAACCCAAATGCCACATGAGTTACCTCGAAAAACTCAAAAAAGTCATAAATTAATTCGAAAACTTCTGAAACAGCGTAGAATAGTTTAGAACGCGGCACAACCTATATGCACCAGGAGAAACATGGAAAAACTCAAAAAAGTCATAAAGTAATTTGAAAACTTCTGAAACAGCGTCGAGTTGTGCGGAGCGCAAAATAACTCAAATGCACCATGGGAAACCTCGAAAAACTCGAAAAAGTCATAAAATAATTCGGTAACTTCTGAAACAGTGTAGAATAGTTTAGAACGCGGCACAACCTATATGCAACAGGAGAAACATGGAAAAACTCAAAAAAGTAAAAACATAACTCGAAATCTTCTGAAACAGCATAGAGTAGTTTAGAACGCGGCACAACCCATATGCACCAGGAGAAACATCGAAAAACATAAAAAACTAAAAAAGATAGCTCGAAATCTTTTGTAACAGAGTAGAGTAGTGTAGAACGCAGCACAACACATATGCACCATGGGAAACTTCAAAAAACTCAAAAAAGTAATACAATAACTGGGAAACCTTTGAAACAGCGTCGATTATTGTAGAACGCAGCACAACACATATGCAACTTGAGAAACTTCGAAAAACACATAAAAGTTATAAAATAACTCGAAATCTTCTGAAACAGAGTTGGTGTAGAACGCAGGACAACCCAAATGCCACGAGTTACCACGCAAAACTCAAAAAAGTCATAAATTAATTAGAAAACTTCTAAAACAGCGTAGAATATTTTAGAATGCGGCACAACACATATGCACCATGACAAACTTCGAAAAACTCAGAAAAGTAGTACAATAATTCGAAAACCTCTGAAACAGCGTAGAGTATTGTAGAACGCAGCACAACTCATATGCACCATGAGAAACCTCGAAAAATTTTAAAAAGTCATGAAATAATTCGGTAACTTCTGAAACAGTGTAGAATAGTTTAGAATGCGGCACAACCTATATGCACCAGGAGAAACATGGAAAAACTCAAAAAAGTAAAAACATAACTCGAAATCTTCTGAAGCAGCACAGAGTAGTTTAGAAGGCAGCACAACCCATATGCATCAGGGGAAACTTCGCAAAGCTCTAAAAAGTAGAAAAATAGCTCGAAATCTTCTGTAACAGCGTAGATTCTTGTAGAACGCAGCACAACACATATGCAACTTGAGAAACTTCGAAAAACACATAAAAGTAATAAAAATAACTCGAAATCTTCTGAAACAGAGTTGGTGTAGAACGCAGCACAACCCAAATGCCACATGAGATACCTCGAAAAACTCAAAAAGGTCATAAATTAATTAGAAAACTTCTGAAACAGCGTTGAGTATTGTAGAACGCAGCACAACTCATATGCAACATGAGTTACCTCGAAAAACTCAAAAAAGTCATAAAATAATTCGGTAACTTCTGAAACAGTGTAGAATAGTTTAGAACGCGGCACAACCTATATGCACCAGGAGAAACATGGAAATACTCAAAAAAGTAAAAATATAACTCGAAATCTTCTGAAACAGCATAGAGTAGTTTAGAAGGCAGCACAACCCATATGCATCAGGAGAAACTTCGAAAAGCTCTACAAATTAGGAAAATAGCTCGAAATCTTCTGTAACAGAGTAGAGTAGTGTAGAACGCAGCACAACATATATGCACCATGGGAAACTTCAAAAAACTCAAAAAAGTAATACAATAACTGGGAAACCTTTGAAACAGCGTCGATTATTGTAGAACGCAGCACAACCCATATGCAACTTGAGAAACTTCGAAAAACACATAAAAGTAATAACATAACTCGAAATCTTCTGAAACAGAGTTGGTGTAGAACGCAGGACAACCGAAATGCCACGAGTTACCTCGAAAAACTCAAAAAAGTCATAAATTAATTAGAAAACTTCTGAAACAGCGTAGAATAGTTTAGAATGCGGCACAACACATATGCACCATGACAAATTTCGAAAAACTCAGAAAAGTAGTACAATAATTCGAAAACCTCTGAAACAGCGTAGAGTATTGTAGAACGCAGCACAACTCATATGCACCATGAGAAACCTCGAAAAATTTTAAAAAGTCATGAAATAATTCGGTAACTTCTGAAACAGTGTAGAATAGTTTAGAACGCGGCACAACCTATATGCACCAGGAGAAACATGGAAAAACTCAAAAAAGTAAAAACATAACTCGAAATCTTCTGAAACAGCACAGAGTAGTTTAGAAGGCAGCACAACCCATATGCATCAGGGGAAACTTCGAAAAGTTCTAAAAAGTAGAAAAATAGCTCGAAATCTTCTGTAACAGCGTAGATTCTTGTAGAACGCAGCACAACACATATGCAACCTGAGAAACTTCGAAAAACACATAAAGGTAATAAAAATAACTCGAAATCTTCTGAAACAGAGTTGGTGTAGAACGCAGCACAACCCAAATGCCACATGAGATACCTCGAAAAACTCAAAAAGGTCATAAATTAATTAGAAAACTTCTGAAACAGTGTAGAATAGTTTAGAACGCGGCACAACCTATATGCACCAGGAGAAACATGGAAATACTCAAAAAAGTAAAAATATAACTCGAAATCTTCTGAAACAGCATAGAGTAGTTTAGAAGGCAGCACAACCCATATGCATCAGGAGATACTTCGAAAAGCTCTATAAATTAGGAAAATAGCTCGAAATCTTCTGTAACAGAGTAGAGTAGTGTAGAACGCAGCACAACATATATGCACCATGGGAAACTTCAAAAAACTCAAAAAAGTAATACAATAACTGGAAAACCTTTGAAACAGCGTAGATTATTGTAGAACGCAGCACAACACATATGCAACTTGAGAAACTTCGAAAAACACATAAAAGTAATAAAATAACTCGAAATCTCCTGAAACAGAGTTGGTGTAGAACGCAGCACAACCCAAATGCCACATGAGTTACCTCGAAAAACTCAAAAAAGTCATAAATTAATTAGAAAACTTCTGAAACAGCGTAGAATAGTTTAGAATGCGGCACAACACATATGCACCATGACAAACTTCGAAAAACTCAAAAAAGTAATACAATAACTGGAAAACCTCTGAAACAGCGTAGATTATTGTAGAACGCAGCACAACACATATGCAACTTGAGAAACTTCGAAAAACACTTAAAATTAATAAAATAACTCGAAATCTTGTGAAACAGAGTTGGTGTAGAACGCAGCACAACCCAAATGCCACATGAGTTACCTCGAAAAACTCAAAAAAGTCATAAATTAATTCGAAAACTTCTGAAACAGCGTAGAATAGTTTAGAACGCGGCACAACCTATATGCACCAGGAGAAACATGGAAAAACTCAAAAAAGTCATAAAGTAATTTGAAAACTTCTGAAACAGCGTCGAGTTGTGCGGAGCGCAAAATAACTCAAATGCACCATGGGAAACCTCGAAAAACTCGAAAAAGTCATAAAATAATTCGGTAACTTCTGAAACAGTGTAGAATAGTTTAGAACGCGGTACAACCTATATGCACCAGGAGAAACATGGAAAAACTCATTAAAGTAAAAATATAACTCGAAATCTTCTGAAACAGCATAGAGTAGTTTAGAAGGCAGCACAACCCATATGCATCAGGAGAAACTTCGAAAAGCTCTACAAATTAGGAAAATAGCTCGAAATCTTCTGTAACAGAGTAGAGTAGTGTAGAACGCAGCACAACATATATGCACCATGGGAAACTTCACAAAACTCAAAAAAGTAATACAATAACTGGAAAACCTTTGAAACAGCGTAGATTATTGTAGAACGCAGCACAACACATATGCAACTTGAGAAACTTCGAAAAACACATAAAAGTAATAAAATAACTCGAAATCTTCTGAAACAGAGTTGGTGTAGAACGCAGCACAACCCAAATGCCACATGAGTTACCTCGAAAAACTCAAAAAAGTCATAAATTAATTCGAAAACTTCTGAAACAGCGTAGAATAGTTTAGAACGCGGCACAACCTATATGCACCAGGAGAAACATGGAAAAACTCAAAAAAGTCATAAAGTAATTTGAAAACTTCTGAAACAGCGTCGAGTTGTGCGGAGCGCAAAATAACTCAAATGCACCATGGGAAACCTCGAAAAACTCGAAAAAGTCATAAAATAATTCGGTAACTTCTGAAACAGTGTAGAATAGTTTAGAACGCGACACAACCTATATGCAACAGGAGAAACATGGAAAAACTCAAAAAAGTAAAAACATAACTCGAAATCTTCTGAAACAGCATAGAGTAGTTTAGAACGCGGCACAACCCATATGCACCAGGAGAAACATCGAAAAACATAAAAAACTAAAAAAGATAGCTCGAAATCTTTTGTAACAGAGTAGAGTAGTGTAGAACGCAGCACAACACATATGCACCATGGGAAACTTCAAAAAACTCAAAAAAGTAATACAATAACTGGGAAACCTTTGAAACAGCGTCGATTATTGTAGAACGCAGCACAACACATATGCAACTTGAGAAACTTCGAAAAACACATAAAAGTTATAAAATAACTCGAAATCTTCTGAAACAGAGTTGGTGTAGAACGCAGGACAACCCAAATGCCACGAGTTACCACGCAAAACTCAAAAAAGTCATAAATTAATTAGAAAACTTCTAAAACAGCGTAGAATATTTTAGAATGCGGCACAACACATATGCACCATGACAAACTTCGAAAAACTCAGAAAAGTAGTACAATAATTCGAAAACCTCTGAAACAGCGTAGAGTATTGTAGAACGCAGCACAACTCATATGCACCATGAGAAACCTCGAAAAATTTTAAAAAGTCATGAAATAATTCGGTAACTTCTGAAACAGTGTAGAATAGTTTAGAACGCGGCACAACCTATATGCACCAGGAGAAACATGGAAAAACTCAAAAAAGTAAAAATATAACTCGAAATCTTCTGAAACAGCATAGAGTAGTTTAGAAGGCAGCACAACCCATATGCATCAGGAGAAACTTCGAAAAGCTCTAAAAAGTAGAAAAATAGCTCGAAATCTTCTGTAACAGCGTAGATTCTTGTAGAACGCAGCACAACACATATGCAACTTGAGAAACTTCGAAAAACACATAAAGGTAATAAAAATAACTCGAAATCTTCTGAAACAGAGTTGGTGTAGAACGCAGCACAACCCAAATGCCACATGAGATACCTCGAAAAACTCAAAAAGGTCATAAATTAATTAGAAAACTTCTGAAACAGCGTTGAGTATTGTAGAACGCAGCACAACTCATATGCAACATGAGTTACCTCGAAAAACTCAAAAAAGTCATAAAATAATTCGGTAACTTCTGAAACAGTGTAGAATAGTTTAGAACGCGGCACAACCTATATGCACCAGGAGAAACATGGAAATACTCAAAAAAGTAAAAATATAACTCGAAATCTTCTGAAACAGCATAGAGTAGTTTAGAAGGCAGCACAACCCATATGCATCAGGAGATACTTCGAAAAGCTCTATAAATTAGGAAAATAGCTCGAAATCTTCTGAAACAGCGCAGAATAGTTTAGAATGCGGCACAACACATATGCACCATGGGAAACTTCAAAAAACTCAAAAAAGTAATACAATAACTGGAAAACCTCTGAAACAGCGTAGATTATTGTAGAACGCAGCACAACACATATGCAACTTGAGAAACTTCGAAAAACACTTAAAATTAATAAAATAACTCGAAATCTTGTGAAACAGAGTTGGTGTAGAACGCAGCACAACCCAAATGCCACATGAGTTACCTCGAAAAACTCAAAAAAGTCATAAATTAATTCGAAAACTTCTGAAACAGCGTAGAATAGTTTAGAACGCGGCACAACCTATATGCACCAGGAGAAACATGGAAAAACTCAAAAAAGTCATAAAGTAATTTGAAAACTTCTGAAACAGCGTCGAGTTGTGCGGAGCGCAAAATAACTCAAATGCACCATGGGAAACCTCGAAAAACTCGAAAAAGTCATAAAATAATTCGGTAACTTCTGAAACAGTGTAGAATAGTTTAGAACGCGGTACAACCTATATGCACCAGGAGAAACATGGAAAAACTCAAAAAAGTAAAAATATAACTCGAAATCTTCTGAAACAGCATAGAGTAGTTTAGAAGGCAGCACAACCCATATGCTTCAGGAGAAACTTCGAAAAGCTCTACAAATTAGGAAAATAGCTCGAAATCTTCTGTAACAGAGTAGAGTAGTGTAGAACGCAGCACAACATATATGCACCATGGGAAACTTCACAAAACTCAAAAAAGTAATACAATAACTGGAAAACCTTTGAAACAGCGTAGATTATTGTAGAACGCAGCACAACACATATGCAACTTGAGAAACTTCGAAAAACACATAAAAGTAATAAAATAACTCGAAATCTTCTGAAACAGAGTTGGTGTAGAACGCAGCACAACCCAAATGCCACATGAGTTACCTCGAAAAACTCAAAAAAGTCATAAATTAATTCGAAAACTTCTGAAACAGCGTAGAATAGTTTAGAACGCGGCACAACCTATATGCACCAGGAGAAACATGGAAAAACTCAAAAAAGTCATAAAGTAATTTGAAAACTTCTGAAACAGCGTCGAGTTGTGCGGAGCGCAAAATAACTCAAATGCACCATGGGAAACCTCGAAAAACTCGAAAAAGTCATAAAATAATTCGGTAACTTCTGAAACAGTGTAGAATAGTTTAGAACGCGGCACAACCTATATGCAACAGGAGAAACATGGAAAAACTCAAAAAAGTAAAAACATAACTCGAAATCTTCTGAAACAGCATAGAGTAGTTCAGAACGCGGCACAACCCATATGCACCAGGAGAAACATCGAAAAACATAAAAAACTAAAAAAGATAGCTCGAAATCTTTTGTAACAGAGTAGAGTAGTGTAGAACGCAGCACAACACATATGCACCATGGGAAACTTCAAAAAACTCAAAAAAGTAATACAATAACTGGGAAACCTTTGAAACAGCGTCGATTATTGTAGAACGCAGCACAACACATATGCAACTTGAGAAACTTCGAAAAACACATAAAAGTTATAAAATAACTCGAAATCTTCTGAAACAGAGTTGGTGTAGAACGCAGGACAACCCAAATGCCACGAGTTACCACGCAAAACTCAAAAAAGTCATAAATTAATTAGAAAACTTCTAAAACAGCGTAGAATATTTTAGAATGCGGCACAACACATATGCACCATGACAAACTTCGAAAAACTCAGAAAAGTAGTACAATAATTCGAAAACCTCTGAAACAGCGTAGAGTATTGTAGAACGCAGCACAACTCATATGCACCATGAGAAACCTCGAAAAATTTTAAAAAGTCATGAAATAATTCGGTAACTTCTGAAACAGTGTAGAATAGTTTAGAACGCGGCACAACCTATATGCACCAGGAGAAACATGGAAAAACTCAAAAAAGTAAAAATATAACTCGAAATCTTCTGAAACAGCATAGAGTAGTTTAGAAGGCAGCACAACCCATATGCATCAGGAGAAACTTCGAAAAGCTCTAAAAAGTAGAAAAATAGCTCGAAATCTTCTGTAACAGCGTAGATTCTTGTAGAACGCAGCACAACACATATGCAACTTGAGAAACTTCGAAAAACACATAAAGGTAATAAAAATAACTCGAAATCTTCTGAAACAGAGTTGGTGTAGAACGCAGCACAACCCAAATGCCACATGAGATACCTCGAAAAACTCAAAAAGGTCATAAATTAATTAGAAAACTTCTGAAACAGCGTTGAGTATTGTAGAACGCAGCACAACTCATATGCAACATGAGTTACCTCGAAAAACTCAAAAAAGTCATAAAATAATTCGGTAACTTCTGAAACAGTGTAGAATAGTTTAGAACGCGGCACAACCTATATGCACCAGGAGAAACATGGAAATACTCAAAAAAGTAAAAATATAACTCGAAATCTTCTGAAACAGCATAGAGTAGTTTAGAAGGCAGCACAACCCATATGCATCAGGAGATACTTCGAAAAGCTCTATAAATTAGGAAAATAGCTCGAAATCTTCTGAAACAGCGCAGAATAGTTTAGAATGCGGCACAACACATATGCACCATGGGAAACTTCAAAAAACTCAAAAAAGTAATACAATAACTGGAAAACCTCTGAAACAGCGTAGATTATTGTAGAACGCAGCACAACACATATGCAACTTGAGAAACTTCGAAAAACACTTAAAATTAATAAAATAACTCGAAATCTTGTGAAACAGAGTTGGTGTAGAACGCAGCACAACCCAAATGCCACATGAGTTACCTCGAAAAACTCAAAAAAGTCATAAATTAATTCGAAAACTTCTGAAACAGCGTAGAATAGTTTAGAACGCGGCACAACCTATATGCACCAGGAGAAACATGGAAAAACTCAAAAAAGTCATAAAGTAATTTGAAAACTTCTGAAACAGCGTCGAGTTGTGCGGAGCGCAAAATAACTCAAATGCACCATGGGAAACCTCGAAAAACTCGAAAAAGTCATAAAATAATTCGGTAACTTCTGAAACAGTGTAGAATAGTTTAGAACGCGGTACAACCTATATGCACCAGGAGAAACATGGAAAAACTCAAAAAAGTAAAAATATAACTCGAAATCTTCTGAAACAGCATAGAGTAGTTTAGAAGGCAGCACAACCCATATGCATCAGGAGAAACTTCGAAAAGCTCTACAAATTAGGAAAATAGCTCGAAATCTTCTGTAACAGAGTAGAGTAGTGTAGAACGCAGCACAACATATATGCACCATGGGAAACTTCACAAAACTCAAAAAAGTAATACAATAACTGGAAAACCTTTGAAACAGCGTAGATTATTGTAGAACGCAGCACAACACATATGCAACTTGAGAAACTTCGAAAAACACATAAAAGTAATAAAATAACTCGAAATCTTCTGAAACAGAGTTGGTGTAGAACGCAGCACAACCCAAATGCCACATGAGTTACCTCGAAAAACTCAAAAAAGTCATAAATTAATTCGAAAACTTCTGAAACAGCGTAGAATAGTTTAGAACGCGGCACAACCTATATGCACCAGGAGAAACATGGAAAAACTCAAAAAAGTCATAAAGTAATTTGAAAACTTCTGAAACAGCGTCGAGTTGTGCGGAGCGCAAAATAACTCAAATGCACCATGGGAAACCTCGAAAAACTCGAAAAAGTCATAAAATAATTCGGTAACTTCTGAAACAGTGTAGAATAGTTTAGAACGCGGCACAACCTATATGCAACAGGAGAAACATGGAAAAACTCAAAAAAGTAAAAACATAACTCGAAATCTTCTGAAACAGCATAGAGTAGTTCAGAACGCGGCACAACCCATATGCACCAGGAGAAACATCGAAAAACATAAAAAACTAAAAAAGATAGCTCGAAATCTTTTGTAACAGAGTAGAGTAGTGTAGAACGCAGCACAACACATATGCACCATGGGAAACTTCAAAAAACTCAAAAAAGTAATACAATAACTGGGAAACCTTTGAAACAGCGTCGATTATTGTAGAACGCAGCACAACACATATGCAACTTGAGAAACTTCGAAAAACACATAAAAGTTATAAAATAACTCGAAATCTTCTGAAACAGAGTTGGTGTAGAACGCAGGACAACCCAAATGCCACGAGTTACCACGCAAAACTCAAAAAAGTCATAAATTAATTAGAAAACTTCTAAAACAGCGTAGAATATTTTAGAATGCGGCACAACACATATGCACCATGACAAACTTCGAAAAACTCAGAAAAGTAGTACAATAATTCGAAAACCTCTGAAACAGCGTAGAGTATTGTAGAACGCAGCACAACTCATATGCACCATGAGAAACCTCGAAAAATTTTAAAAAGTCATGAAATAATTCGGTAACTTCTGAAACAGTGTAGAATAGTTTAGAACGCGGCACAACCTATATGCACCAGGAGAAACATGGAAAAACTCAAAAAAGTAAAAACATAACTCGAAATCTTCTGAAGCAGCACAGAGTAGTTTAGAAGGCAGCACAACCCATATGCATCAGGGGAAACTTCGAAAAGCTCTAAAAAGTAGAAAAATAGCTCGAAATCTTCTGTAACAGCGTAGATTCTTGTAGAACGCAGCACAACACATATGCAACTTGAGAAACTTCGAAAAACACATAAAAGTAATAAAAATAACTCGAAATCTTCTGAAACAGAGTTGGTGTAGAACGCAGCACAACCCAAATGCCACATGAGATACCTCGAAAAACTCAAAAAGGTCATAAATTAATTAGAAAACTTCTGAAACAGCGTTGAGTATTGTAGAACGCAGCACAACTCATATGCAACATGAGTTACCTCGAAAAACTCAAAAAAGTCATAAAATAATTCGGTAACTTCTGAAACAGTGTAGAATAGTTTAGAACGCGGCACAACCTATATGCACCAGGAGAAACATGGAAATACTCAAGAAAGTAAAAATATAACTCGAAATCTTCTGAAACAGCATAGAGTAGTTTAGAAGGCAGCACAACCCATATGCATCAGGAGAAACTTCGAAAAGCTCTACAAATTAGGAAAATAGCTCGAAATCTTCTGTAACAGAGTAGAGTAGTGTAGAACGCAGCACAATATATATACACCATGGGAAGCTTCAAAAAACTCAAAAAAGTAATACAATAACTGGAAAACCTTTGAAACAGCGTCGATTATTGTAGAACGCAGCACAACACAGATGCAACTTGAGAAACTTCGAAAAACACATAAAAGTAATAAAATAACTCGAAATCTTCTGAAACAGAGTTGGTGTAGAACGCAGGACAATCCAAATGCCACGAGTTACCTCGAAAAACTCAAAAAAGTCATAATTTAATTAGAAAACTTCTGAAACAGCGTAGAATAGTTTAGAATGCGGCACAACACATATGCACCATGACAAACTTCGAAAAACTCAGAAAAGTAGTACAATAATTCGAAAACCTCTGAAACAGCGTAGAGTATTGTAGAACGCAGCACAACTCATATGCACCATGAGAAACCTCGAAAAACTCAAAAAAGTCATAAAATAATTCGGTAACTTCTGAAACAGTGTAGAATAGTTTAGAACGCGGCACAACCTATATGCACCAGGAGAAACATGGAAATACTCAAAAAAGTAAAAATATAACTCGAAATCTTCTGAAACAGCATAGAGTAGTTTAGAAGGCAGCACAACCCATATGCATCAGGAGAAACTTCGAAAAGCTCTACAAATTAGGAAAATAGCTCGAAATCTTCTGTAACAGAGTAGAGTAGTGTAGAACGCAGCACAACATATATGCACCATGGGAAACTTCAAAAAACTCAAAAAAGTAATACAATAACTGGAAAACCTTTGAAACAGCGTTGATTATTGTAGAACGCAGCACAACACATATGCAACTTGAGAAACTTCGAAAAACACATAAAAGTAATAAAATAACTCGAAATCTTGTGAAACAGAGTTGGTGTAGAACGCAGCACAACCCAAATGCCACATGAGTTACCTCGAAAAATTCAAAAAAGTCATAAATTAATTCGAAAACTTCTGAAACAGCGTAGAATAGTTTAGAACGCGGCACAACCTATATGCACCAGGAGAAACATGGAAAAACTCAAAAAAGTCATAAAGTAATTTGAAAACTTCTGAAACAGCGTCGAGTTGTGCGGAGCGCAAAATAACTCAAATGCACCATGGGAAACCTCGAAAAACTCGAAAAAGTCATAAAATAATTCGGTAACTTCTGAAACAGTGTAGAATAGTTTAGAACGCGGCACAACCTATATGCAACAGGAGAAACATGGAAAAACTCAAAAAAGTAAAAATATAACTCGAAATCTTCTGAAACAGCATAGAGTAGTTTAGAACGCGGCACAACCCATATGCACCAGGAGAAACATCGAAAAACATAAAAAACTAAAAAAGATAGCTCGAAATCTTTTGTAACAGAGTAGAGTAGTGTAGAACGCATCACAACACATATGCACCATGGGAAACTTCAAAAAACTCAAAAAAGTAATACAATAACTGGGAAACCTTTGAAACAGCGTCGATTATTGTAGAACGCAGCACAACACATATGCAACTTGAGAAACTTCGAAAAACACATAAAAGTTATAAAATAACTCGAAATCTTCTGAAACAGAGTTGGTGTAGAACGCAGGACAACCCAAATGCCACGAGTTACCACGCAAAACTCAAAAAAGTCATAAATTAATTAGAAAACTTCTAAAACAGCGTAGAATATTTTAGAATGCGGCACAACACATATGCACCATGACAAACTTCGAAAAACTCAGAAAAGTAGGACAATAATTCGAAAACCTCTGAAACAGCGTAGAGTATTGTAGAACGCAGCACAACTCATATGCACCATGAGAAACCTCGAAAAATTTTAAAAAGTCATGAAATAATTCGGTAACTTCTGAAACAGTGTAGAATAGTTTAGAACGCGGCACAACCTATATGCACCAGGAGAAACATGGAAAAACTCAAAAAAGTAAAAACATAACTCGAAATCTTCTGAAGCAGCACAGAGTAGTTTAGAAGGCAGCACAACCCATATGCATCAGGGGAAACTTCGAAAAGCTCTAAAAAGTAGAAAAATAGCTCGAAATCTTCTGTAACAGCGTAGATTCTTGTAGAACGCAGCACAACACATATGCAACTTGAGAAACTTCGAAAAACACATAAAAGTAATAAAAATAACTCGAAATCTTCTGAAACAGAGTTGGTGTAGAACGCAGCACAACCCAAATGCCACATGAGATACCTCGAAAAACTCAAAAAGGTCATAAATTAATTAGAAAACTTCTGAAACAGCGTTGAGTATTGTAGAACGCAGCACAACTCATATGCAACATGAGTTACCTCGAAAAACTCAAAGAAGTCATAAAATAATTCGGTAACTTCTGAAACAGTGTAGAATAGTTTAGAACGCGGCACAACCTATATGCACCAGGAGAAACATGGAAATACTCAAGAAAGTAAAAATATAACTCGAAATCTTCTGAAACAGCATAGAGTAGTTTAGAAGGCAGCACAACCCATATGCATCAGGAGAAACTTCGAAAAGCTCTACAAATTAGGAAAATAGCTCGAAATCTTCTGTAACAGAGTAGAGTAGTGTAGAACGCAGCACAATATATATACACCATGGGAAGCTTCAAAAAACTCAAAAAAGTAATACAATAACTGGAAAACCTTTGAAACAGCGTCGATTATTGTAGAACGCAGCACAACACAGATGCAACTTGAGAAACTTCGAAAAACACATAAAAGTAATAAAATAACTCGAAATCTTCTGAAACAGAGTTGGTGTAGAACGCAGGACAATCCAAATGCCACGAGTTACCTCGAAAAACTCAAAAAAGTCATAAATTAATTAGAAAACTTCTGAAACAGCGTAGAATAGTTTAGAATGCGGCACAACACATATGCACCATGACAAACTTCGAAAAACTCAGAAAAGTAGTACAATAATTCGAAAACCTCTGAAACAGCGTAGAGTATTGTAGAACGCAGCACAACTCATATGCACCATGAGAAACCTCGAAAAACTCAAAAAAGTCATAAAATAATTCGGTAACTTCTGAAACAGTGTAGAATAGTTTAGAACGCGGCACAACCTATATGCACCAGGAGAAACATGGAAATACTCAAAAAAGTAAAAATATAACTCGAAATCTTCTGAAATAGCATAGAGTAGTTTAGAAGGCAGCACAACCCATATGCATCAGGAGAAACTTCGAAAAGCTCTACAAATTAGGAAAATAGCTCGAAATCTTCTGTAACAGAGTAGAGTAGTGTAGAACGCAGCACAACATATATGCACCATGGGAAACTTCAAAAAACTCAAAAAAGTAATACAATAACTGGAAAACCTTTGAAACAGCGTTGATTATTGTAGAACGCAGCACAACACATATGCAACTTGAGAAACTTCGAAAAACACATAAAAGTAATAAAATAACTCGAAATCTTGTGAAACAGAGTTGGTGTAGAACGCAGCACAACCCAAATGCCACATGAGTTACCTCGAAAAACTCAAAAAAGTCATAAATTAATTCGAAAACTTCTGAAACAGCGTAGAATAGTTTAGAACGCGTCACAACCTATATGCACCAGGAGAAACATGGAAAAACTCAAAAAAGTAAAAACATAACTCGAAATCTTCTGAAACAGCATAGAGTAGTTTAGAAGGCAGCACAACCCATATGCATCAGGAGAAACTTCGAAAAGCTCTAAAAAGTAGAACAATAGCTCGAAATCTTCTGTAACAGAGTAGAGTAGTGTAGAACGCTGCGCAACACATATGCACCATGGGAAACTTCAAAAAACTCAAAAAAGTAATACAATAACTGGAAAACCTCTGAAACAGCGTCGATTATTGTAGAACGCAGCACAACACATATGCAACTTGAGAAACTTCGAAAAACACATAAAAGTAATAAAATAACTCGAAATCTTCTGAAACAGAGTTGGTGTAGAACGCAAGACAAGCGAAATGCCACGAGTTACCTCGAAAAACTCAAAAAAGTCATAAATTAATTAGAAAACTTCTGAAACAGCGTAGAATAGTTTAGAATGCGGCACAACACATATGCACCATGACAAACTTCGAAAAACTCAGAAAAGTAGAACAATAATTCGAAAACCTCTGAAACAGCGTAGAGTATTGTAGAAGGCAGCACAACTCATATGCACCATGAGAAACCTCGAAATATTTTAAAAAGTCATGAAATAATTCGGTAACTTCTGAAACAGTGTAGAATAGTTTAGAACGCGGCACAACCTATATGCACCAGGAGAAACATGGAAAAACTCAAAAAAGTAAAAACATAACTCGATATCTTCTGAAACAGCACAGAGTAGTTTAGAAGGCAGCACAACCCATATGCATCAGGAGAAACTTCGAAAAGCTCTAAAAATTAGGAAAATAGCTCGAAATCTTCTGTAACAGAGTAGAGTAGTGTAGAACGCAGCACAACACATATGCACCATGGGAAACTTAAAAAAACTCGAAAAAGTAATACAATAACTGGAAAACCTCTGAAACAGCGTAGATTATTGTAGAACGCAGCACAACACATATGCAACTTCTGAAACTTCGAAAAACACATAAAAGTAATAAAATAACTCGAAATCTTCTGAAACAGAGTTGGTGTAGAACGCAGCACAACCCAAATGCCACAGTAGAAACCTCGAAAAACTCAAAAAGGTCATAAAGTAATTTGAAAACTTCTGAAACACCGTCGAGTTGTGCGGAGCGCAGCATAACTCAAATGCACCATGGGAAACCTCGAAAAACTCAAAAAAGTCATAAAATAATTCGGTAACTTCTGAAAGTGTAGAATAGTTTAGAACGCGGCACAACCTATATGCACCAGGAGAAACATGGAAAAACTCAAAAAAGTAAAAACATAACTCGAAATCTTCTGAAACAGCAGAGAGTAGTTTAGAAGGCAGCACAACCCATGTGCATCAGGAGAAACTTCGAAAAGCTCTAAAAATTAGGAAAATAGCTCGATATCTTCTGTAACAGAGTAGAGTAGTGTAGAACGCAGCACAAAATATATGCACCATGGGAAACTTCAAAAAACTCAAAAAAGTAATACAATAACTGGAAAACCTTTGAAACAGCGTAGATTATTGTAGAACGCAGCACAACACATATGCAACTTGAGAAACTTCGAAAAACACATAAAAGTAATAAAATAACTCGAAATCTTCTGAAACAGAATTGGTGTAGAACGCATCACAACCCAAATGCCACATCAGTTACCTCGAAAAACTCAAAAAAGTCATAAATTAATTAGAAAACTTCTGAAACAGCGTAGAATAGTTTAGAACGCGGCACAACCTATATGCAGCAGGAGAAACATGGAAAAACTCAAAAAAGTAAAAACATAACTCGAAATCTTCTGAAACAGCATAGATTAGTTTAGAAGGCAGCACAACCCATATGCATCAGGAGAATCTTCGAAAAGCTCACAAAAGTCATAAAGTAATTTGAAAACTTCTGAAACAGCGTCGAGTTGTGCGGAGCGCAGCATAACTCAAATGCACCATGGGAAACCTCGAAAAACTCAACAAAGTCATAAAATAATTCGGTAACTTCTGAAACAGCGTAGAATAGTTTAGAACGCGGCACAACCTATATGCAGCAGGAGAAACATGGAAAAACTCAAAAAGGTAAAAACATAACTCGAAATCTTCTGAAACAGCATAGAGTAGTTTAGAAGGCAGCACAACCCATATGCATCTGGAGAAACTTCGAAAAGCTCTAAAAAGTAGAAAAATCGCTCAAAATCTTCTGCAACAGAGTAGAGTAGTGTAGAACGCAGCACAACACATATGCACCATGGGAAACTTCAAAAAACTCAAAAAAGTAATACAATAACTGGAAAACCTCTGAAACAGCGTAGATTATTGTAGAACGCAGCACAACACATATGCAACTTGAGAAACTTTGAAAAACACATAAAAGTAATAAAATAACTCGAAATCGTCTGAAACAGAGTTGGTGTAGAACGCAGCACAACCCAAGTGCCACATGAGTTACCTCGAAAAACTCAAAAAAGTCATAAATTAATTAGAAAACTTCTGAAACAGTGTAGAATAGTTTAGAATGTGGCACAACACATATGCACCATGACAAACTTCGAAAAACTCAGAAAAGTAGTATAATAATTGGAAAACCTCTGAAACAGCATAGAGTATTGTCGAACGCAGCACAACTCATATGCACCATGAGAAACCTCGCAAAACTTTAAAAAGTTATAAAATAATTCGGTAACTTCTGAAACAGTGTAGAATAGTTTAGAACGCGGCACCACCTATATGCACCAGGAGAAACATGGAAAAACTCAAAAAAGTAAAAACATAACTCGAAATCTTCTGAAACAGCATAGAGTAGTTTAAAAGGCAGCACAACCCATATGCATCAGGAGAAACTTCGAAAAGCTCTAACAATTAGAAAAATAGCTTGAAATCTTCTGTAACAGAGTTGGTGTAGAACGCAGCTCAACCCAAATGCCACATGAGTTACCTCGAAAAACTCAAAAAGTCATAAATTAATTAGAAAATTTCTGAAACAGCGTAGAATAGTTTAGAATGCGGCACAGCACATATGCACCATGAGAAACCTCGAAAAACTTTAAAAAGTCATGAAATTATTCGGTAACTTCTGAAACAGTATAGAATAGTTTAGAACGCGGCACAGCCTATATGCACCAGGAGAAACATGGAAAAACTCAAAAAAGTAAAAACATAACTCGAAATCTTCTGAAACAGCATAGAGTAGTTTAGAAGGCAGCACAACCCATATGCATCAGGAGAAACTTCGAAAAGCTCTAAAAAGTAGAAATATAGCTCGAAATCTTCTGTAACAGAGTAGAGTAGTGTAGAACGCAGCACAACACATATGCACCATGGGAAACTTCAAAAAACTCAAAGAAGTAATACAATAACTGGAAAACCTCTGAAACAGCGTCGATTATTGTAGAACGCAGCACAACACATATGCAACTTGAGAAACTTCGAAAAACACATAAAAGTAATAAAATAACTCGAAATCGTCTGAAACAGAGTTGGTGTAGAACGCAGCACAACCCAAATGCCACATGAGTTACCTCGAAAAACTCAAAAAAGTCATAAATTAATTAGAAAACTTCTGAAACAGCGTAGAATAGTTTAGAATGTGTCACAACACATATGCACCATGACAAACTTCGAAAAACTCAGAAAAGTAGTACAATAATTCGAAAACCTCTGAAACAGCGGAGAGTATTGTAGAACGCAGCACAACTCATATGCACCATGAGAAACCTCGAAAAACTTTAAAAAGTCATGAAATAATTCGGTAACTTCTGAAACAGTGTAGAATAGTTTCGAACGCGGCACAACCTATATGCACCAGGAGAAAAATGGAAAAACTCAAAAAAGTAAAAAAAAAGCTCGAAATCTTCTGTAACAGAGTAGAGTAGTGTAGAACGCAGCACAACCCAAATGCCACATGAGAAACCTCGAAAAACTCAAAACTGTCATAAAGTAATTAGAAAACTTCTGAAACAGCGTAGAATAGTTTAGAATGCGGCACAGCACATATGCACCATGACCAACTTCGAAAAACTCGGAAAAATAAAAAAATAACTCGCAAACCTCTGAAACAGCGTCGAGTAATGTAGAACGCGGCACAACACATATGCACCAGGAGAAACATCGTAAAACTCAAAAAAGTAATACTATAACTCGAAAACCTCTGAAACAGCGTAGAGTATTGTAGAACGGAGCACAACCCATATACCACATGAGAAACCTCGAAACACTCAAAACAGTTTTAAAGTAATTAGGAAACTTCTAAAACAGCGTATAATAGTGTAGAACTCGGCACAACCTATATGCACCAGGAGAAACATGGAAAAACTCAAAAAAGTAAAAACATAACTTGAAATCTTCGGAAACAGCATAGAGTAGTTTAGAACGCGGCGCAACCCATATGCACCAGGAGAAAAATGGAAAAACTCAAAAAAGTAGAAAAATAGCTCGAAATCTTCTGTAACAGACTAGAGTAGTGTAGAACGCAGCACAACCCATATGCACCATGAGAAACTTCAAAAAACTCAAAGAAGTAATACAATAACTGGAAAACCTCTGAAACAGCGTAGAGTATTGTAGAACGCAGCAGAACCCATATGCCACATGAGAAACCTCGAAAAACTCAACAAAGTCATAAATTAATTAGAAAACTTCTGAAACAGCGTAGAATAGTTTAGAATGCGGCACAACACATATGCACCATGACAAACTTCGAAAAACTCAGAAAAGTAGTACAATAATTCGAAAACCTCTGAAACAGCGTAGAGTATTGTAGAACGCAGCACAACCCATATGCCACATGAGAAACCTCGAAAAACTTTAAAAAGTCATAAAATAACTCGGAAAGCTCTGAAACAGCACAGAATAGTTTAGAACGCAGCACAACCCATATGCACCATGAGAAACTTCAAAAAACTCAAAGAAGTAATACAATAACTGGAAAACCTCTGAAACAGCGTAGTTTATTGTAGAACGCAGCAGAACCCATATGCCACATGAGAAACCTCGAAAAACTCTAAAAAGTTATAAAATAACTCGAAAACCTCTGAAACAGCATAGAGTATTGTAGAACGCAGCAGAATCCATATGCCACATGAGAAACCTCGAAAAACTCAGAAAAGTAAAAGAATAACTCGCAAACCTCTGAAACAGCGTCGAGTAGTCTACAACGCAGCACAACCTATATGCACCAGGAGGAAAATGGAAAAACTCAAAAAAGTAAAAAAAAGCTAGAAATCTTCTGTAACAGAGTAGAGTAGTGTAGAACGCAGCACAACCCAAATGCCACATGAGAAACCTCGAAAAACTCAAAACAGTCATAAAGTAATTAGAAAACTTCTGAAACAGCGTAGAATAGTTTAGAAGGCACAACACATATGCACCGACAAACTTCGAAAAACTCAAAAAAGTAATACAATAAGTCGAAAACCTCTGAAACAGCATAGAGTAGTTCAGAACGCAGCACAAGCCAAATGCACAAGGAGAAACTTCGAAAAGCTCTAAAAAGTAGAAAACTAGCTCGAAATCTTCTGCAACACAGTAGAGTAGTGTAGAACGCAGCAGAACACATATGCACCATGAGATACGTCGAAAAACTCTAAAAAGTAATACATTAACTCGAAAACCTCTGAAAGAGCGTAGAGTATTGTAGAACGCAGCACAACTCATACGCAACATGAGAAACCTCGAAAAACTCAAAAAAATCATAAAGCAATTCGAAAAGTTCTGAAACAGCGTCGAATAGTGCGGAGCGCAGCATAACACATATGCACCATGAGAAACTTCGAATAACTCAAAAAAGACATAAAATAATTCGAAAACTTCTGAAACAGTGTAGTATAGTTTAGAACGCGGCACAACCGATATGCACCAGGAGAAACATAGAAAAACTCAAATAAGTAAAAACATAACTCGAAATCTTCTGAAACAGCATAGAGTAGTTTAGAAGGCAGCACAACCCATATGCATCAGGAGAAACTTCGAAAAGCACAAAAAAGTAATATGCAACATGAGGAACTTCGAAAAACACAAAATAAATCGAAATCTTCGATAACAGCGTGTAATAGTTTAGAACGCAGCACAACTCATATTCACCGTGACAAACTTCGAAAAACTCAGAAAAGTAATACAATAAGTCGAAAACCTCTGAAACTGCGTAGAATATTGTAGAACGGAGCACAACTCATGTGCAACATGAGAAACCTCGAAAAACTCTAAAAAGTTATAAAATAACTCGAAAACCTCTGAAACAACATAGAGTATTGGAGAACGCAGCAGAATCCATATGCCACATGAGAAACCTCGAAAAACACAAAGAAGTCATAAATTAATTAGAAAACTTCTGAAACTGCGTAGAATAGTTTGGAACGCGGCACAACACATATGCACCATGACAAACTTCGAAAAACTCAGAAAAGTAAAAAAATAACTCGCAAACCTCTGAAACAGCGTCGAGTAGTCTACAACGCAGCACAACCTATATGCACCAGGAGAAAAATGGAAAAACTCAAAAAAGTAAAAAAAAAGCTCGAAATCTTCTGTAACAGAGTAGAGTAGTGTAGAACGCAGCACAACCCAAATGCCACATGAGAAACCTCGAAAAACTCAAAACAGTCATAAAGTAATTAGAAAACTTCTGAAACAGCGTAGAATAGTTTAGAATGCGGCACAGCACATATGCACCATGACCAACTTCGAAAAACTCGGAAAAATAAAAAAATAACTCGCAAACCTCTGAAACAGCGTCGAGTAATGTAGAACGCGGCACAACACATATGCACCAGGAGAAACATCGTAAAACTCAAAAAAGTAATACAATAACTCGAAAACCTCTGAAACAGCGTAGAGTATTGTAGAACGAAGCACAACCCATATACCACATGAGAAACCTCGAAACACTCAAAACAGTTTTAAAGTAATTAGGAAACTTCTAAAACAGCGTATAATAGTGTAGAACGCGCCACAACCTATATGCACCAGGAGAAACATGGAAAAACTCAAAAAAGTAAAAACATAACTTGAAATCTTCGGAAACAGCATAGAGTAGTTTAGAACGCGGCGCAACCCATATGCACCAGGAGAAAAATGGAAAAACTCAAAAAAGTAGAAAAATAGCTCGAAATCTTCTGTAACAGACTAGAGTAGTGTGGAACGCAGCACAACCCATATGCACCATGAGAAACTTCAAAAAACTCAAAGAAGTAATACAATAACTGGAAAACCTCTGAAACAGCGTAGAGTATTGTAGAACGCAGCAGAACCCATATGCCACATGAGAAACCTCGAAAAACTCAAAAAAGTCATAAATTAATTAGAAAACTTCTGAAACAGCGTAGAATAGTTTAGAATGCGGCACAACACATATGCACCATGACAAACTTCGAAAAACTCAGAAAAGTAGTACAATAATTCGAAAACCTCTGAAACAGCGTAGAGTATTGTAGAACGCAGCACAACCCATATGCCACATGAGAAACCTCGAAATACTTTAAAAAGTCATAAAATAACTCGGAAAGCTCTGAAACAGCACAGAATAGTTTAGAACGCAGCACAACCCATATGCACCATGAGAAACTTCAAAAAACTCAAAGAAGTAATACAATAACTGGAAAACCTCTGAAACAGCGTAGTTTATTGTAGAACGCAGCAGAACCCATATGCCACATGAGAAACCTCGAAAAACTCAAAAAAGTCATAAATTAATTAGAAAACTTCTGAAACAGCGTAGAATAGTTTAGAACGCGGCACAGCACATATGCACCATGACAAACTTCGAAAAACTCGGAAAAATAAAAAAATAACTCGCAAACCTCTGAAACAGCGTCGAGTAGTCTACAACGCAGCACAACCCATATGCACGATGAGAAACTTCGAAAAGCACAAAAAAGTAATATGCAACATGAGAAACTTCGAAAAACACAAAATAGTAATAAAATAAATCGAAATCTTCGATAACAGCGTGTAATAGTTTAGAACGCAGCACAACTCATATTCACCATGACAAACTTCGAAAAACTCAGAAAAGTAATACAATAGGTCGAAAACCTCTGAAACTGCGTAGAATATTCTGGAACGGAGCACAACTCATATGCAACATGAGAAACCTCGCAAAACTCTAAAAAGTTATAAAATAACTCGAAAACCTCTGAAACAGCATAGAGTATTGTAGAACGCAGCAGAATCCATATGCCACATGAGAAACCTCGAAAAACTCAGAAAAGTAAAAAAATAACTCGCAAACCTCTGAAACAGCGTCGAGTAGTCTACAACGCAGCACAACCTATATGCACCAGGAGAAAAATGGAAAAACTCAAAAAAGTAAAAAAAAGCTCGAAATCTTCTGTAACAGAGTAGAGTAGTGTAGAACGCAGCACAACCCAAATGCCACATGAGAAACCTCGAAAAACTCAAAACAGTCATAAAGTAATTAGAAAACTTCTGAAACAGCGTAGAATAGTTTAGAAGGCACAACACATATGCACCGACAAACTTCGAAAAACTCAAAAAAGTAATACAATAAGTCGAAAACCTCTGAAACAGCATAGAGTAGTTTAGAACGCAGCACAAGCCAAATGCACAAGGAGAAACTTCGAAAAGCTCTAAAAAGTAGAAAAATAGCTCGAAATCTTCTGCAACACAGTAGAGTAGTGTAGAACGCAGCAGAACACATATGCACCATGAGATACGTCGAAAAACTCTAAAAAGTAATACATTAACTCGAAAACCTCTGAAAGAGCGTAGAGTATTGTAGAACGCAGCACAACTCATACGCAACATGAGAAACCTCGAAAAACTCAAAAAAATCATAAAGCAATTCGAAAAGTTCTGAAACAGCGTCGAATAGTGCGGAGCGCAGCATAACACATATGCACCATGAGAAACTTCGAATAACTCAAAAAAGACATAAAATAATTCGAAAACTTCTGAAACAGTGTAGTATAGTTCAGAACGCGGCACAACCGATATGCACCAGGAGAAACATGGAAAAACTCAAATAAGTAAAAACATAACTCGAAATCTTCTGAAACAGCATAGAGTAGTTTAGAAGGCAGCACAACCCATATGCATCAGGAGAAACTTCGAAAAGCACAAAAAAGTAATATGCAACATGAGGAACTTCGAAAAACACAAAATAAATCGAAATCTTCGATAACAGCGTGTAATAGTTTAGAACGCAGCACAACTCATATTCACCGTGACAAACTTCGAAAAACTCAGAAAAGTAATACAATAGGTCGAAAACCTCTGAAACTGCGTAGAATATTGTAGAACGGAGCACAACTCATATGCAACATGAGAAACCTCGAAAAACTCTAAAAAGTTATAAAATAACTCGAAAACCTCTGAAACAACATAGAGTATTGTAGAACGCAGCAGAATCCACATGCCACATGAGAAACCTCGAAAAACACAAAAAAGTCATAAATTAATTAGAAAACTTCTGAAACTGCGTAGAATAGTTTGGAACGCGGCACAACACATATGCACCATGACAAACTTCGAAAAACTCAGAAAAGTAAAAAAATAACTCGCAAACCTCTGAAACAGCGTCGAGTAGTCTACAACGCAGCACAACACATATGCACCAGGAGAAACTTCGAAAAACTCTAAAAAGTAATAAAATAACTCGAAAACCTCTGAAAGAGCGTAGAATAGTTTAGAACGCGGCACAACCTATATGCACCAGGAGAAAAATGGAAAAACTCAAAAAAGTAAAAAAAAAGCTCGAAATCTTCTGTAACAGAGTAGAGTAGTGTAGAACGCAGCACAACCCAAATGCCACATGAGAAACCTCGAAAAACTCAAAACAGTCATAAAGTAATTAGAAAACTTCTGAAACAGCGTAGAATAGTTTAGAATGCGGCACAGCACATATGCACCATGACCAACTTCGAAAAACTCGGAAAAATAAAAAAATAACTCGCAAACCTCTGAAACAGCGTCGAGTAATGTAGAACGCGGCACAACACATATGCACCAGGAGAAACATCGTAAAACTCAAAAAAGTAATACAATAACTCGAAAACCTCTGAAACAGCGTAGAGTATTGTAGAACGGAGCACAACCCACATACCACATGAGAAACCTCGAAACACTCAAAACAGTTTTAAAGTAATTAGGAAACTTCTAAAACAGCGTATAATAGTGTAGAACGCGCCACAACCTATATGCACCAGGAGAAACATGGAAAAACTCAAAAAAGTAAAAACATAACTTGAAATCTTCGGAAACAGCATAGAGTAGTTTAGAACGCGGCGCAACCCATATGCACCAGGAGAAAAATGGAAAAACTCAAAAAAGTAGAAAAATAGCTCGAAATCTTCTGTAACAGACTAGAGTAGTGTAGAACGCAGCACAACCCATATGCACCATGAGAAACTTCAAAAAACTCAAAGAAGTAATACAATAACTGGAAAACCTCTGAAACAGCGTAGAGTATTGTAGAACGCAGCAGAACCCATATGCCACATGAGAAACCTCGAAAAACTCAACAAAGTCATAAATTAATTAGAAAACTTCTGAAACAGCGTAGAATAGTTTAGAATGCGGCACAACACATATGCACCATGACAAACTTCGAAAAACTCAGAAAAGTAGTACAATAATTCGAAAACCTCTGAAACAGCGTAGAGTATTGTAGAACGCAGCACAACCCATATGCCACATGAGAAACCTCGAAAAACTTTAAAAAGTCATAAAATAACTCGGAAAGCTCTGAAACAGCACAGAATAGTTTAGAACGCAGCACAACCCATATGCACCATGAGAAACTTCAAAAAACTCAAAGAAGTAATACAATAACTGGAAAACCTCTGAAACAGCGTAGTTTATTGTAGAACGCAGCAGAACCCATATGCCACATGAGAAACCTCGAAAAACTCAAAAAAGTCATAAATTAATTAGAAAACTTCTGAAACAGCGTAGAATAGTTTAGAACGCGGCACAGCACATATGCACCATGACAAACTTCGAAAAACTCGGAAAAATAAAAAAATAACTCGCAAACCTCTGAAACAGCGTCGAGTAGTCTACAACGCAGCACAACCCATATGCACGATGAGAAACTTCGAAAAGCACAAAAAAGTAATATGCAACATGAGAAACTTCGAAAAACACAAAATAGTAATAAAATAAATCGAAATCTTCGATAATAGCGTGTAATAGCTTAGAACGCAGCACAACTCATATTCACCATGACAAACTTCGAAAAACTCAGAAAAGTAATACAATAGGTCGAAAACCTCTGAAACTGCGTAGAATATTCTGGAACGGAGCACAACTCATATGCAACATGAGAAACCTCGCAAAACTCTAAAAAGTTATAAAATAACTCGAAAACCTCTGAAACAGCATAGAGTATTGTAGAACGCAGCAGAATCCATATGCCACATGAGAAACCTCGAAAAACTCAGAAAAGTAAAAAAATAACTCGCAAACCTCTGAAACAGCGTCGAGTAGTCTACAACGCAGCACAACCTATATGCACCAGGAGAAAAATGGAAAAACTCAAAAAAGTAAAACAAAGCTCGAAATCTTCTGTAACAGAGTAGAGTAGTGTAGAACGCAGCACAACCCAAATGCCACATGAGAAACCTCGAAAAACTCAAAACAGTCATAAAGTAATTAGAAAACTTCTGAAACAGCGTAGAATAGTTTAGAAGGCACAACACATATGCACCGACAAACTTCGAAAAACTCAAAAAAGTAATACAATAAGTCGAAAACCTCTGAAACAGCATAGAGTAGTTTAGAACGCAGCACAAGCCAAATGCACAAGGAGAAACTTCGAAAAGCTCTAAAAAGTAGAAAAATAGCTCGAAATCTTCTGCAACACAGTAGAGTAGTGTAGAACGCAGCAGAACACATATGCACCATGAGATACGTCGAAAAACTCTAAAAAGTAATACATTAACTCGAAAACCTCTGAAAGAGCGTAGAGTATTGTAGAACGCAGCACAACTCATATGCAACATTAGAAACCTCGAAAAACTCAAAAAAGTCATAAAGCAATTCGAAAAGTTCTGAAACAGCGTCGAATAGTGCGGAGCGCAGCATAACACATATGCACCATGAGAAACTTCGAATAACTCAGAAAAGACATAAAATAATTCGAAAACTTCTGAAACAGTGTAGTATAGTTTAGAACGCGGCACAACCGATATGCACCAGGAGAAACATGGAAAAACTCAAATAAGTAAAAACATAACTCGAAATCTTCTGAAACAGCATAGAGTAGTTTAGAAGGCAGCACAACCCATATGCATCAGGAGAAACTTCGAAAAGCACAAAAAAGTAATATGCAACATGAGGAACTTCGAAAAACACAAAATAAATCGAAATCTTCGATAACAGCGTGTAATAGTTTAGAACGCAGCACAACTCATATTCACCGTGACAAACTTCGAAAAACTCAGAAAAGTAATACAATAGGTCGAAAACCTCTGAAACTGCGTAGAATATTGTAGAACGGAGCACAACTCATATGCAACATGAGAAACCTCGAAAAACTCTAAAAAGTTATAAAATAACTCGAAAACCTCTGAAACAGCATAGAGTATTGTAGAACGCAGCAGAATCCATATGCCACATGAGAAACCTCGAAAAACTCAAAAAAGTCATAAATTAATTAGAAAACTTCTGAAACTGCGTAGAATAGTTTAGAACGCGGCACAACACATATGCACCATGACAAACTTCGAAAAACTCAGAAAAGTAAAAAAATAACTCGCAAACCTCTGAACCAGCGTCGAGTATTCTACAACGCAGCACAACACATATGCAACATGAGAAACTTCGAAAAACTCTAAAAAGTAATAAAATAACTCGAAAACCTCTGAAAGAGCGTAGAATAGTTTAGAACGCGGCACAACCTATATGCACCAGGAGAAAAATGGAAAAACTCAAAAAAGTAAAAAAAAGCTCGAAATCTTCTGTAACAGAATAGAGTAGTGTAGAACGCAGCACAACCCAAATGCCACATGAGAAACCTCGAAAAACTCAAAACAGTCATAAAGTAATTAGAAAACTTCTGAAACAGCGTAGAATAGTTTAGAAGGCACAACACATATGCACCGACAAACTTCGAAAAACTCAAAAAAGTAATACAATAAGTCGAAAACCTCTGAAACAGCATAGAGTAGTTTAGAACGCAGCACAAGCCAAATGCACAAGGAGAAACTTCGAAAAGCTCTAAAAAGTAGAAAAATAGCTCGAAATCTTCTGCAACACAGTAGAGTAGTGTAGAACGCAGCAGAACACATATGCACCATGAGATACGTCGAAAAACTCTAAAAAGTAATACATTAACTCGAAAACCTCTGAAAGAGCGTAGAGTATTGTCGAACGCAGCACAACTCATATGCAACATGAGAAACCTCGAAAAACTCAAAAAAGTCATAAAGCAATTCGAAAAGTTCTGAAACAACGTCGAATAGTGCGGAGCGCAGCATAATACATATGCACCATGAGAAACTTCGAATAACTCAAAAAAGACATAAAATAATTCGAAAACTTCTGAAACAGTGTAGTATAGTTTAGAACGCGGCACAACCGATATGCACCAGGAGAAACATGGAAAAACTCAAATAAGTAAAAACGTAACTCGAAATCTTCTGAAACAGCATAGAGTAGTTTAGAAAGCAGCACAACCCATATGCATCAGGAGAAACTTCGAAAAGCACAAAAAAGTAATATGCAACATGAGAAACTTCGAAAAACACAAAATAGTAATAAAATAAATCGAAATCTTCGATAACAGCGTGTAATAGTTTAGAACGCAGCACAACTCATATTCACCATGACAAACTTCGAAAAACTCAGAAAAGTAATACAATAGGTCGAAAACCTCTGAAACTGCGTAGAATATTCTGGAACGGAGCACAACTCATATGCAACATGAGAAACCTCGCAAAACTCTAAAAAGTTATAAAATAACTCGAAAACCTCTGAAACAGCATAGAGTATTGTAGAACGCAGCAGAATCCATATGCCACATGAGAAACCTCGAAAAACTCAGAAAAGTAAAAAAATAACTCGCAAACCTCTGAAACAGCGTCGAGTAGTCTACAACGCAGCACAACCTATATGCACCAGGAGAAAAATGGAAAAACTCAAAAAAGTAAAAAAAAGCTCGAAATCTTCTGTAACAGAGTAGAGTAGTGTAGAACGCAGCACAACCCAAATGCCACATGAGAAACCTCGAAAAACTCAAAACAGTCATAAAGTAATTAGAAAACTTCTGAAACAGCGTAGAATAGTTTAGAAGGCACAACACATATGCACCGACAAACTTCGAAAAACTCAAAAAAGTAATACAATAAGTCGAAAACCTCTGAAACAGCATAGAGTAGTTTAGAACGCAGCACAAGCCAAATGCACAAGGAGAAACTTCGAAAAGCTCTAAAAAGTAGAAAAATAGCTCGAAATCTTCTGCAACACAGTAGAGTAGTGTAGAACGCAGCAGAACACATATGCACCATGAGATACGTCGAAAAACTCTAAAAAATCATAAAGCAATTCGAAAAGTTCTGAAACAGCGTCGAATAGTGCGGAGCGCAGCATAACACATATGCACCATGAGAAACTTCGAATAACTCAGAAAAGACATAAAATAATTCGAAAACTTCTGAAACAGTGTAGTATAGTTTAGAACGCGGCACAACCGATATGCACCAGGAGAAACATGGAAAAACTCAAATAAGTAAAAACATAACTCGAAATCTTCTGAAACAGCATAGAGTAGTTTAGAAGGCAGCACAACCCATATGCATCAGGAGAAACTTCGAAAAGCACAAAAAAGTAATATGCAACATGAGGAACTTCGAAAAACACAAAATAAATCGAAATCTTCGATAACAGCGTGTAATAGTTTAGAACGCAGCACAACTCATATTCACCGTGACAAACTTCGAAAAACTCAGAAAAGTAATACAATAGGTCGAAAACCTCTGAAACTGCGTAGAATATTGTAGAACGGAGCACAACTCATATGCAACATGAGAAACCTCGAAAAACTCTAAAAAGTTATAAAATAACTCGAAAACCTCTGAAACAACATAGAGTATTGTAGAACGCAGCAGAATCCATATGCCACATGAGAAACCTCGAAAAACACAAAAAAGTCATAAATTAATTAGAAAACTTCTGAAACTGCGTAGAATAGTGTAGAACGCAGCACAACCCAAATGCCACATGAGAAACCTCGAAAAACTCAAAACAGTCATAAAGTAATTAGAAAACTTCTGAAACAGCGTAGAATAGTTTAGAATGCGGCACAGCACATATGCACCATGACCAACTTCGAAAAACTCGGAAAAATAAAAAAATAACTCGCAAACCTCTGAAACAGCGTCGAGTAATGTAGAACGCGGCACAACACATATGCACCAGGAGAAACATCGTAAAACTCAAAAAAGTAATACAATAACTCGAAAACCTCTGAAACAGCGTAGAGTATTGTAGAACGGAGCACAACCCATATACCACATGAGAAACCTCGAAACACTCAAAACAGTTTTAAAGTAATTAGGAAACTTCTAAAACAGCGTATAATAGTGTAGAACGCGCCACAACCTATATGCACCAGGAGAAACATGGAAAAACTCAAAAAAGTAAAAACATAACTTGAAATCTTCGGAAACAGCATAGAGTAGTTTAGAACGCGGCGCAACCCATATGCACCAGGAGAAAAATGGAAAAACTCAAAAAAGTAGAAAAATAGCTCGAAATCTTCTGTAACAGACTAGAGTAGTGTAGAACGCAGCACAACCCATATGCACCATGAGAAACTTCAAAAAACTCAAAGAAGTAATACAATAACTGGAAAACCTCTGAAACAGCGTAGAGTATTGTAGAACGCAGCAGAACCCATATGCCACATGAGAAACCTCGAAAAACTCAAAAAAGTCATAAATTAATTAGAAAACTTCTGAAACAGCGTAGAATAGTTTAGAATGCGGCACAACACATATGCACCATGACAAACTTCGAAAAACTCAGAAAAGTAGTACAATAATTCGAAAACCTCTGAAACAGCGTAGAGTATTGTAGAACGCAGCACAACCCATATGCCACATGAGAAACCTCGAAATACTTTAAAAAGTCATAAAATAACTCGGAAAGCTCTGAAACAGCACAGAATAGTTTAGAACGCAGCACAACCCATATGCACCATGAGAAACTTCAAAAAACTCAAAGAAGTAATACAATAACTGGAAAACCTCTGAAACAGCGTAGTTTATTGTAGAACGCAGCAGAACCCATATGCCACATGAGAAACCTCGAAAAACTCAAAAAAGTCATAAATTAATTAGAAAACTTCTGAAACAGCGTAGAATAGTTTAGAACGCGGCACAGCACATATGCACCATGACAAACTTCGAAAAACTCGGAAAAATAAAAAAATAACTCGCAAACCTCTGAAACAGCGTCGAGTAGTCTACAACGCAGCACAACCCATATGCACGATGAGAAACTTCGAAAAGCACAAAAAAGTAATATGCAACATGAGAAACTTCGAAAAACACAAAATAGTAATAAAATAAATCGAAATCTTCGATAACAGCGTGTAATAGTTTAGAACGCAGCACCAGTCATATTCACCATGACAAACTTCGAAAAACTCAGAAAAGTAATACAATAGGTCGAAAACCTCTGAAACTGCGTAGAATATTCTGGAACGGAGCACAACTCATATGCAACATGAGAAACCTCGCAAAACTCTAAAAAGTTATAAAATAACTCGAAAACCTCTGAAACAGCATAGAGTATTGTAGAACGCAGCAGAATCCATATGCCACATGAGAAACCTCGAAAAACTCAGAAAAGTAAAAAAATAACTCGCAAACCTCTGAAACAGCGTCGAGTAGTCTACAACGCAGCACAACCTATATGCACCAGGAGAAAAATGGAAAAACTCAAAAAAGTAAAAAAAAGCTCGAAATCTTCTGTAACAGAGTAGAGTAGTGTAGAACGCAGCACAACCCAAATGCCACATGAGAAACCTCGAAAAACTCAAAACAGTCATAAAGTAATTAGAAAACTTCTGAAACAGCGTAGAATAGTTTAGAAGGCACAACACATATGCACCGACAAACTTCGAAAAACTCAAAAAAGTAATACAATAAGTCGAAAACCTCTGAAACAGCATAGAGTAGTTTAGAACGCAGCACAAGCCAAATGCACAAGGAGAAACTTCGAAAAGCTCTAAAAAGTAGAAAAATAGCTCGAAATCTTCTGCAACACAGTAGAGTAGTGTAGAACGCAGCAGAACACATATGCACCATGAGATACGTCGAAAAACTCTAAAAAGTAATACATTAACTCGAAAACCTCTGAAAGAGCGTAGAGTATTGTAGAACGCAACACAACTCATACGCAACATGAGAAACCTCGAAAAACTCAAAAAAATCATAAAGCAATTCGAAAAGTTCTGAAACAGCGTCGAATAGTGCGGAGCGCAGCATAACACATATGCACCATGAGAAACTTCGAATAACTCAAAAAAGACATAAAATAATTCGAAAACTTCTGAAACAGTGTAGTATAGTTTAGAACGCGGCACAACCGATATGCACCAGGAGAAACATGGAAAAACTCAAATAAGTAAAAACATAACTCGAAATCTTCTGAAACAGCATAGAGTAGTTTAGAAGGCAGCACAACCCATATGCATCAGGAGAAACTTCGAAAAGCACAAAAAAGTAATATGCAACATGAGGAACTTCGAAAAACACAAAATAAATCGAAATCTTCGATAACAGCGTGTAATAGTTTAGAACGCAGCACAACTCATATTCACCGTGACAAACTTCGAAAAACTCAGAAAAGTAATACAATAGGTCGAAAACCTCTGAAACTGCGTAGAATATTGTAGAACGGAGCACAACTCATATGCAACATGAGAAACCTCGAAAAACTCTAAAAAGTTATAAAATAACTCGAAAACCTCTGAAACAACATAGAGTATTGTAGAACGCAGCAGAATCCATATGCCACATGAGAAACCTCGAAAAACACAAAAAAGTCATAAATTAATTAGAAAACTTCTGAAACTGCGTAGAATAGTTTGGAACGCGGCACAACACATATGCACCATGACAAACTTCGAAAAACTCAGAAAAGTAAAAAAATAACTCGCAAACCTCTGAAACAGCGTCGAGTAGTCTACAACGCAGCACAACACATATGCACCAGGAGAAACTTCGAAAAACTCTAAAAAGTAATAAAATAACTCGAAAACCTCTGAAAGAGCGTAGAATAGTTTAGAACGCGGCACAACCTATATGCACCAGGAGAAAAATGGAAAAACTCAAAAAAGTAAAAAAAAAGCTCGAAATCTTCTGTAACAGAGTAGAGTAGTGTAGAACGCAGCACAACCCAAATGCCACATGAGAAACCTCGAAAAACTCAAAACAGTCATAAAGTAATTAGAAAACTTCTGAAACAGCGTAGAATAGTTTAGAATGCGGCACAGCACATATGCACCATGACCAACTTCGAAAAACTCGGAAAAATAAAAAAATAACTCGCAAACCTCTGAAACAGCGTCGAGTAATGTAGAACGCGGCACAACACATATGCACCAGGAGAAACATCGTAAAACTCAAAAAAGTAATACAATAACTCGAAAACCTCTGAAACAGCGTAGAGTATTGTAGAACGGAGCACAACCCACATACCACATGAGAAACCTCGAAACACTCAAAACAGTTTTAAAGTAATTAGGAAACTTCTAAAACAGCGTATAATAGTGTAGAACGCGCCACAACCTATATGCACCAGGAGAAACATGGAAAAACTCAAAAAAGTAAAAACATAACTTGAAATCTTCGGAAACAGCATAGAGTAGTTTAGAACGCGGCGCAACCCATATGCACCAGGAGAAAAATGGAAAAACTCAAAAAAGTAGAAAAATAGCTCGAAATCTTCTGTAACAGACTAGAGTAGTGTAGAACGCAGCACAACCCATATGCACCATGAGAAACTTCAAAAAACTCAAAGAAGTAATACAATAACTGGAAAACCTCTGAAACAGCGTAGAGTATTGTAGAACGCAGCAGAACCCATATGCCACATGAGAAACCTCGAAAAACTCAACAAAGTCATAAATTAATTAGAAAACTTCTGAAACAGCGTAGAATAGTTTAGAATGCGGCACAACACATATGCACCATGACAAACTTCGAAAAACTCAGAAAAGTAGTACAATAATTCGAAAACCTCTGAAACAGCGTAGAGTATTGTAGAACGCAGCACAACCCATATGCCACATGAGAAACCTCGAAAAACTTTAAAAAGTCATAAAATAACTCGGAAAGCTCTGAAACAGCACAGAATAGTTTAGAACGCAGCACAACCCATATGCACCATGAGAAACTTCAAAAAACTCAAAGAAGTAATACAATAACTGGAAAACCTCTGAAACAGCGTAGTTTATTGTAGAACGCAGCAGAACCCATATGCCACATGAGAAACCTCGAAAAACTCAAAAAAGTCATAAATTAATTAGAAAACTTCTGAAACAGCGTAGAATAGTTTAGAACGCGGCACAGCACATATGCACCATGACAAACTTCGAAAAACTCGGAAAAATAAAAAAATAACTCGCAAACCTCTGAAACAGCGTCGAGTAGTCTACAACGCAGCACAACCCATATGCACGATGAGAAACTTCGAAAAGCACAAAAAAGTAATATGCAACATGAGAAACTTCGAAAAACACAAAATAGTAATAAAATAAATCGAAATCTTCGATAACAGCGTGTAATAGTTTAGAACGCAGCACAACTCATATTCACCATGACAAACTTCGAAAAACTCAGAAAAGTAATACAATAGGTCGAAAACCTCTGAAACTGCGTAGAATATTCTGGAACGGAGCACAACTCATATGCAACATGAGAAACCTCGCAAAACTCTAAAAAGTTATAAAATAACTCGAAAACCTCTGAAACAGCATAGAGTATTGTAGAACGCAGCAGAATCCATATGCCACATGAGAAACCTCGAAAAACTCAGAAAAGTAAAAAAATAACTCGCAAACCTCTGAAACAGCGTCGAGTAGTCTACAACGCAGCACAACCTATATGCACCAGGAGAAAAATGGAAAAACTCAAAAAAGTAAAACAAAGCTCGAAATCTTCTGTAACAGAGTAGAGTAGTGTAGAACGCAGCACAACCCAAATGCCACATGAGAAACCTCGAAAAACTCAAAACAGTCATAAAGTAATTAGAAAACTTCTGAAACAGCGTAGAATAGTTTAGAAGGCACAACACATATGCACCGACAAACTTCGAAAAACTCAAAAAAGTAATACAATAAGTCGAAAACCTCTGAAACAGCATAGAGTAGTTTAGAACGCAGCACAAGCCAAATGCACAAGGAGAAACTTCGAAAAGCTCTAAAAAGTAGAAAAATAGCTCGAAATCTTCTGCAACACAGTAGAGTAGTGTAGAACGCAGCAGAACACATATGCACCATGAGATACGTCGAAAAACTCTAAAAAGTAATACATTAACTCGAAAACCTCTGAAAGAGCGTAGAGTATTGTAGAACGCAGCACAACTCATATGCAACATTAGAAACCTCGAAAAACTCAAAAAAGTCATAAAGCAATTCGAAAAGTTCTGAAACAGCGTCGAATAGTGCGGAGCGCAGCATAACACATATGCACCATGAGAAACTTCGAATAACTCAGAAAAGACATAAAATAATTCGAAAACTTCTGAAACAGTGTAGTATAGTTTAGAACGCGGCACAACCGATATGCACCAGGAGAAACATGGAAAAACTCAAATAAGTAAAAACATAACTCGAAATCTTCTGAAACAGCATAGAGTAGTTTAGAAGGCAGCACAACCCATATGCATCAGGAGAAACTTCGAAAAGCACAAAAAAGTAATATGCAACATGAGGAACTTCGAAAAACACAAAATAAATCGAAATCTTCGATAACAGCGTGTAATAGTTTAGAACGCAGCACAACTCATATTCACCGTGACAAACTTAGAAAAACTCAGAAAAGTAATACAATAGGTCGAAAACCTCTGAAACTGCGTAGAATATTGTAGAACGGAGCACAACTCATATGCAACATGAGAAACCTCGAAAAACTCTAAAAAGTTATAAAATAACTCGAAAACCTCTGAAACAGCATAGAGTATTGTAGAACGCAGCAGAATCCATATGCCACATGAGAAACCTCGAAAAACTCAAAAAAGTCATAAATTAATTAGAAAACTTCTGAAACTGCGTAGAATAGTTTAGAACGCGGCACAACACATATGCACCATGACAAACTTCGAAAAACTCAGAAAAGTAAAAAAATAACTCGCAAACCTCTGAACCAGCGTCGAGTATTCTACAACGCAGCACAACACATATGCAACATGAGAAACTTCGAAAAACTCTAAAAAGTAATAAAATAACTCGAAAACCTCTGAAAGAGCGTAGAATAGTTTAGAACGCGGCACAACCTATATGCACCAGGAGAAAAATGGAAAAACTCAAAAAAGTAAAAAAAAGCTCGAAATCTTCTGTAACAGAATAGAGTAGTGTAGAACGCAGCACAACCCAAATGCCACATGAGAAACCTCGAAAAACTCAAAACAGTCATAAAGTAATTAGAAAACTTCTGAAACAGCGTAGAATAGTTTAGAAGGCACAACACATATGCACCGACAAACTTCGAAAAACTCAAAAAAGTAATACAATAAGTCGAAAACCTCTGAAACAGCATAGAGTAGTTTAGAACGCAGCACAAGCCAAATGCACAAGGAGAAACTTCGAAAAGCTCTAAAAAGTAGAAAAATAGCTCGAAATCTTCTGCAACACAGTAGAGTAGTGTAGAACGCAGCAGAACACATATGCACCATGAGATACGTCGAAAAACTCTAAAAAGTAATACATTAACTCGAAAACCTCTGAAAGAGCGTAGAGTATTGTAGAACGCAGCACAACTCATATGCAACATGAGAAACCTCGAAAAACTCAAAAAAGTCATAAAGCAATTCGAAAAGTTCTGAAACAACGTCGAATAGTGCGGAGCGCAGCATAATACATATGCACCATGAGAAACTTCGAATAACTCAAAAAAGACATAAAATAATTCGAAAACTTCTGAAACAGTGTAGTATAGTTTAGAACGCGGCACAACCGATATGCACCAGGAGAAACATGGAAAAACTCAAATAAGTAAAAACGTAACTCGAAATCTTCTGAAACAGCATAGAGTAGTTTAGAAAGCAGCACAACCCATATGCATCAGGAGAAACTTCGAAAAGCACAAAAAAGTAATATGCAACATGAGAAACTTCGAAAAACACAAAATAAATCGAAATCTTCGATAACAGCGTGTAATAGTTTAGAACGCAGTACAACTCATATTCACGTGACAAACTTCGAAAAACTCAGAAAAGTAATACAATAGGTCGAAAACCTCTGAAACTGCGTAGAATATTGTAGAACGGAGCACAACTCATATGCAACATGAGAAACCTCGAAAAACTCTAAAAAGTTATAAAATAACTCGAAAACCTCTGAAACAGCGTAGAATATTGTAGAACGCAGCAGAACCCATATGCCACATGAGAAACCTCGAAAAACTCAAAAAAGTCATAAATTAATTAGAAAACTTCTGAAACAGCGTAGAATAGTTTAGAATGCGGCACAACACATATGCACCATGACAAACTTCGAAAAACTCAGAAAAGTAAAAAAAATAACTCGCAAACCTCTGAAACAGCGTCGAGTAGTCTACAACGCAGCACAACACATGTGCAACATGAGAAACTTCGAAAAACTCTAAAAGGTAATAAAATAACTCGAAAACCTCTGAAAGAGCGTAGAATAGTTTAGAACGCGGCACAACCTATATGCACCAGGAGAAAAATGGAAAAACTCAAAAAAGTAAAAAAAAGCTCGAAATCTTCTGTAACAGAGTAGAGTAGTGTAGAACGAAGCACAACCCAAATGCCACATGAGAAACCTCGAAAAACTCAAAACAGTCATAAAGTAATTAGAAAACTTCTGAAACAGCGTAGAATAGTTTAGAATGCGGCACAGCACATATGCACCATGACCAACTTCGAAAAACTCGGAAAAATAAAAAAATAACTCGCAAACCTCTGAAACAGCGTCGAGTAATGTAGAACGCGGCACAACACATATGCACCAGGAGAAACATCGTAAAACTCAAAAAAGTAATACAATAACTCGAAAACCTCTGAAACAGCGTAGAGTATTGTAGAACGGAGCACAACCCATATACCACATGAGAAACCTCGAAACACTCAAAACAGTTTTAAAGTAATTAGGAAACTTCTAAAACAGCGTATAATAGTGTAGAACGCGGCACAACTATATGCACCAGGAGAAACATGGAAAAACTCAAAAAAGTAAAAACATAACTTGAAATCTTCGGAAACAGCATAGAGTAGTTTAGAACGCGGTGCAACCCATATGCACCAGGAGAAAAATGGAAAAACTCAAAAAAGTAGAAAAATAGTTCGAAATCTTCTGTAACAGACTAGAGTAGTGTAGAACGCAGCACAACCCATATGCACCATGAGAAACTTCAAAAAACTCAAAGAAGTAATACAATAACTGGAAAACCTCTGAAACAGCGTAGAGTATTGTAGAACGCAGCAGAACCCATATGCCACATGAGAAACCTCGAAAAACTCAACAAAGTCATAAATTAATTAGAAAACTTCTGAAACAGCGTAGAATAGTTTAGAATGCGGCACAACACATATGCACCATGACAAACTTCGAAAAACTCAAAGAAGTAATACAATAACTGGAAAACCTCTGAAACAGCGTAGTTTATTGTAGAACGCAGCAGAACCCATATGCCACATGAGAAACCTCGAAAAACTCAAAAAAGTCATAAATTAATTAGAAAACTTCTGAAACAGCGTAGAATAGTTTAGAACGCGGCACAGCACATATGCACCATGACAAACTTCGAAAAACTCGGAAAAATAAAAAAATTACTCGCAAACCTCTGAAACAGCGTCGAGTAGTCTACAACGCAGCACAACCCATATGCACGATGAGAAACTTCGAAAAGCACAAAAAAGTAATATGCAACATGAGAAACTTCGAAAAACACAAAATAGTAATAAAATAAATCGAAATCTTCGATAACAGCGTGTAATAGTTTAGAACGCAGCACAACTCATATTCACCATGACAAACTTCGAAAAACTCAGAAAAGTAATACAATAGGTCGAAAACCTCTGAAACTGCGTAGAATATTCTGGAACGGAGCACAACTCATATGCAACATGAGAAACCTCGAAAAACTCTAAAAAGTTATAAAATAACTCGAAAACCTCTGAAACAGCATAGAGTATTGTAGAACGCAGCAGAATCCATATGCCACATGAGAAACCTCGAAAAACTCAGAAAAGTAAAAAAATAACTCGCAATCCTCTGAAACAGCGTCGAGTAGTCTACAACGCAGCACAACCTATATGCACCAGGAGAAAAATGGAAAAACTCAAAAAAGTAAAAAAAAGCTCGAAATCTTCTGTAACAGAGTAGAGTAGTGTAGAACGCAGCACAACCCAAATGCCACATGAGAAACAGTCATAAAGTAATTAGAAAACTTCTGAAACAGCGTAGAATAGTTTAGAAGGCACAACACATATGCACCGACAAACTTCGAAAAACTCAAAAAAGTAATACAATAAGTCGAAAACCTCTGAAACAGCATAGAGTAGTTTAGAACGCAGCACAAGCCAAATGCACAAGGAGAAACTTCGAAAAGCTCTAAAAAGTAGAAAAATAGCTCGAAATCTTCTGCAACACAGTAGAGTAGTGTAGAACGCAGCAGAACACATATGCACCATGAGATACGTCGAAAAACTCTAAAAAGTAATACATTAACTCGAAAACCTCTGAAAGAGCGTAGAGTATTGTAGAACGCAGCACAACTCATATGCAACATGAGAAACCTCGAAAAACTCAAAAAAGTCATAAAGCAATTCGAAAAGTTCTGAAACAGCGTCGAATAGTGCGGAGCGCAGCATAACACATATGCACCATGAGAAACTTCGAATAACTCAAAAAAGACATAAAATAATTCGAAAACTTCTGAAACAGTGTAGTATAGTTTAGAACGCGGCACAACCGATATGCACCAGGAGAAACATGGAAAAACTCAAATAAGTAAAAACATAACTCGAAAACCTCTGAAACAGCGTAGAGTATTGTAGAACGCAGCACAACCCAAATGCCACATGATTTACCTCGAAAAACTCAAAAAAGGTACACATTATCGCGAAAACCTCTGAAACAGCATAGAGTAATTTAGAACGCAGCACAACGCATATACACCATGAGAAACAGCATCGAATAGTGTCGAACGCAGCACAACACATATGCAACATGGGAAACATCGAAAAACTCAAAAAAGTAAAAACATAACTCGAAATCTTCTGAAACAGCGTCGAATAGTGTCGAACGCAGCACAACACATATGCAACATGAGAAACTTCGAAAAACTCTAAAAAGTAAAAAAATAACTCGAAATCATCTGTAACAGAGCAGAGTAGTTAAGAACGCAGCACAACCCATATGCCACATGAGAAACATCGAAAAACTCAAAAAAGGTACACAATAACTCGAAAACCTCTGAAACAGCGTCGAGTAGTGTAGAATGCAGCATAACCCATATGCAACTTGAGAAACTTCGAAAATACAAAAAAGTAATAAAATAATTCGAATTCTTCTGAAACAGCGTTGAATAGTGTAGAACGAAGCACAACGCATATGCCACATGAGAAACCTCGAAAAACTCAAAAAAGTCATAAAGTAATTCGAAAACTTCTGAAACAGCGTAGAATCGTTTAGAATGCGGCACAACCCAGGAGAAACATCGAAAAACTCTAAAACGTAAAAAAATAACTCGAAATCATCTGTAACGAGCAGAGTATTGGAGGACGCCACAACCCATATGCCACATGAGAAACATCGAAAAACTCAAAAAAGGTACAGAATATCTCGAAAACCTCTGAAACAGCGTAGAGTAGTTAAGAACGCGGCACAACCCATATGCACCAGGAGTAACATCGACAAACACAAAAAAGTAATAAAATAACTCGAAAACCTCTGAAACAGCATAGAGTAATTTAGAACGCAGCACAACGCATATACACCATGCGAAACAGCATCGAATAGTGTCGAACGCAGCACAACACATATGCAACATGAGAAACTTCGAAAAACCCAAAAATGTAATAAAATAACTCGAAAACCTCTGTAGTTTAGAACGTGGCAGAACCCATATGCACCAGGAGAAACATGGAAAAACTCAAAAAAGTAAAAAAATAGCTCGAAATCTTCTGTAACAGAGTAGAGTAGTGTAGAAAGCAGCACAACCCATATGAACCATGAGAAACTTCGAAAAACTCAAAACAGTACCTGTATCCAGCGGTAGATTATATTCCAGACCCACATTGAATGTCCCACAGTCCGTGTATCTAGCGGGAGATTACAATCCGGACCCACATTCAATGTCACACATCCCTGTATGCAGTGGAAGATTATATTCCAGATCCACATTCTGTATCCCACAGTACCTGTATGCAACGATGGATTATATTCCGGGCCCACATTAAATGTCCCACAGTCCCTGTATCCAGCGGGAGGTTATATTCAGGACCCACTTTCAATGTCCCACAGTCCCTGTATCCAGCGGGAGATTATATTCTTGGCCCTCACTCAGTGTACCACAATCCCTGTATCCAGCGGGAGATTATATTCTGGACCCACATTCAATGTTCCACAGTCCCTGTATCCAGCGTGAGATTAGATTCCACACCCACATTCAATGTCCCACAGTCCCTGTATCCAGCGGGAGATTATATTCCGGCCCACATTCAATGTCCCACAGATCCTGTATCCGGATGGAGATTATATTCCGGTGCCACATTCAGTGTCCCACAGTCCCTGTATCCAGTGGGAGATTATATTCTGGGCCCTCATTTCAATGTCCCACAGTCCCTGTATCTGAAGGGAGATTATATTCCGGACCAACATTCAGTGTCCCACAGTCCCTTTATCCAGCGGGAGATTATATTGCGGGCACAAAATCAATGTCCCACAGACCCTATATCCAGCGGGAGATTATATTCCAGACCCACATTCAGTATCCCACAGTCCAGGTATCCAGCGGGAGACTATATTCCAGACCCACATTCAATGACCCACAGTCCCTGTATCCAGCGGGAGATTATATTCTGGACCCACATTCAATGTTCTACAGTCCCTGTAACCAGCGGGAGATTATATTCCGGACCCACATTCAGTATCCCATAGTCCCGGTATCCAGCGGGAGATTATATTCCAGACCCACATTCAATGACCCACGGTCCCTGTATCCAGCGGGAGATTATATTCTGGGCCCACATTCAATGTCCCACAGTCCCTGTATCTCGTGGGAGATTATATTCTGGGCCCACATTCAGTGTCACACAGTGCCTGTATCCAGCGGGAGATTATATTCTTGGCCCTCATTCAGTATCACACAATCCTGTATCCAGAGGGAGATTATATTCCGGACCCACATTCAATGTCCCATATTTCTGTATCCAGTGGGAGATTATATTCCGGACCCACATTCAATGTGACACAGTCCCTGTATCCAGCCGGAGAATATATTCCGGACCAACATTCAATGTTCCACGGTCCCTGTTTAAAGTAGGAGATTACATTCTGAGCCCACATTCAATGTCCCACAGTCCCTGTATCCAGCGGGAGATTATATTCCAGACCCGCATTCAATGTCCCAAAGTCCCCGTATCCAGCGGTAGATTATATTCCAGACCCACATTGAATGTCCCACAGTCCGTGTATCTAGCGGGAGATTATAATCCGCACCCACATTCAATGTCACACATCCCTGTATCCAGTGGAAGATTATATTCCAGATCCACATTATATATCCCACAGTACCTGTATGCAGCGATGGATTATATTACGGGCCCACATTAAATGTCCCACAGTCCCTGTATCCAGTGGGAGGTTATATTCAGGATCCACTTTCAATGTCCCACAGTCCCTGTATCCAGCGGGAGATTATATTCTTGGCCCTCACTCAATGTACCACAATCCCTGTATCCAGAGGTAGATTATATTATGGGCCCATATTCAATGTGCCACAGTCCCTGTATCCAGTGGGAGATTATATTCCGGACCCACAATCAATGTTCCACTGTCCCTGTATCCAGCGGAAGATGATATTCTGGACCCAAATTCAATGTTCCACAGTCCCTGTATCCAGCGTGAGATTATATTCCACACCCACATTTACTGTCCCACAGTCCCTGTATCCAGAGGGAGATTATATTCCGGACCCACATTCAGTGTTCCACAGACCCTGTATCTGGATGGAGATTATATTCCGGTGCCACATTCAGTGTCCCACAGTCATTGTATCCAGAGGGAGATTATATTCTGGGCCCTCATTTCAATGTCCCACAGTTCCTGTATCCGAAGGGAGATTATATTCCTGACCAACATTCAGTGTCCCAGAGTCCTTTTATCCAGCGGGAGATTCTATTGCGGACACAAAATTAATGTCCCACAGACCCTATATCCAGCGGGAGATTATATTCTGGACCCACATTCAGTATCCCACAGTCCCGGTATCCAGCGGGAGATTATATTCCAGACCCACATTCAATGACCCACGTTCCCTGTATCCAGTGGGAGATTTTATTCTGGGCCCTCATTCAGTATCACACAATCCCTGTATCCAGAGGGAGATTATATTCTGGACCCACATTCAATGTCCCACAGTTTCTGTATCCAGCGGGAGATTATATACCGGACCCACATTCAATGTCCCACAAGCCTTGTCTCCAGCGGCAGATTACTTTCCGGGCCAAAATTCAATGTCCCAGAATCCCTGTATCCAGCTGGAGATTGCATTCCGGGGAAACAGTCAATGTTCCACAGTCCCTGTATCCTGAGGGAGATTATATTCCGGACCCACAATCAATGTCCCACAGTCCCTGTCTCTAGCGGGAGATTATATTCTGGGGCCACATTCAATGTCCCACAATCCCTGTCTCCAGCGGGAGATTATATTCCGGACCCATTTCCAATGTCCCACAATCCCTGTATCCAGCGGGAGATTATATTCCGGACCCACATTGAATGTCCCACAGTCACTGTGTCCAGCGGGAGTTTATATTCCGGACCCACATTCAGTGTCACACAGTCCCTGTATCCAGCGGGAGATTATATTCCGGACCCACATTCAATATCCCACAATCTCTGTATCCAGCGGAAGATTATATTCCAGACCCTCATTCAATGTCACACAATCCTGGTATCCAGCGGGAGATTATATTCTGGACACACATTCAATGACACAGTCCTTGTATCCAGCGGGAGATTATATTCCGGACCCATATTCAATGTACAACAGTCCCTCTTTCCAGCGGAAGCAGATATTCCGGACCCACATTCAATGTCCCACAGTCCCTGTATACAGCGGGAGATTATATTCCGGACCCACATTCAATATGACGCAATCCCTGTATCCAGAGGGAGATTATATTCCGGACCCACATTCAATGTCCCACGGTCCCTGTATCCAGTGGGAGATTATATTCTGGACCAAATTCAATGTCCCACAGTCCCTGTATCCAGCAGGTGTTTATATTCCGGGCCCACATTCAGTGTCACACAGTCCCTGTATCCAGCGTGTGATTATGTTCCGAAACCACATTCAGTTACACACAGTCCCTGTATCCAGCGGGAGATTATATTCCGGGCCAACATTCAATGTCCCACACTCCCTGTCTCCAGCGGCAGATTACTTTCCGGGCCAAAATTCAATGTCCCAGAATCCCTGTATCCAGCTGGAGATTGCATTCCGGGGACACAGTCAATGTTCGACAGTCCCTGTATCCTGAGGGAGATTATATTCTGGACCCACAATCAATGTCCCACAGTCCCTGTATCCAGCGGGAGATTTTATTCCGGACCGACATTCAATGCCCCACAATCCCTGTCTCTAGTGGGAGATTATATTCTGGGGCCATATTCAATGTCCCACAATCCCTGTCTCCAGCGGCAGATTACTTTCCGGGCCAAAATTCAATGTCCCAGAATCCCTGTATCCAGCTGGAGATTGCATTCCGGGGACACAGTCACTGTTCGACAGTCCCTGTATCCTGAGGGAGATTATATTCTGGACCCACAATCAATGTCCCACAGTCCCTGTATCCAGCGGGAGATTATATTCCGGACCTATTTTCAATGACACACAGTTCCTGTTTCCAGCGGGAGATTATATATTCCGGGCCCACATTAAATGTCCCACAGTCCCTGTATCCAGTGGGAGGTTATATTCCGGACCCACATTCAATATCCCACAATCCCTGTATCCAGCGGAAGATTATATTCCGGATCCACATTCAGTGTCACACAGTCCCTATATCCAGCGGGAGATTATATTCCGGACCCACATTCAATATCCCACAATCCCTGTATCCAGTGGAAGATTATATTCCAGACCCACGTTCAATGTCACACATTCCCTGTATCCAGAGGGAGATTATTTGCACGATCCCCGGGGACACATTCAATGACACACAGTTCCATTTTCCATTGGGAGATTATATATTCCGGGCCCACATTAAATGTCCCACAGTCCCTGTATCCAGCGGGAGGTTATATTCTGGACCCACATTCAATGCGACACAGTCCCTGTATCCAGCGGGAGATTATATTCCAGATCCCACAGTGCCTCTATGCAGCGGGAGATTATATTCCGGGCCCACATTCAGTGTTCCACAATCCCTGTATCCAGAGGTAGATTATATTCCGAGCCCATATTCAATATCCCACAGTCCCTTTATCCAGTGGGAGATTATATTCCGGGCCCACATTCAATGTCCCACAGACCCTGTATCGAGCGGGAGATTATATACTGGACCCACATTCAATGTTCCACAGTCTCAGTATTCAGCGGGCGATTATATTCCGTACCACATTCAATGTCACACAGATCCTGTATCGAGCGGGAGATTATATACTGGACCCACATTCAATGTTCCACAGTCCCAGTATTCAGCGGGCGATTATATTCCGTACCACATTCAATGTCACACAGTCCCTATATTAAGCGGGAGATTATATTCTGGACCAACATTCAATGTCCCACAGTCCCTGTATCCAGCGGGAGATTATACTCCGGACCCACATTCAATGTCCCACAGTCCCTGTATCCAGCGGGAGATTATATTCCGGACCCACAACCAATGTTCCACTGTCCCTGTGTCGAGCGGCAGATGATATTGCGGACCCACATTCAATGCCCCACAGTCCCTGTATGCAGCGGGAGATTATATTCCAGACCTGCATTCAATGTCCCAGAGTCCCTGCATCCAGTGGGAGATTATATTTCAGACCCACGTTCAATGTCCCACAGTCCGTGTATCTAGCGGGAGATTATATTCCGGACCCACATTCAATGTCACACAATCCCTGTATCCAGCGGAAGATTATATTCCAGCTCCACATTCTCTATCCCACAGTACCTGTATGCAGCGGGAGATTATATTCCGGACGCACATTCAATGTCCCACAGTCCCTGTATCCAGTGGGAGATTATATTCTGGGCCCTCATTTCAATGTCCCACAGTCCCTGTATCTGAAGGGAGATTATATTCCGGACCAACATTCAGTGTCCCACAGTCCCTTTATCCAGCGGGAGATTATATTCCAGACCCACATTCAATGTCCCACAGTCCCTGCATCCAGTGGGAGAATATATTCCGGACCCTCATTCAGTATCACACAATCCCTGTATCCAGAGGCAGATTATATTCTGGACCCACATTCAATGTCCTACAGTTTCTGTATCCAGCGGGAGATTATATACCGGACCCACATTCAATGTCCCACACGCCTTGTCTCCAGCGGCAGATTACTTTCCGGGCCAACATTCAATGTCCCAGAATCCCTGTATCCAGCTGGAGATTGCATTCCGGGGAAACAGTCAATGTTCCACAGTCCCTGTATCCTGAGGGAGATTATATTCCGGACCCACAATCAATGTCCCACAGTCCCTGTCTCTAGCGGGAGATTATATTCTGGGGCCACATTCAATGTCCCACAATCCCTGTCTCCAGCGGGAGATTATATTCCGGACCCATTTCCAATGTCCCACAATCCCTGTATCCAGCGGGAGATTATATTCCGGACCCACATTGAATGTCCCACAGTCACTGTGTCCAGCGGGAGTTTATATTCCGGACCCACATTCAGTGTCACACAGTCCCTGTATCCAGCGGGAGATTATATTCCGGACCCACATTCAATATCCCACAATCTCTGTATCCAGCGGAAGATTATATTCCAGACCCTCATTCAATGTCACACAATCCCGGTATCCAGCGGGAGATTATATTCTGGACCCACATTCAATGACACAGTCCCTGTATCCAGCGGGAGATTATATTCCGGACCCATATACAATGTACAACAGTCCCTCTTTCCAGCGGAAGCAGATATTCCGGACCCACATTCAATGTCCCACAGTCCCTGTATACAGCAGGAGATTATATTCCGGACCCACATTCAATATGACGCAATCCCTGTATCCAGAGGGAGATTATATTCCGGACCCACATTCAATGTCCCACGGTCCCTGTATCCAGTGGGAGATTATATTCTGGACCAAATTCAATGTCCCACAGTCCCTGTATCCAGCAGGTGTTTATATTCCAGGCCCACATTCAGTGTCACACAGTCCCTGTATCCAGCGTGTGATTATGTTCCGAAACCACATTCAGTTACACACAGTCCCTGTATCCAGCGGGAGATTATATTCCGGGCCAACATTCAATGTCCCACACTCCCTGTCTCCAGCGGCAGATTACTTTCCGGGCCAAAATTCAATGTCCCAGAATCCCTGTATCCAGCTGGAGATTGCATTCCGGGGACACAGTCAATGTTCGACAGTCCCTGCATCCTGAGGGAGATTATATTCTGGACCCACAATCAATGTCCCACAGTCCCTGTATCCAGCGGGAGATTTTATTCCGGACCGACATTCAATGCCCCACAATCCCTGTCTCCAGCGGGAGATTATATTCTGGGGCCATATTCAATGTCCCACAATCCCTGTCTCCAGTGGAAGATTATATTCCGGACCCATTTCCAATGTCCCACAGTCCCTGTATCCAGCGGGAGATTATATTCTGGTCCCACATTAAAAGTGCCACAGTTCCTGTCTCCAGCGGGAGATTATATTCCGGACCCACATCCAATGTACCACAGTCCCTGTCTCCAGAGCGGGAGATTATATTCCGGACCCACATTCAATATCCCACAATCCCTGTTTCCAGCGGGAGATTATATATTCCGGGCCCACGTTCAATGTCACACATTCCATGTGTCCAGAGGGAGATTATTTGCACGACCCCCGGGGACACATTCAATGACACACAGTTCCGTTTCCCATTGGGAGATTATATATTCCTGGCCCACATTAAATGTCCCACAGTCCCTGTATCCAGCGGGAGGTTATATTTTGGACCCACATTCAATGTGACACCGTCCCTGTATCCAGCAGGAGATTATATTCAGGAGCCACATTCATTGTTCCAAAGACACTATATCCCGAGGGAGATTATATTCTGGACCCACTTTCAGTGTCCCACAGTCCCTGTATCCAGCGGGAGATGATATTCCGGACCTATTTTCAATGACACACAGTTCCTGTTTCCAGCGGGAGATTATATATTCTGGGCCCACGTTCAATGTCACACATTCCCTGTGTCCAGAGGGAGATTATTTGCATGACCCCCGGGGACACATTCAATGACACACAGTTCCGTTTTCCATCGGGAGATTATATATTCCGGGCCCACATTAAATGTCCTACAGTCCCTGTATCCAGCGGGAGGTTATATTCCGGACCCACATTCAATATCCCACAATCCCTGTATCCAGCGGAAGATTATATTCCGGACCCACATTCAGTGTCACACAGTCCCTATATCCAGCGGGAGATTATATTCCGGACCCACATTCAATATCCCACAATCCCTGTATCCAGCGGAAGATTATATTCCAGACCCACATTCAATGTCTTCACATTCCCTGTATCCAGAGGGAGATTATTTGCACGATCCCCGGGGACACATTCAATGACACACAGTTCCATTTTCCATTGGGAGATTATATATTCCGGGCCCACATTAAATGTCCCACAGTCCCTGTATCCAGCGGGAGGTTATATTCTGCACCCACATTCAATGTGACACAGTCCCTGTATCCAGCGGGAGATTATATTCCAGATCCCACAGTGCCTCTATGCAGCGGGAGATTATATTCCGGGCCCACATTCAGTGTTCCACAATCCCTGTATCCAGAGGTAGATTATATTCCGAGCCCATATTCAATGTCCCACAGTCCCTGTATCCAGTGGGAGATTATATTCCGGGCCCACATTCAATGTCCCACAGACCCTGTATCGAGCGGGAGATTATATACTGGACCCACATTCAATGTTCCACAGTCTCAGTATTCAGCGGGCGATTATATTCCGTACCACATTCAATGTCACACCGATCCTGTATCGAGCGGGAGATTATATACTGGACCCACATTCAATGTTCCACAGTCCCAGTATTCAGCGGGCGATTATATTCCGTACCACATTCAATGTCACACAGTCCCTATATTAAGCGGGAGATTATATTCTGGACCAACATTCAATGTCCCACAGTCCCTGTATCCAGCGGGAGATTATACTCCGGACCCACATTCAATGTCCCACAGTCCCTGTATCCAGCGGGAGATTATATTCCGGACCCACAATCAATGTTCCACTGTCCCTGTGTCGAGCGGCAGATGATATTGCGGACCCACATTCAATGCCCCACAGTCCCTGTATGCAGCGCGAGATTATATTCCAGACCTGCATTCAATGTCCCAGAGTCCCTGCATCCAGTGGGAGATTATATTTCAGACCCACGTTCAATATCCCACAGTCCGTGTATCTAGCGGGAGATTATATTCCGGACCCACATTCAATGTCACACAATCCCTGTATCCAGCGGAAGATTATATTCCAGATCCACATTCTGTATCCCACAGTACCTGTATGCAGCGGGAGATTATATTCCGGATGCACATTCAATGTCCCACAGTCCCTGTATCCAGTGGGAGATTATATTCTGGGCCCTCATTTCAATGTCCCACAGTCCCTGTATCTGAAGGGAGATTATATTCCGGACCAACATTCAGTGTCCCACAGTCCCTTTATCCAGCGGGAGATTATATTCCAGACCCACTTTCAGTATCCCACAGTCCCGGTATCCAGCGGGAGATTATATTCCAGACCCACATTCAATGACCCACAGTCCCTGTATCCAGCGGGAGATTATATTCTGGACCCACATTCAATGTTCTACAGTCCCTGTAACCAGTGGGAGATTATATTCCAGACCCACGTTCAATGTTCCACAGACCCTGTCTCCGGAGGGAGATTATATTCCTGTGCCACATTCAATGTTCCACAGTCCCTGTATCCGTCGGGAGACTATATTCAGGACCAACATTCAGTGTCCCACAGTCCCTTTATCCAGCGGAAGATTATATTGCGGACACAAAATCAATGTCCCACAGATCCTGTATCCAGCGGGAGATTATATTCCGGACCCACATTCAGTATCCCACAGTCCCGGTATCCAGCGGGAGATTATATTCCAGACCCACATTCAATGACCCACGTTCCCTGTATCCAGCGGGAGATTTTATTCTGGGCCCACATTCAATGTCCCACAGTCCCTGTATTCAGCGGGAGATTATATTCCGCACCCGGATTCAATGTCCCACAATCCCTGTATCCAGAGGGAGATTATATTCTGGACCCACATTCAATGTCCCACAGTTTCTGTATCCAGCGGGAGATTATATACCGGACCCACATTCAATGTCCCACACTCCTTGTCTCCAGCGGCAGATTACTTTCCGGGCCAACATTCAATGTCCCAGAATCCCTGTATCCAGCTGGAGATTGCATTCCGGGGACACAGTCAATGTTCCACAGTCCCTGTATCCTGAGGGAGATTATATTCCGGACCCACAATCAATGTCCCACAGTCCCTGTTTCCAGCGGGAGATTTTATTCCGGACCGACATTCAATGCCCCACAATCCCTGTCTCTAGCGGGAGATTATATTCTGGGGCCACATTCAATGTCCCACAATCCTTGTCTCCAGCGGGAGATTATATTCCGGACCCATTTCCAATGTCCCACAGTCCCTGTATCCAGCGGGAGATTATATTCTGGTCCCACATTCAATGTGCCACAGTTCCTGTCTCCAGCGGGAGATTATATTCCGTGCCCACATCCAATGTACCACAGTCCCTGTCTCCAGAGCAGGAGATGATATTCCGGACCTATTTTCAATGACACACATTTCCTGTTTCCAGCGGGAGATTATTTGCACGACCCCCGGTGACACATTCAATGACACACAGTTCCGTTTTCCATTGGGAGATTACATATTCCAGGCCCACATTAAATATCCCACAGTCCCTGTATCCAGCGGGACGTTATATTCTGGACCCACATTCAATGTGACACAGTCCCTGTATCCAGCGGGAAATTATATTCAGGAGCCACATTCATTGTTCCAAAGACACTATATCCCGAGGGAGATTATATTCTGGACCCACTTTCAGTGTCCCACAGTCCCTGTATCCAGCGGGAGATTATATTCCGGACCCACATTCAATGTCTCACATTCACTGTGTCCAGCGGGAGTTTATATTCCGGGCCCACATTCAATGTCACACAATCCCTGTATCCAGCGGGAGATTATATTCCGGACCCACATTCAATATCCTACAATCCCTGTATCCAGTGGAAGATTATATTCCGGACCCACATTCAGTGTCACACTTTCGCTGTATCCAGCGGGAGATTATATTCCGGACCCACATTCAATATCCAACAATCTCTGTATCCAGCGGAAGATTATATTCCAGACCGTCATTCAATGTCACACAATCCCTGTATCCAGCGGGAGATTATATTCTGGACCCACATTCAATGACACACAGTCCCTGTATCCAGTGGGAGATTATATTCCTGAGCTACTTTCAATGTACAACAGTCCCTCTTTCCAGCGGGAGCAGATATTCCGGACCCACATTCAATGTCCCACAGTCCCTGTATCCAGCGGGAGAATATATTCTTGGCCCCCATTAAGTATCACGCAATCCCTGTATCCAGAGGGAGATTATATTCTGGACCCACATTCAGTGTCGCACAGTTTCTTTATCCAGCGGGAGATTATATTCCGGACCCACATTCAATATGACACAGTCTCTGTATCCAGCGGGAGATTATATTCCGGACGCACATTCAATGTCCCACGGTCCCTGTATCCAGTGGGAGATTATATTCTGGACCAAATTCAATTTCCCACAGTCCCTGTATCCAGCGGGTGTTTATATTCCGGGCCCACATTCAGTGTCACACAGTCCCTGTATCCAGCGTGTGATTATATTCCGGACCCACATTCAGTTACACACAGTCCCTGTCTCCAGCGGCAGATTACTTTCCGGGCCAAAATTCAATGTCCCAGAATCCCTGTATCCAGCTGGAGATTGCATTCCGGGGACACAGTCAATGTTCGACAGTCCCTGTCTCCTGAGGGAGATTATATTCTGGACCCACAATCAATGTCCCACAGTCCCTGTATCGAGCGGGAGATTTTATTCCGGACCGACATTCAATGCCCCACAATCCCTGTCTCTAGCGGGAGATTATATTCTGGGGCCATATTCAATGTCCCACAATCCCTGTCTCCAGCGGGAGATTATATTCCGGACCCATTTCCAATGTCCCACAGTCCCTGTATCCAGCGGGAGATTATATTCCGGACCCACATCCAATGTGCCACAGTTCCTGTCGCCAGAGCGGGAGATTATATTCTGGACCTATTTTCAATGACACACAGTTCCTGTTTCCAGCGGGAGATTATATATTCCGGGCCCACGTTCAATGTCACACATTCCTTGTGTCCAGAGGGAGATTATTTGCACGACCCCCGGGGACACATTCAATGACACACAGTTCCGTTTTCCATCGGGAGATTATATATTCCGGGCCCACATTAAATGTCCCACAGTCCCTGTATCCAGCGGGAGGTTATATTCTGGACCCACATCCAATGTACCACAGTCCCTGTCTCCAGAGCTGGAGATTAATATTCCGGACCCATTTTCAATGACACACAGTTCCTGTTTCCAGCGGGAGATTATATATTCCGGGCCCACGTTCAATATCACACATTCCCTGTGTCCAGAGGGAGATTATTTGCACGACCCCCGGGGACACATTCAATGACACACAGTTTCGTTTTCCATCGGGAGATTATATATTCCGGGCCCTCATTAAAGGTCCCACAGTCCCTGTATCCAGCGGGAGGTTATATTCTGGACCCACATTCAATGTGACACTGTCCCTGTATCCAGCGGGAGATTATATTCAGGACCCACATTCAGTGTCACACAATTCCTGTATCCAGCGGGAGATTATATTCCGGACCCATATTCAATATCCCACAATCCCTGTATCCAGCGGAAGATTATATTCCGGACCCACATTCAGTGTCACACAGTCCCTATATCCAGTGGGAGATTATATTCCGGACGCACATTCAATATCCCACAATCCCTGTATCCAGCGGGAGATTATCTATTCCGGGCCCACGTTCAATGTCACACATTCCCTGTGTCCAGAGGGAGATTATTTGCACGACCCCCGGGGACACATTCAATGACACACAGTTTCATTTTCCATCGGGAGATTATATATTCCGGGCCCACATTAAAGGTCCCACAGTCCCTGTATCCAGCGGGAGGTTATATTCTGGACCCACATTCAATGTGACACTGTCCCTGTATCCAGCGGGAGATTATATTCAGGACCCACATTCAGTGTCACACAGTCCCTATATCCCAAGGGAGATTATATTCTGGACCCACTTTCAGTGTACCACAGTCCCTGTATCCAGCGGGAGATTATATTCCGGACCCACATTCAATGTCCCACAGTCACTGTGTCCAGCGGGAGTTTATATTCCGGGCCCACATTCAATGTCACACAATTCCTGTATCCAGCGGGAGATTATATTCCGGACCCATAGTCAATATCCCACAATCCCTGTATCCAGCGGAAGATTATATTCCGGACCCACATTCAGTGTCACACAGTCCCTATATCCAGTGGGAGATTATATTCCGGACGCACATTCAATATCCCACAATCCCTGTATCCAGCGGGAGATTATATATTCCGGGCCCACGTTCAATGTCACACATTCCCTGTATCCAGAGGGAGATTATTTGCACGATCCCCGGGGACACATTCAATGACAGTCAATTCCGTTTTCCATCGGGAGATTATATATTCCGGGCCCACATTAAATGTACCACAGTCCCTGTATCCAGTGGGAGGTTATATTCTGGACCCACATTCAATGTGACACAGTCTCGGTATCCAACGGGAGATTATATTCAGGAGCCGCATACATTGTTCCACAGAACCTTTCTCCCGAGGGAGATTATATTCCGGACCCACTTTCAATGTCCCAAAGTCACTGTGTCCAGCGGGAGTTTATATTCCGGGCCCACATTAAATGTCACACAATCTCTGTATCCAGCGGAAGATTATATTCCGGACCCACATTCAATGTCACACAGTCCCTGTATCCAGCGGAAGATTATATTCTAGACCCACGTTCAATGTCACACATTCCCTGTATCCAGAGGGAGATTATTTGCACGACCACTGGGGACACATTCAATGACACACAGTTCCGTTTTCCATCGGGAGATTATATATTCCGGGCCCACATTAAATGTCCCACAGTCCCTGTATCTAGCGGGAGGTTATATTCTGGACTCACATTCAATGTGACACAGTCCCTGTATCCAGCGGGAGATTATATTCAGGAGCCATATTCATTGTTCCACAGACACTATATCCCGAGGGAGATTATATTCCGGACACACTTTCAGTGTCCCACAGTCCCTGTATCCAGCGGGAGATTATATTCCAGACCCACATTCAATGTCCCACAGTCACTGTGTCCAGCGGAAGATTATAATCCGGACACACATTCAGTGTCACACAGTCCCTGTATCCAGCGGGAGATTATATTCCAGACCCACATTCAATGTCACACAATCCCTGTATCCAGCGGAAGATTATATTCTGGACACATATTCAGTGTCACACAGTCACTGTGTCCAGCGGGAGTTTATATTCCGGACCCACATTCAATATCCCACAATCCCTGTATCCAGCAGGAGATTATATTCCGGACCCATGTTCAATGTCACACATTCCCTGTATCGAGAGGGAGATTATTTGCACGACCACCGGGGACACATTCAAAGACACACAGTTCCGTTTTCCATCGGGAGTTTATATATTCCGGGGCCACATTAAATATCCCGCAGTCCCTGTATCCTGCGGGAGGTTATATTCTGGACTCACATTCAATGTGACACAGTCCCTGTATCCAGCGGGAGATTATATTCAGGAGCCACATTCATTGTTCCACAGACCCTATATCCCGAGGGAGATTATATTCCAGACCCACTTTCAGTGTCCCACAGTCCCTGTATCCAGTGGGAGATTATATTCCAGATACACATTCAATGTCCCACAGTCACTGTGTCCAGCGGAAGATTATATTCCGGACACACATTCAGTGTCACACAGTCGCTGTATCCAGCGGGAGATTATATTCCGGACCAACATTCAATGTCACACAATCCCTGTATCCAGCGGAAGATTATATTCTGGACACACATTCAGTGTCACACAGTCACTGTGTCCAGCGGGAGTTTATATTCCGGACCCATATTCAATATCCCACAATCCCTTTATCCAGCAGAAGATTATATTCCAGACCCACATTCAATGTCACACAATCCCTATATCCAGCGGGAGATTATATTCCGGACCCACATTCAATATCCCACAATCCCTATATCCAGCGGAAGATAATATTCCAGACCCACATTCAATGTCACACAGTCTCTGTATCCAGCGGGAGATTATATTCCGGACCCACATTCGATATCCCACAATCCCTGTATCCAGCGGAAGATTATATTCCAGACCCACATTCAATGTCACACAATCCCTGTATCCAGCGGGAGATTATATTCTGGACCCACATTCAATGTCACACAGTCCCTGTATCCAGCGGGAGATTATATTCCGGATCCATATTCAATGTACAAAAGTCCCTCTTTCCAGCGGGAACAGATATTCCGGACCCACATTCAATGTCCCACCATCCCTGTATCTAGCGGGAGATTATATTCTTGGCCCTCATTCAGTTCACGCAATCCCTGTATCCAGCAGGAGATTATATTCCGGACCCACATTCAATATGACACAGTCTCTGTATCCAGCGGGAGATTATATTCCGGACACACATTCAATGTCCCACAGTCCCCTTATCCAGCGGGAGATTATATTCCGGACACATTCAATGATGCACTGTCCCTATATCCAGCGGGAGATTATATTCAGGATCCACATTCCATGTTGCACAGTCCCTGTATCCAGCGGGAGATTATATTCCTGACCCACATTCAATGTCCCACAGTCCCCTTATCCAGCGGGAGATTATATTCCGGACACATTCAATGATGCACTGTCCCTATATCCAGCGGGAGATTATATTCAGGATCCACATTCCATGTTGCACAGTCCCTGTATCCAGCGGGAGATTATATTCCTGACCCACATTCAATGTCCCACAGTCCCTTTATCCAGCGGGAGATTATATTCTGAACCAACATTCAATGCCCCACGGTCCCTCAATCCAGCGGCAGGTTATATTCTGGGCCCACATTCAATGTCCCACAGTCCCTGTATCCAGCGGGAGATTTTATTCCGGACCTACATTCAATGTCCCACAATCCCTGTCTCTCGCGGGAGATTATATTCTGGGGCCACATTCAATGTCCCACAATCCCTGTCTCCAGCGGGGGATTATATTCCGGACCCACTTCCAATGTCCCACAGTCCCTGTCTCCAGCGGGAGATGATATTCCGGTCCCACATTCAATGTGCCACAGTCCCTGTCTCCAGAGCTGGAGATTATATTTCGGACCCATTTTCAATGACACACAGTTCCTGTTTCCAGCGGGAGATTATATATTCCGGGCCCACGTTCAATTTCACACATTCCCTGTATCCAGAGGGAGATTATTTGCCCGACCCCCGGCGACACATTCAATGACACACAGTTCCGTTTTCCATCGGGAGATTATATATTCCGGGCCCACATTAAATGTCCCACAGTCCCTGTATCCAGCGGGAGGTTATATTCTGCACCCACATTCAGTGTCACACAGTCCCTGTATCCAGCGTGTGATTATATTCCAAAACCACATTCAGTTACACACAGTCCCTGTATCCAGCGGGAGATTATATTCCGGGCCAACATTCAATGTCCCACACTCCCTGTCTCCAGCGGCAGATTACTTTCCAGGCCAAAATTCAATGTCCCAGAATCCCTGTATCCAGCTGGAGATTGCATTCCGGGGACACAGTCAATGTTCGACAGTCCCTGTATCCTGAGGGAGATTATATTCTGGACCCACAATCAATGTCCCACAGTCCCTGTATTTAGCGGGAGATTTTATTCCGGACTGACATTCAATGCCCCACAATCCCTGTTTCCAGCGGGAGATTATATTCTGGGGCCATAATTCAATGTCCCACAATCCCTGTCTCCAGCGGGAGATTATATTCCGGACCCATTTCCAATGTCCCACAGTCCCTGTATCCAGCGGGAGATTATATTCCGGTCCCACATTAAATGTGCCACAGTTCTTGTCTCCAGCGGGAGATTATATTCCGGACCCACATCCAATGTACCACAGTCCCTGTCTCCAGAGCAGGAGATTATATTCCGGACCTATTTTCAATGACACACAGTTCCTGTTTCCAGCGGGAGATTATATATTCCGGGCCCACGTTCAATGTCAAACATTCCCTGTGCCCAGAGGGAGATTATTTGCACGACCCCCGGGGACACATTCTATGACACACAGTTCCGTTTTCCATCGGGAGATTATGTATTCCTGGCCCACATTAAATGTCCCACAGTCCATGTATCCAGCGGGAGGTTATATTCTGGACCCACATTCAATGTGACACCGTCCCTGTGTCCAGCAGGAGATTATATTCAGGAGCCACATTCATTGTTCCAAAGACACTATATCCCGAGGGAGATTATATTCTGGACCCACTTTCAGTGTCCCACAGTCCCTGTATCCAGCGGGAGATGATATTCCGGACCTATTTTCAATGACACACAGTTCCTGTTTCCAGCGGGAGATTATATATTCCGGGCCCACGTTCAATGTCACACATTCCCTGTGTCCAGAGGGAGATTATTTGCATGACCCCCGGGGACACATTCAATGACACACAGTTCCGTTTTCCATCGGGAGACTATATATTCCGGGCCCACATTAAATGTCCCACAGTCCCTGTATCCAGCGGGAGGTTATATTCTGGACCCACATTCAATGTGACACCGTCCCTGTGTCCAGCAGGAGATTATATTCAGGAGCCACATTCATTGTTCCAAAGACACTATATCCCGAGGGAGATTATATTCTGGACCCACTTTCAGTGTCCCACAGTCCCTGTATCCAGCGGGAGATGATATTCCGGACCTATTTTCAATGACACACAGTTCCTGTTTCCAGCGGGAGATTATATATTCCGGGCCCACGTTCAATGTCACACATTCCCTGTGTCCAGAGGGAGATTATATTCCGGACCCACATTCAATATCCCACAATCCCTGTATCCAGCGGAAGATTATATTCCGGACCCACATTCAATATGACACAGTCTCTGTATCCAGCGGGAGATTATATTCCGGACGCACATTCAATGTCCCACGGTCCCTGTATCCAGTGGGAGATTATATTCTGGACCAAAGTCAATGTCCCACAGTCCCTGTATCCAGCAGGTGTTTATATTCCGGGCCCACATTCAGTGTCACACAGTTCCTGTATCCAGCATGTGATTATGTTCCGGAACCACATTCAGTTACACACAGTCCCTGTATCCAGCGGGAGATTATATTCCGGGCCAACATTCAATGTCCCACACTCCCTGTCTCCAGCGGCAGATTACTTTCCGGGCCAAAATTCAATATCCCAGAATCCCTGTATCCAGCTGGAGATTGCATTCCGGGGACACAGTCAATGTTCGACAGTCCCTGTATCCTGAGGGAGATTATATTCTGGACCCACAATCAATGTCCCACAGTCCCTGTATCCAGCGGGAGATTTTATTCCGGACTGACATTCAATGCCCCACAATCCCTGTCTCTAGCGGGAGATTATATTCAGGGGCCATATTCAATGTCCCACAATCCCTGTCTCCAGCGGGAGATTATATATTCCGGACCCACATTAAATGTCCCACAGTCCCTGTATCCAGCGGGAGGTTATATTCTGGACCCACATCCAATGTACCACAGTCCCTGTCTCCAGAGCTGGAGATTAATATTCCGGACCCATTTTCAATGACACACAGTTCCTGTTTCCAGCGGGAGATTATATATTCCGGGCCCACGTTCAATGTCACACATTCCCTGTGTCCAGAGGGAGATTATTTGCACGACCCCCGGGGACACATTCAATGACACACAGTTTCGTTTTCCATCGGGAGATTATATATTCCGGGCCCACATTAAATGTCCCACAGTCCCTGTATCCAGTGGGAGGTTATATTCTGGACCCACATTCAATGTGACACTGTCCCTGTATCCAGCAGGAGATTATATTCAGGACCCACATTCAGTGTCACGCAATTCCTGTATCCAGCGGGAGATTATATTCCGGACCCACAATCAATGTCCCACAGTCCCTGTATTTAGCGGGAGATTTTATTCCGGACCGACATTCAATGCCCCACAATCCCTGTCTCCAGCGGGAGATTATATTCTGGGGCCATATTCAATGTCCCACAATCCCTGCCTCCAGCGGGAGATTATATATTCCGGGCCCACATTAAATGTCCCACAGTCCCTGTCTCCAGAGCTGGAGATTAATATTCCGGACCCATTTTCAATGACACACAGTTCCTGTTTCCAGCGGGAGATTATATATTCCGGGCCCACGTTCAATGTCACACATTCCCTGTGTCCAGAGGGAGATTATTTGCACGACCCCCGGGGACACATTCAATGACACACAGTTTCGTTTTCCATCGGGAGATTATATATTCCGGGCCCACATTAAATGTCCCACAGTCCCTGTATCCAGTGGGAGGTTATATTCTGGACCCACATTCAATGTGACACTGTCCCTGTATCCAGCAGGAGATTATATTCAGGACCCACATTCAGTGTCACGCAATTCCTGTATCCAGCGGGAGATTATATTCCGGACCCACAATCAATGTCCCACAGTCCCTGTATTTAGCGGGAGATTTTATTCCGGACCGACATTCAATGCCCCACAATCCCTGTCTCCAGCGGGAGATTATATTCTGGGGCCATAATTCAATGTCCCACAATCCCTGTCTCCAGCGGGAGATTATATTCTGGACCCATTTCCAATGTCCCACAGTCCCTGTATCCAGCGGGAGATTATATTCCGGTCCCACATTAAATGTGCCACAGTTCTTGTCTCCAGCGGGAGATTATATTCCGGACCCACATCCAATGTACCACAGTCCCTGTCTCCAGAGCAGGAGATTATATTCCGGACCTATTTTCAATGACACACAGTTCCTGTTTCCAGCGGGAGATTATATATTCCGGGCCCACGTTCAATGTCAAACATTCCCTGTGCCCAGAGGGAGATTATTTGCACGACCCCCGGGGACACATTCTATGACACACAGTTCCGTTTTCCATCGGGAGATTATATATTCCTGGCCCACATTAAATGTCCCACAGTCCATGTATCCAGCGGGAGGTTATATTCTGGACCCACATTCAATGTGACACCGTCCCTGTGTCCAGCAGGAGATTATATTCAGGAGCCACATTCATTGTTCCAAAGACACTATATCCCGAGGGAGATTATATTCTGGACCCACTTTCAGTGTCCCACAGTCCCTGTATCCAGCGGGAGATGATATTCCGGACCTATTTTCAATGACACACAGTTCCTGTTTCCAGCGGGAGATTATATATTCCGGGCCCACGTTCAATGTCACACATTCCCTGTGTCCAGAGGGAGATTATTTGCATGACCCCCGGGGACACATTCAATGACACACAGTTCCGTTTTCCATCGGGAGACTATATATTCCGGGCCCACATTAAATGTCCCACAGTCCCTGTATCCAGCGGGAGGTTATATTCTGGACCCACATTCAATGTGACACCGTCCCTGTGTCCAGCAGGAGATTATATTCAGGAGCCACATTCATTGTTCCAAAGACACTATATCCCGAGGGAGATTATATTCTGGACCCACTTTCAGTGTCCCACAGTCCCTGTATCCAGCGGGAGATGATATTCCGGACCTATTTTCAATGACACACAGTTCCTGTTTCCAGCGGGAGATTATATATTCCGGGCCCACGTTCAATGTCACACATTCCCTGTGTCCAGAGGGAGATTATTTGCATGACCCCCGGGGACACATTCAATGACACACAGTTCCGTTTTCCATCGGGAGACTATATATTCCGGGCCCACATTAAATGTCCCACAGTCCCTGTATCCAGCGGGAGGTTATATTCTGGACCCACATTCAATGTGACACCGTCCCTGTGTCCAGCAGGAGATTATATTCAGGAGCCACATTCATTGTTCCAAAGACACTATATCCCGAGGGAGATTATATTCTGGACCCACTTTCAGTGTCCCACAGTCCCTGTATCCAGCGGGAGATGATATTCCGGACCTATTTCCAATGACACACAGTTCCTGTTTCCAGCGGGAGATTATATATTCCGGGCCCACGTTCAATGTCACACATTCCCTGTGTCCAGAGGGAGATTATTTGCATGACCCCCGGGGACACATTCAATGACACACAGTTCCGTTTTCCATCGGGAGATTATATATTCCGGGCCCACATTAAATGTCCCACAGTCCCTGTATCCAGCGGGAGGTTATATTCTGGACCCACATTCAATGTGACACCGTCCCTGTGTCCAGCAGGAGATTATATTCAGGAGCCACATTCATTGTTCCAAAGACACTATATCCCGAGGGAGATTATATTCTGGACCCACTTTCAGTGTCCCACAGTCCCTGTATCCAGCGGGAGATGATATTCCGGACCTATTTTCAATGACACACAGTTCCTGTTTCCAGCGGGAGATTATATATTCCGGGCCCACGTTCAATGTCACACATTCCCTGTGTCCAGAGGGAGATTATATTCCGGACCCACATTCAATATCCCACAATCCCTGTATCCAGCGGAAGATTATATTCCGGACCCACATTCAATATGACACAGTCTCTGTATCCAGCGGGAGATTATATTCCGGACGCACATTCAATGTCCCACGGTCCCTGTATCCAGTGGGAGATTATATTCTGGACCAAAGTCAATGTCCCACAGTCCCTGTATCCAGCAGGTGTTTATATTCCGGGCCCACATTCAGTGTCACACAGTTCCTGTATCCAGCATGTGATTATGTTCCGGAACCACATTCAGTTACACACAGTCCCTGTATCCAGCGGGAGATTATATTCCGGGCCAACATTCAATGTCCCACACTCCCTGTCTCCAGCGGCAGATTACATTCCGGGCCAAAATTCAATGTCCCAGAATCCCTGTATCCAGCTGGAGATTGCATTCCGGGGACACAGTCAATGTTCGACAGTCCCTGTATCCTGAGGGAGATTATATTCTGGACCCACAATCAATGTCCCACAGTCCCTGTATCCAGCGGGAGATTTTATTCCGGACTGATATTCAATGCCCCACAATCCCTGTCTCCAGCGGGAGATTATATATTCCGGGCCCACATTAAATGTCCCACAGTCCCTGTATCCAGCGGGAGGTTATATTCTGGACCCACAACCAATGTACCACAGTCCCTGTCTCCAGAGCTGGAGATTAATATTCCGGACCCATTTTCAATGACACACAGTTCCTGTTTCCAGCGGGAGATTATATATTCCGGGCCCACGTTCAATGTCACACATTCCCTGTGTCCAGAGGGAGATTATTTGCACGACCCCCGGGGACACATTCAATGACACACAGTTTCGTTTTCCATCGGGAGATTATATATTCCGGGCCCACATTAAATGTCCCACAGTCCCTGTATCCAGTGGGAGGTTATATTCTGGACCCACATTCAATGTGACACTGTCCCTGTATCCAGCAGGAGATTATATTCAGGACCCACATTCAGTGTCACGCAATTCCTGTATCCAGCGGGAGATTATATTCCAGACCCACAATCAATGTCCCACAGTCCCTGTATTTAGCGGGAGATTTTATTCCGGACCGACATTCAATGCCCCACAATCCCTGTCTCCAGCGGGAGATTATATTCTGGGGCCATAATTCAATGTCCCACAATCCCTGTCTCCAGCGGGAGATTATATTCCGGACCCATTTCCAATGTCCCACAGTCCCTGTATCCAGCGGGAGATTATATTCCGGTCCCACATTAAATGTGCCACAGTTCTTGTCTCCAGCAGGAGATTATATTCCGGACCCACATCCAATGTACCACAGTCCCTGTCTCCAGAGCGGGAGATTATATTCCGGACCTATTTTCAATGACACACAGTTCCTGTTTCCAGCGGGAGATTATATATTCCGGGCCCACGTTCAATGTCAAACATTCCCTGTGCCCAGAGGGAGATTATTTGCACGACCCCCGGGGACACATTCTATGACACACAGTTCCGTTTTCCATCGGGAGATTATATATTCCTGGCCCACATTAAATGTCCCACAGTCCATGTATCCAGCGGGAGGTTATATTCTGGACCCACATTCAATGTGACACCGTCCCTGTGTCCAGCAGGAGATTATATTCAGGAGCCACATTCATTGTTCCAAAGACACTATATCCCGAGGGAGATTATATTCTGGACCCACTTTCAGTGTCCCACAGTCCCTGTATCCAGCGGGAGATGATATTCCGGACCTATTTTCAATGACACACAGTTCCTGTTTCCAGCGGGAGATTATATATTCCGGGCCCACGTTCAATGTCACACATTCCCTGTGTCCAGAGGGAGATTATTTGCATGACCCCCGGGGACACATTCAATGACACACAGTTCCGTTTTCCATCGGGAGACTATATATTCCGGGCCCACATTAAATGTCCCACAGTCCCTGTATCCAGCGGGAGGTTATATTCTGGACCCACATTCAATGTGACACCGTCCCTGTGTCCAGCAGGAGATTATATTCAGGAGCCACATTCATTGTTCCAAAGACACTATATCCCGAGGGAGATTATATTCCGGACCCATTTTCAGTGTCCCACAGTCCCTGTATCCAGCGGGAGATGATATTCCGGACCTATTTTCAATGACACACAGTTCCTGTTTCCAGCGGGAGATTATATATTCCGGGCCCACGTTCAATGTCACACATTCCCTGTGTCCAGAGGGAGATTATTTGCATGACCCCCGGGGACACATTCAATGACACACAGTTCCGTTTTCCATCGGGAGATTATATATTCCGGGCCCACATTAAATGTCCCACAGTCCCTGTATCCAGCGGGAGGTTATATTCTGGACCCACATTCAATGTGACACCGTCCCTGTGTCCAGCAGGAGATTATATTCAGGAGCCACATTCATTGTTCCAAAGACACTATATCCCGAGGGAGATTATATTCTGGACCCACTTTCAGTGTCCCACAGTCCCTGTATCCAGCGGGAGATGATATTCCGGACCTATTTTCAATGACACACAGTTCCTGTTTCCAGCGGGAGATTATATATTCCGGGCCCACGTTCAATGTCACACATTCCCTGTGTCCAGAGGGAGATTATATTCCGGACCCACATTCAATATCCCACAATCCCTGTATCCAGCGGAAGATTATATTCCGGACCCACATTCAATATGACACAGTCTCTGTATCCAGCGGGAGATTATATTCCGGACGCACATTCAATGTCCCACGGTCCCTGTATCCAGTCGGAGATTATATTCTGGACCAAATTCAATGTCCCACAGTCCCTGTATCCAGCAGGTGTTTATATTCCGGGCCCACATTCAGTGTCACACAGTTCCTGTATCCAGCATGTGATTATGTTCCGGAACCACATTCAGTTACACACAGTCCCTGTATCCAGCGGGAGATTATATTCCGGGCCAACATTCAATGTCCCACACTCCCTGTCTCCAGCGGCAGATTACTTTCCGGGCCAAAATTCAATGTCCCAGAATCCCTGTATCCAGCTGGAGATTGCATTCCGGGGACACAGTCAATGTTCGACAGTCCCTGTATCCTGAGGGAGATTATATTCTGGACCCACAATCAATGTCCCACAGTCCCTGTATCCAGCGGGAGATTTTATTCCGGACTGACATTCAATGCCCCACAATCCCTGTCTCTAGCGGGAGATTATATTCAGGGGCCATATTCAATGTCCCACAATCCCTGTCTCCAGCGGGAGATTATATATTCCGGGCCCACATTAAATGTCCCACAGTCCCTGTATCCAGCGGGAGGTTATATTCTGGACCCACATCCAATGTACCACAGTCCCTGTCTCCAGAGCTGGAGATTAATATTCCGGACCCATTTTCAATGACACACAGTTCCTGTTTCCAGCGGGAGATTATATATTCCGGGCCCACGTTCAATGTCACACATTCCCTGTGTCCAGAGGGAGATTATTTGCACGACCCCCGGGGACACATTCAATGACACACAGTTTCGTTTTCCATCGGGAGATTATATATTCCGGGCCCACATTAAATGTCCCACAGTCCCTGTATCCAGCGGGAGGTTATATTCTGGACCCACATTCAATGTGACACTGTCCCTGTATCCAGCAGGAGATTATATTCAGGACCCACATTCAGTGTCACACAGTCCCTATATCCCGAGGGAGATTATATTCTGGACCCACTTTCAGTGGACCACAGTCCCTGTCTCCAGCGGGAGATTATATTCCGGACCCACATTCAATGTCCCACAGTCACTGTGTCCAGCGGGAGTTTATATTCCGGGCCCACATTCAATGTCACACAATTCCTGTATCCAGCGGGAGATTATATTCTGGACCCATATTCAATATCCCACAATCCCTGTATCCAGCGGAAGATTATATTCCGGACCCACATTCAGTGTCACACAGTCCCTATATCCAGTGGGAGATTATATTCCGGACGCACATTCAATATCCCACAATCCCTGTATCCAGCGGGAGATTATATATTCCGGGCCCACGTTCAATGTCACACATTCCCTGTATCCAGAGGGAGATTATTTGCACGATCCCCGGGGCACATTCAATGACAGACAATTCCGTTTTCCATCGGGAGATTATATATTCCGGGCCCACATTAAATGTACCACAGTCCCTGTATCCAGTGGGAGGTTATATTCTGGACCCACATTCAATGTGACACAGTCCCGGTATCCAACGGGAGATTATATTCAGGAGCCGCATTCATTGTTCCACAGAACCTATCTCCCGAGGGAGATTATATTCCGGACCCACTTTCAATGTCCCAAAGTCACTGTGTCCAGCGGGAGTTTATATTCCGGGCCCACATTCAATGTCACACAATCCCTGTATCCAGCGGGAGTTAATATTCCGGACCCATGTTCAATGTCACACATTCCCTGTATCGAGAGGGAGATTATTTGCACGACCACCGGGGACACATTCAAAGACACACAGTTCCGTTTTCCATCGGGAATTTATATATTCCGGGGCCACATTAAATGTCCCGCAGTCCCTGTATCCTGCGGGAGGTTATATTCTGGACTCACATTCAATGTGACACAGTCCCTGTATCCAGCGGGAGATTATATTCAGGAGCCACATTCATTGTTCCACAGACTCTATATCCCGAGGGAGATTATATTCCAGACCCACTTTCAGTGTCCCACAGTCCCTGTATCCAGTGGGAGATTATATTCCAGATACACATTCAATGTCCCACAGTCACTGTGTCCAGCGGAAGATTATATTCCGGACACACATTCAGTGTCACACAGTCCCTGTATCCAGAGGGAGATTATATTCCGGAGCCACATTCAATGTCACACAATCCCTGTATCCAGCGGAAGATTATATTCTGGACACACATTCAGTGTCACACAGTCACTGTGTCCAGCGGGAGTTTATATTCCGGACCCATATTCAATATCCCACAATCCCTTTATCCAGCAGAAGATTATATTCCAGACCCACATTCAATGTCACACAATCCCTATATCCAGCGGGAGATTATATTCCGGACCCACATTCAATATCCCACAATCCCTGTATCCAGCAGAAGATTATATTCCAGACCCACATTCAATGTCTCACAGTCCCTGTATCCAGCGGGAGATTATATTCCAGACCCACATTCAATGTCACACAGTCCCTGTATCCAGCGGGAGATTTTATTCCGGAACCACATTCAATATCCCACAATCCCTGTATCCAGCAGAAGATTATATTCCAGACTCACATTCAATGTCACACAATCCCTGTATCCATCGGGAATTATATTCCGGACCCACATTCAATATCCTACAGTCCCTGTATCCAGCGGGAGATTATATTCTGGACCCACATTCAATGTCCCACAGTCCCTATCTCCAGCGGGAGATTAGATTCTTGGCCCTCATTTAGTATTACGCAATCCCTGTATCCAGAGGGAGATTATATTCCGGAGCCACATTCAATGTCACACAATCCCTGTATCCAGCGGGAGTTTATATTCCGGACCCACATTCAATATCCCACAATCCCTATATCCAGCGGAAGATAATATTCCAGACCCACATTCAATGTCACACAGTCTCTGTATCCAGCGGGAGATTATATTCCGGACCCACATTCAACATCCCACAATCCCTGTATCCAGCGGAAGATTATATTCCAGACCCACATTCAATGTCACACAATCCCTGTATCCAGCGGGAGATTATATTCTGAACCCACATTCAATGTCACACAGTCCCTGTATCCAGCGGGAGATTATATTCCGGATCCATATTCAATGTACAAAAGTCCCTCTTTCCAGCGGGAACAGATATTCCGGACCCACATTCAATGTCCCACCATCCCTGTATCTAGCGGGAGATTATATTCTTGGCCCTCATTCAGTTCACGCAATCCCTGTATCCAGCAGGAGATTATATTCCGGACCCACATTCAATATGACACAGTCTCTGTATCCAGCGGGAGATTATATTCCGGACACACATTCAATGTCCCACAGTCCCCTTATCCAGCGGGAGATTATATTCCGGACACATTCAATGATGCACTGTCCCTATATCCAGCGGGAGATTATATTCAGGATCCACATTCCATGTTGCACAGTCCCTGTATCCAGCGGGAGATTATATTCCTGACCCACATTCAATGTCCCACAGTCCCTTTATCCAGCGGGAGATTATATTCCGGACCCACATTCATTGTTCCACAGACCCTATATCCCGAGGGAGATTATATTCTGGACCCACTTTCAGTGTCCCACAGTCCCTGTATCCAGCGGTAGATTATATTACCGATCCACATTCAATGCCCCATGGTCCGTCTATCCAGCAGGAGATTATATTCTGGTCCCACATTCAATGTCCCACAATCCCTGTATCCAGTGGGTGTTTATATTCCAGGCCCACATTCAGTGTCACACAGTCCCTGTATTCAGCGGGAGATTATATTCCGGACCCACATTCAATGCCCCATGGTCCCTCAATCCAGTGGCAGGTTATATTCTGGGCCCACCTTCAATGTCCCACAGTCCCTGTATCCAGCGGGTGATTATATTCCGTGCCAACATTCAATGTCCCACACTCCCTGTCTCCAGCGGCAGATTACTTTCCGGGCCAACATTCAATGTCCCACAGTCCCTGTATTCAGCGGGAGATTATATTCCGAACCAACATTCAATGCTCCACGGTCCCTCAATCCAGCGGCAGGTTATATTCTGGGCCCACATTCAATGTCCCACAGTCCCTATATCCAGCGGGAGATTTTATTCCGGACCTACATTCAATGTCCCACAATCCCTGTCTCTCGCGGGAAATTATATTCTGGGGCCACATTCAATGTCCCACAATCCCTGTCTCCAGCGGGAGATTATATTCCGGACCCACTTCCAATGTCCCACAGTCCCTGTCTCCAGCGGGAGATGATATTCCGGTCCCACATTCAATGTGCCACAGTCCCTGTCTCCAGAGCTGGAGATTATATTTCGGACCCATTTTCAATGACACACAGTTCCTGTTTCCAGCGGGAGATTATATATTCCGGGCCCACGTTCAATTTCACACATTCCCTGTATCCAGAGGGAGATTATTTGCCCGACCCCCGGCGACACATTCAATGACACACAGTTCCGTTTTCCATCGGGATATTATATATTCCGGGCCCACATTAAATGTCCCACAGTCCCTGTATCCAGCGGGAGGTTATATTCTGCACCCACATTCAATATGACACAGTCACTGTATCCAGCGGGAGATTATATTCCGGACCCACATTCAATATCCCACAATCTCTGTATCCAGCGGAAGATTTTATTCCAGACCCTCATTCAATGTCACACAATCCCGGTATCCAGTGGGAGATTATATTCTGGACCCACATTCAATGACACAGTCCCTGTATCCAGCGGGAGATTATATTCCGGCCCATATTCAATGTACAACAGTCCCTCTTTCCAGCGGAAGCAGATATTCCGGACCCACATTCAATGTCCCACAGTCCCTGTATCCAGCGGGAGATTATATTCTTGGCCCCCATTCAGTATTACGCAATCCCTGTATCCAGAGGGAGATTATATTCTGGGGCCACATTCAGTGTCGCACAGTTTCTGTATACAGCGGCAGATTATATTCCGGACCCACATTCAATATGACACAGTCTCTGTATCCAGCGGGAGATTATATTCCGGACCCACATTCAATGTCCCACGGTCTCTGCATCCAGTGGGAGATTATATTCTGGACCAAATTCAATGTCCCACAGTCCCTGTATCCAGCAGGTGTTTATATTCCGGGCCCACATTCAGTGTCACACAGTCCCTGTATCCAGCGTGTGATTATATTCCGAAACCACATTCAGTTACACACAGTCCCTGTATCCAGCGGCAGATTACTTTCCAGGCCAAAATTCAATGTCCCAGAATCCCTGTATCCAGCTGAAGATTGCATTCCGGGGACACAGTCAATGTTTGACAGTCCCTGTATCCTGAGGGAGATTATATTCTGGACCCACAATCAATGTCCCACAGTCCCTGTATTTAGCGGGAGATTTTATTCCGGACCGACATTCAATGCCCCACAATCCCTGTCTCCAGCGGGAGATTATATTCTGGGGCCATAATTCAATGTCCCACAATCCCTGTCTCCAGCGGGAGTTTATATTCCGGACCCATTTCCAATGTCCCACAGTCCCTGTATCCAGCGGGAGATTATATTCCGGTCCCACATTAAATGTGCCACAGTTCTTGTCTCCAGCGGGAGATTATATTCCGGACCCACATCCAATGTACCACAGTCCCTGTCTCCAGAGCGGGAGATTATATTCCGGACCTATTTTCAATGACACACAGTTCCTGTTTCCAGCGGGAGATTATATATTCCGGGCCCACGTTCAATGTCAAACATTCCCTGTGCCCAGAGGGAGATTATTTGCACGACCCCCGGGGACACATTCTATGACACACAGTTCCGTTTTCCATCGGGAGATTATATATTCCTGGCCCACATTAAATGTCCCACAGTCCCTGTATCCAGCGGGAGGTTATATTCTGGACCCACATTCAATGTGACACCGTCCCTGTGTCCAGCAGGAGATTATATTCAGGAGCCACATTCATTGTTCCAAAGACACTATATCCCGAGGGAGATTATATTCTGGACCCACTTTCAGTGTCCCACAGTCCCTGTATCCAGCGGGAGGTTATATTCTGCACCCACATTCAATATGACACAGTCACTGTATCCAGCGGGAGATTATATTCCGGACCCACATTCAATATCCCACAATCTCTGTATCCAGCGGAAGATTTTATTCCAGACCCTCATTCAATGTCACACAATCCCGGTATCCAGTGGGAGATTATATTCTGGACCCACATTCAATGACACAGTCCCTGTATCCAGCGGGAGATTATATTCCGGCCCATATTCAATGTACAACAGTCCCTCTTTCCAGCGGAAGCAGATATTCCGGACCCACATTCAATGTCCCACAGTCCCTGTATCCAGCGGGAGATTATATTCTTGGCCCCCATTCAGTATTACGCAATCCCTGTATCCAGAGGGAGATTATATTCTGGGGCCACATTCAGTGTCGCACAGTTTCTGTATACAGCGGCAGATTATATTCCGGACCCACATTCAATATGACACAGTCTCTGTATCCAGCGGGAGATTATATTCCGGACCCACATTCAATGTCCCACGGTCTCTGCATCCAGTGGGAGATTATATTCTGGACCAAATTCAATGTCCCACAGTCCCTGTATCCAGCAGGTGTTTATATTCCGGGCCCACATTCAGTGTCACACAGTCCCTGTATCCAGCGTGTGATTATATTCCGAAACCACATTCAGTTACACACAGTCCCTGTATCCAGCGGCAGATTACCTTCCAGGCCAAAATTCAATGTCCCAGAATCCCTGTATCCAGCTGGAGATTGCATTCCGGGGACACAGTCAATGTTTGACAGTCCCTGTATCCTGAGGGAGATTATATTCTGGACCCACAATCAATGTCCCACAGTCCCTGTATTTCGCAGGAGATTTTATTCCGGACCGACATTCAATGCCCCACAATCCCTGTCTCCAGCGGGAGATTATATTCTGGGGCCATAATTCAATGTCCCACAATCCCTGTCTCCAGCGGGAGTTTATATTCCGGACCCATTTCCAATGTCCCACAGTCCCTGTATCCAGCGGGAGATTATATTCCGATCCCACATTAAATGTGCCACAGTTCTTGTAACCAGTGGGAGATTATATTCCGGACCCACATCCAATGTACCACAGTCCCTGTCTCCAGAGCGGGAGATTATATTCCGGACCTATTTTCAATGACACACAGTTCCTGTTTCCAGCGGGAGATTATATATTCCGGGCCCACGTTCAATGTCAAACATTCCCTGTGCCCAGAGGGAGATTATTTGCACGACCCCCGGGGACACATTCTATGACACACAGTTCCGTTTTCCATCGGGAGATTATATATTCCTGGCCCACATTAAATGTCCCACAGTCCCTGTATCCAGCGGGAGGTTATATTCTGGACCCACATTCAATGTGACACCGTCCCTGTGTCCAGCAGGAGATTATATTCAGGAGCCACATTCATTGTTCCAAAGACACTATATCCCGAGGGAGATTATATTCTGGACCCACTTTCAGTGTCCCACAGTCCCTGTATCCAGCGGGAGATGATATTCCGGACCTATTTTCAATGACACACAGTTCCTGTTTCCAGCGGGAGATTATATATTCCGGGCCCACGTTCAATGTCACACATTCCCTGTGTCCAGAGGGAGATTATGCATGACCCCCGGGGACACATTCAATGACACACAGTTCCGTTTTCCATCAGGAGATTATATATTCCGGGCCCACATTAAATGTCCCACAGTCCCTGTATCCAGCGGGAGGTTATATTCTGGACCCACATTCAATGTGACACCGTCCCTGTGTCCAGCAGGAGATTATATTCAGGAGCCACATTCATTGTTCCAAAGACACTATATCCCGAGGGAGATTATATTCTGGACCCACTTTCAGTGTCCCACAGTCCCTGTATCCAGCGGGAGATGATATTCCGGACCTATTTTCAATGACACACAGTTCCTGTTTCCAGCGGGAGATTATATATTCTGGGCCCACATTCAATGTCACACATTCCTTGTGTCCAGAGGGAGATTATTTGCATGACCCCCGGGGACACATTCAATGACACACAGTTCCGTTTTCCATCAGGAGATTATATATTCCGGGCCCACATTAAATGTCCCACAGTCCCTGTATCCAGCGGGAGGTTATATTCCAGACCCACATTCAATATCCCACAATCCCTGTATCCAGCGGAAGATTATATTCCGGACCCACATTCAATATGACACAGTCTCTGTATCCAGCGGGAGATTATATTCCGGACGCACATTCAATGTCCCACGGTCCCTGTATCCAGTGGGAGATTATATTCTGGACCAAATTCAATGTCCCACAGTCCCTGTATCCAGCAGGTATTTATATTCCGGGCCCACATTCAGTGTCACACAGTTCCTGTATCCAGCATGTGATTATGTTCCGGAACCACATTCAGTTACACACAGTCCCTGTATCCAGCGGGAGATTATATTCCGGGCCAACATTCAATGTCCCACACTCCCTGTCTCCAGCGGCAGATTACTTTCCGGGCCAAAATTCAATGTCCCCGAATCCCTGTATCCAGCTGGAGATTGCATTCCGGGGACACAGTCAATGTTCGACAGTCCCTGTATCCTGAGGGAGATTTTATTCCGGACTGACATTCAATGCCCCACAATCCCTGTCTCTAGCGGGAGATTATATTCAGGGGCCATATTCAATGTCCCACAATCCCTGTCTCCAGCGGGAGATTATATATTCCGGGCCCACATTAAATGTCCCACAGTCCCTGTATCCAGCGGGAGGTTATATTCTGGACCCACATCCAATGTACCACAGTCCCTGTCTCCAGAGCTGGAGATTAATATTCCGGACCCATTTTCAATGACACACAGTTCCTGTTTCCAGCGGGAGATTATATATTCCGGGCCCACGTTCAATGTCACACATTCCCTGTGTCCAGAGGGAGATTATTTGCACGACCCCCGGGGACACATTCAATGACACACAGTTTCGTTTTCCATCGGGAGATTATATATTCCGGGCCCACATTAAATGTCCCACAGTCCCTGTATCCAGCGGGAGGTTATATTCTGGACCCACATTCAATGTGACACCGTCCCTGTGTCCAGCAGGTGATTATATTCAGGAGCCACTTTCATTGTTCCAAAGACACTATATCCTGAGGGAGATTATATTCTGGACCCACTTTCAGTGTCCCACAGTCCCTGTATCCAGCGGGAAATGATATTCCGGACCTATTTTCAATGACACACAGTTCCTGTTTCCAGCGGGAGATTATATATTCCGGGCCCACGTTCAATGTCACACATTCCCTGTGTCCAGAGGGAGATTATTTGCATGACCCCCGGGGACACATTCAATGACACACAGTTCCGTTTTCCATCGGGAGATTATATATTCCGGGCCCACATTAAATGTCCCACAGTCCCTGTATCCAGCGGGAGGTTATATTCTGGACCCACATTCAATGTGACACCGTCCCTGTGTCCAGCAGGAGATTATATTCAGGAGCCACATTCATTGTTCCAAAGACACTATATCCCGAGGGAGATTATATTCTGGACCCACTTTCAGTGTCCCACAGTCCCTGTATCCAGCGGGAGATGATATTCCGGACCTATTTTCAATGACTCACAGTTCCTGTTTCCAGCGGGAGATTATATATTCCGGGCCCACGTTCAATGTCACACATTCCCTGTGTCCAGAGGGAGATTATTTGCATGACCCCCGGGGACACATTCAATGACACACAGTTCCGTTTTCCATCGGGAGATTATATATTCCGGGCCCACATTAAATGTCCCACAGTCCCTGTATCCAGCGGGAGGTTATATTCTGGACCCACATTCAATGTGACACCGTCCCTGTGTCCAGCAGGAGATTATATTCAGGAGCCACATTCATTGTTCCAAAGACACTATATCCCGAGGCAGTTTATATTCTGGACCCACTTTCAGTGTCCCACAGTCCCTGTATCCAGCGGGAGATGATATTCCGGACATATTTTCAATGACACACAGTTCCTGTTTCCAGCGGGAGATTATATATTCCGGGCCCACGTTCAATGTCACACATTCCCTGTGTCCAGAGGGAGATTATATTCCGGACCCACATTCAATATCCCACAATCCCTGTATCCAGCGGAAGATTATATTCCGGACCCACATTCAATATGACACAGTCTCTGTATCCAGCGGGAGATTATATTCCGGACGCACATTCAATGTCCCACGGTCCCTGTATCCAGTGGGAGATTATTTTCTGGACCAAATTCAATGTCCCACAGTCCCTGTATCCAGCAGGTGTTTATATTCCGGGCCCACATTCAGTGTCACACAGTTCCTGTATCCAGCATGTGATTATGTTCCGGAACCACATTCAGTTACACACAGTCCCTGTATCCAGCGGGAGATTATATTCCGGGCCAACATTCAATGTCCCACACTCCCTGTCTCCAGCGGCAGATTACTTTCCGGGCCAAAATTCAATGTCCCAGAATCCCTGTATCCAGCTGGAGATTGCATTCCGGGGACACAGTCAATGTTCGACAGTCCCTGTATCCTGAGGGAGATTATATTCTGGACCCACAATCAATGTCCCACAGTCCCTGTATCCAGCGGGAGATTTTATTCCGGACTGACATTCAATGCCCCACAATCCCTGTCTCTAGCGGGAGATTATATTCAGGGGCCATATTCAATGTCCCACAATCCCTGTCTCCAGCGGGAGATTATATATTCCGGGCCCACATTAAATGTCCCACAGTCCCTGTATCCAGCGGGAGGTTATATTCTGGACCCACATCCAATGTACCACAGTCCCTGTCTCCAGAGCTGGAGATTAATATTACGGACCCATTTTCAATGACACACAGTTCCTGTTTCCAGCGGGAGATTATATATTCCGGGCCCACGTTCAATGTCACACATTCTCTGTGTCCAGAGGGAGATTATTTGCACGACCCCCGGGGACACATTCAATGACACACAGTTTCGTTTTCCATCGGGAGATTATATATTCCGGGCCCACATTAAATGTCCCACAGTCCCTGTATCCAGCGGGAGGTTATATTCTGGACCCACATTCAATGTGACACTGTCCCTGTATCCAGCAGGAGATTATATTCAGGACCCACATTCAGTGTCACACAGTCCCTATATCCAGTGGGAGATTATATTCCGGACGCACATTCAATATCCCACAATCCCTGTATCCAGCGGGAGATTATATATTCCGGTCCCACGTTCAATGTCACACATTCCCTGTATCCAGAGGGAGATTATTTGCACGATCCCCGGGGACACATTCAATGACAGACAATTCCGTTTTCCATCGGGAGATTATATATTCCGGGCCCACATTAAATGTACCACAGTCCCTGTATCCAGTGGGAGGTTATATTCTGGACCCACATTCAATGTGACACAGTCCCGGTATCCAACGGGAGATTATATTCAGGAGCCGCATTCATTGTTCCACAGAACCTATCTCCCGAGGGAGATTATATTCCGGACCCACTTTCAATGTCCCAAAGTCACTGTGTCCAGCGGGAGTTTATATTCCGGGCCCACATTCAATGTCACACAATCCCTGTATCCAGCGGAAGATTATATTCTGGACCCACATTTAGTGTCACACAGTCCCTGTATCCAGCGGGAGATTATATTCCGGACCCACATTCAATATCCCACAATCCCTGTATCCAGCGGAAGATTATATTCCAGACCCACGTTCAATGTCACACATTCCCTGTATCCAGAGGGAGATTATTTGCACTACCACTGGGGACACATTCAATGACACACAGTTCCGTTTTCCATCGGGAGATTATATATTCCGGGCCCACATTAAATGTCCCACAGTCCCTGTATCCAGCGGGAGGTTATATTCTGGACTCACATTCAATGTGACACAGTCCCTGTATCCAGCGGGAGATTATATTCAGGAGCCACATTCATTGTTCCACAGACACTATATCCCGAGGGAGATTATATTCCGGACACACTTTCAGTGTCCCACAGTCCCTGTATCCAGTGGGAGATTATATTCCAGACCCACATTCAATGTCCCACAGTCACTGTGTCCAGCGGAAGATTATAATCCGGACACACATTCAGTGTCACACAGTCCCTGTATCCAGCGGGAGATTATATTCCAGACCCACATTCAAGGTCACACAATCCCTGTATCCAGCGGAAGATTATATTCTGGACACACATTCAGTGTCACACAGTCACTGTGTCCAGCGGGAGTTTATATTCCGGACCCACATTCAATATCCCACAATCCCTGTCTCCAGCGGGAGATTATATTCCGGATCCATGTTCAATGTCACACATTCCCTGTATCGAGAGGGAGATTATTTGCACGACCACCAGGGACACATTCAATGACACACAGTTCCGTTTTCCATCAGGAGATTATATATTCCGGGGCCACATTAAATGTCCCACAGTCCCTGTATCCTGCGGGAGGTTATATTCTGGACTCACATTCAATGTGACACAGTACCTGTATCCAGCGGGAGATTATATTCAGCAGCCACATTCATTGTTCAACAGACCCTATATCCCGAGGGAGATTATATTCCAGACCCACTTTCAGTGTCCCACAGTCCCTGTATCCAGTGGGAGATTATATTCCAGATACACATTCAATGTCCCACTGTCACTGTGTCCAGCGGAAGATTATATTCCGGACACATATTCAGTGTCACACAGTCCCTGTATCCAGCGGGAGATTATATTCCGGACCCACATTCAATGTCACACAATCCCTGTATCCAGCGGAAGATTATATTCTGGACACACATTCAGTGTCACACAGTCACTGTGTCCAGCGGGAGTTTATATTCCGGACCCATATTCAATATCCTACAATCCCTTTATCCAGCAGAAGATTATATTCCAGACCCACATTCAATGTCACACAATCCCTATATCCAGCGGGAGATTATATTCCGGACCCACATTCGATATCCCACAATCCCTGTATCCAGCGGAAGATTATATTCCAGACCCACATTCAATGTCACACAATCGCTGTATCCAGCGGGAGATTATATTCCGGACCCACATTCAATATCCCACAATGCCTGTATCCACCGGAAGATTATATTCCAAACGCACATTCAATGTCACACAGTCCCTGTATCCAGCGGGAGATTATATTCCGGACCCACATTCAATGCCCCACGGTCCCTCAATCCAGTGGCAGGTTATATTCTGGGCCCACCTTCAATGTCCCACAGTCCCTGTATCCAGCGGGTGATTATATTCTGTGCCAACATTCAATGTCCCACACTCCCTGTCTCCAGCGGCAGATTACTTTCCGGGCCAACATTCAATGTCCCACAGTCCCTGTATTCAGCGGGAGATTATATTCCGAACCAACATTCAATGCTCCACGGTCCCTCAATCCAGCGGCAGGTTATATTCTGGGCCCACATTCAATGTCCCACAGTCCCTATATCCAGCGGGAGATTTTATTCCGGACCTACATTCAATGTCCCACAATCCCTGTCTCTCGCGGGAAATTATATTCTGGGGCCACATTCAATGTCCCACAATCCCTGTCTCCAGCGGGAGATTATATTCCGGACCCACTTCCAATGTCCCACAGTCCCTGTCTCCAGCGGGAGAAGATATTCCGGTCCCACATTCAATGTGCCACAGTCCCTGTCTCCAGAGCTGGAGATTATATTTCGGACCCATTTTCAATGACACACAGTTCCTGTTTCCAGCGGGAGATTATATATTCCGGGCCCACGTTCAATTTCACACATTCCCTGTATCCAGAGGGAGATTATTTGCCCGACCCCCGGCGACACATTCAATGACACACAGTTCCGTTTTCCATCGGGATATTATATATTCCGGGCCCACATTAAATGTCCCACAGTCCCTGTATCCAGCGGGAGGTTATATTCTGCACCCACATTCAATATGACACAGTCACTGTATCCAGCGGGAGATTATATTCCGGACCCACATTCAATATCCCACAATCTCTGTATCCAGCGGAAGATTTTATTCCAGACCCTCATTCAATGTCACACAATCCCGGTATCCAGTGGGAGATTATATTCTGGACCCACATTCAATGACACAGTCCCTGTATCCAGCGGGAGATTATATTCCGGCCCATATTCAATGTACAACAGTCCCTCTTTCCAGCGGAAGCAGATATTCCGGACCCACATTCAATGTCCCACAGTCCCTGTATCCAGCGGGAGATTATATTCTTGGCCCCCATTCAGTATTACGCAATCCCTGTATCCAGAGGGAGATTATATTCTGGGGCCACATTCAGTGTCGCACAGTTTCTGTATACAGCGGCAGATTATATTCCGGACCCACATTCAATATGACACAGTCTCTGTATCCAGCGGGAGATTATATTCCGGACCCACATTCAATGTCCCACGGTCTCTGCATCCAGTGGGAGATTATATTCTGGACCAAATTCAATGTCCCACAGTCCCTGTATCCAGCAGGTGTTTATATTCCGGGCCCACATTCAGTGTCACACAGTCCCTGTATCCAGCGTGTGATTATATTCCGAAACCACATTCAGTTACACACAGTCCCTGTATCCAGCGGCAGATTACTTTCCAGGCCAAAATTCAATGTCCCAGAATCCCTGTATCCAGCTGAAGATTGCATTCCGGGGACACAGTCAATGTTTGACAGTCCCTGTATCCTGAGGGAGATTATATTCTGGACCCACAATCAATGTCCCACAGTCCCTGTATTTAGCGGGAGATTTTATTCCGGACCGACATTCAATGCCCCACAATCCCTGTCTCCAGCGGGAGATTATATTCTGGGGCCATAATTCAATGTCCCACAATCCCTGTCTCCAGCGGGAGTTTATATTCCGGACCCATTTCCAATGTCCCACAGTCCCTGTATCCAGCGGGAGATTATATTCCGGTCCCACATTAAATGTGCCACAGTTCTTGTCTCCAGCGGGAGATTATATTCCGGACCCACATCCAATGTACCACAGTCCCTGTCTCCAGAGCGGGAGATTATATTCCGGACCTATTTTCAATGACACACAGTTCCTGTTTCCAGCGGGAGATTATATATTCCGGGCCCACGTTCAATGTCAAACATTCCCTGTGCCCAGAGGGAGATTATTTGCACGACCCCCGGGGACACATTCTATGACACACAGTTCCGTTTTCCATCGGGAGATTATATATTCCTGGCCCACATTAAATGTCCCACAGTCCCTGTATCCAGCGGGAGGTTATATTCTGGACCCACATTCAATGTGACACCGTCCCTGTGTCCAGCAGGAGATTATATTCAGGAGCCACATTCATTGTTCCAAAGACACTATATCCCGAGGGAGATTATATTCTGGACCCACTTTCAGTGTCCCACAGTCCCTGTATCCAGCGGGAGGTTATATTCTGCACCCACATTCAATATGACACAGTCACTGTATCCAGCGGGAGATTATATTCCGGACCCACATTCAATATCCCACAATCTCTGTATCCAGCGGAAGATTTTATTCCAGACCCTCATTCAATGTCACACAATCCCGGTATCCAGTGGGAGATTATATTCTGGACCCACATTCAATGACACAGTCCCTGTATCCAGCGGGAGATTATATTCCGGCCCATATTCAATGTACAACAGTCCCTCTTTCCAGCGGAAGCAGATATTCCGGACCCACATTCAATGTCCCACAGTCCCTGTATCCAGCGGGAGATTATATTCTTGGCCCCCATTCAGTATTACGCAATCCCTGTATCCAGAGGGAGATTATATTCTGGGGCCACATTCAGTGTCGCACAGTTTCTGTATACAGCGGCAGATTATATTCCGGACCCACATTCAATATGACACAGTCTCTGTATCCAGCGGGAGATTATATTCCGGACCCACATTCAATGTCCCACGGTCTCTGCATCCAGTGGGAGATTATATTCTGGACCAAATTCAATGTCCCACAGTCCCTGTATCCAGCAGGTGTTTATATTCCGGGCCCACATTCAGTGTCACACAGTCCCTGTATCCAGCGTGTGATTATATTCCGAAACCACATTCAGTTACACACAGTCCCTGTATCCAGCGGCAGATTACCTTCCAGGCCAAAATTCAATGTCCCAGAATCCCTGTATCCAGCTGGAGATTGCATTCCGGGGACACAGTCAATGTTTGACAGTCCCTGTATCCTGAGGGAGATTATATTCTGGACCCACAATCAATGTCCCACAGTCCCTGTATTTCGCAGGAGATTTTATTCCGGACCGACATTCAATGCCCCACAATCCCTGTCTCCAGCGGGAGATTATATTCTGGGGCCATAATTCAATGTCCCACAATCCCTGTCTCCAGCGGGAGTTTATATTCCGGACCCATTTCCAATGTCCCACAGTCCCTGTATCCAGCGGGAGATTATATTCCGATCCCACATTAAATGTGCCACAGTTCTTGTAACCAGTGGGAGATTATATTCCGGACCCACATCCAATGTACCACAGTCCCTGTCTCCAGAGCGGGAGATTATATTCCGGACCTATTTTCAATGACACACAGTTCCTGTTTCCAGCGGGAGATTATATATTCCGGGCCCACGTTCAATGTCAAACATTCTCTGTGCCCAGAGGGAGATTATTTGCACGACCCCCGGGGACACATTCTATGACACACAGTTCCGTTTTCCATCGGGAGATTATATATTCCTGGCCCACATTAAATGTCCCACAGTCCCTGTATCCAGCGGGAGGTTATATTCTGGACCCACATTCAATGTGACACCGTCCCTGTGTCCAGCAGGAGATTATATTCAGGAGCCACATTCATTGTTCCAAAGACACTATATCCCGAGGGAGATTATATTCTGGACCCACTTTCAGTGTCCCACAGTCCCTGTATCCAGCGGGAGATGATATTCCGGACCTATTTTCAATGACACACAGTTCCTGTTTCCAGCGGGAGATTATATATTCCGGGCCCACGTTCAATGTCACACATTCCCTGTGTCCAGAGGGAGATTATGCATGACCCCCGGGGACACATTCAATGACACACAGTTCCGTTTTCCATCGGGAGATTATATATTCCGGGCCCACATTAAATGTCCCACAGTCCCTGTATCCAGCGGGAGGTTATATTCTGGACCCACATTCAATGTGACACCGTCCCTGTGTCCAGCAGGAGATTATATTCAGGAGCCACATTCATTGTTCCAAAGACACTATATCCCGAGGGAGATTATATTCTGGACCCACTTTCAGTGTCCCACAGTCCCTGTATCCAGCGGGAGATGATATTCCGGACCTATTTTCAATGACACACAGTTCCTGTTTCCAGCGGGAGATTATATATTCTGGGCCCACGTTCAATGTCACACATTCCTTGTGTCCAGAGGGAGATTATTTGCATGACCCCCGGGGACACATTCAATGACACACAGTTCCGTTTTCCATCAGGAGATTATATATTCCGGGCCCACATTAAATGTCCCACAGTCCCTGTATCCAGCGGGAGGTTATATTCCAGACCCACATTCAATATCCCACAATCCCTGTATCCAGCGGAAGATTATATTCCGGACCCACATTCAATATGACACAGTCTCTGTATCCAGCGGGAGATTATATTCCGGACGCACATTCAATGTCCCACGGTCCCTGTATCCAGTGGGAGATTATATTCTGGACCAAATTCAATGTCCCACAGTCCCTGTATCCAGCAGGTATTTATATTCCGGGCCCACATTCAGTGTCACACAGTTCCTGTATCCAGCATGTGATTATGTTCCGGAACCACATTCAGTTACACACAGTCCCTGTATCCAGCGGGAGATTATATTCCGGGCCAACATTCAATGTCCCACACTCCCTGTCTCCAGCGGCAGATTACTTTCCGGGCCAAAATTCAATGTCCCCGAATCCCTGTATCCAGCTGGAGATTGCATTCCGGGGACACAGTCAATGTTCGACAGTCCCTGTATCCTGAGGGAGATTTTATTCCGGACTGACATTCAATGCCCCACAATCCCTGTCTCTAGCGGGAGATTATATTCAGGGGCCATATTCAATGTCCCACAATCCCTGTCTCCAGCGGGAGATTATATATTCCGGGCCCACATTAAATGTCCCACAGTCCCTGTATCCAGCGGGAGGTTATATTCTGGACCCACATCCAATGTACCACAGTCCCTGTCTCCAGAGCTGGAGATTAATATTCCGGACCCATTTTCAATGACACACAGTTCCTGTTTCCAGCGGGAGATTATATATTCCGGGCCCACGTTCAATGTCACACATTCCCTGTGTCCAGAGGGAGATTATTTGCACGACCCCCGGGGACACATTCAATGACACACAGTTTCGTTTTCCATCGGGAGATTATATATTCCGGGCCCACATTAAATGTCCCACAGTCCCTGTATCCAGCGGGAGGTTATATTCTGGACCCACATTCAATGTGACACCGTCCCTGTGTCCAGCAGGTGATTATATTCAGGAGCCACTTTCATTGTTCCAAAGACACTATATCCTGAGGGAGATTATATTCTGGACCCACTTTCAGTGTCCCACAGTCCCTGTATCCAGCGGGAAATGATATTCCGGACCTATTTTCAATGACACACAGTTCCTGTTTCCAGCGGGAGATTATATATTCCGGGCCCACGTTCAATGTCACACATTCCCTGTGTCCAGAGGGAGATTATTTGCATGACCCCCGGGGACACATTCAATGACACACAGTTCCGTTTTCCATCGGGAGATTATATATTCCGGGCCCACATTAAATGTCCCACAGTCCCTGTATCCAGCGGGAGGTTATATTCTGGACCCACATTCAATGTGACACCGTCCCTGTGTCCAGCAGGAGATTATATTCAGGAGCCACATTCATTGTTCCAAAGACACTATATCCCGAGGGAGATTATATTCTGGACCCACTTTTAGTGTCCCACAGTCCCTGTATCCAGCGGGAGATGATATTCCGGACCTATTTTCAATGACTCACAGTTCCTGTTTCCAGCGGGAGATTATATATTCCGGGCCCACGTTCAATGTCACACATTCCCTGTGTCCAGAGGGAGATTATTTGCATGACCCCCGGGGACACATTCAATGACACACAGTTCCGTTTTCCATCGGGAGATTATATATTCCGGGCCCACATTAAATGTCCCACAGTCCCTGTATCCAGCGGGAGGTTATATTCTGGACCCACATTCAATGTGACACCGTCCCTGTGTCCAGCAGGAGATTATATTCAGGAGCCACATTCATTGTTCCAAAGACACTATATCCCGAGGCAGTTTATATTCTGGACCCACTTTCAGTGTCCCACAGTCCCTGTATCCAGCGGGAGATGATATTCCGGACATATTTTCAATGACACACAGTTCCTGTTTCCAGCGGGAGATTATATATTCCGGGCCCACGTTCAATGTCACACATTCCCTGTGTCCAGAGGGAGATTATATTCCGGACCCACATTCAATATCCCACAATCCCTGTATCCAGCGGAAGATTATATTCCGGACCCACATTCAATATGACACAGTCTCTGTATCCAGCGGGAGATTATATTCCGGACGCACATTCAATGTCCCACGGTCCCTGTATCCAGTGGGAGATTATATTCTGGACCAAATTCAATGTCCCACAGTCCCTGTATCCAGCAGGTGTTTATATTCCGGGCCCACATTCAGTGTCACACAGTTCCTGTATCCAGCATGTGATTATGTTCCGGAACCACATTCAGTTACACACAGTCCCTGTATCCAGCGGGAGATTATATTCCGGGCCAACATTCAATGTCCCACACTCCCTGTCTCCAGCGGCAGATTACTTTCCGGGCCAAAATTCAATGTCCCAGAATCCCTGTATCCAGCTGGAGATTGCATTCCGGGGACACAGTCAATGTTCGACAGTCCCTGTATCCTGAGGGAGATTATATTCTGGACCCACAATCAATGTCCCACAGTCCCTGTATCCAGCGGGAGATTTTATTCCGGACTGACATTCAATGCCCCACAATCCCTGTCTCTAGTGGGAGATTATATTCAGGGGCCATATTCAATGTCCCACAATCCCTGTCTCCAGCGGGAGATTATATATTCCGGGCCCACATTAAATGTCCCACAGTCCCTGTATCCAGCGGGAGGTTATATTCTGGACCCACATCCAATGTACCACAGTCCCTGTCTCCAGAGCTGGAGATTAATATTCCGGACCCATTTTCAATGACACACAGTTCCTGTTTCCAGCGGGAGATTATATATTCCGGGCCCACGTTCAATGTCACACATTCTCTGTGTCCAGAGGGAGATTATTTGCACGACCCCCGGGGACACATTCAATGACACACAGTTTCGTTTTCCATCGGGAGATTATATATTCCGGGCCCACATTAAATGTCCCACAGTCCCTGTATCCAGCGGGAGGTTATATTCTGGACCCACATTCAATGTGACACTGTCCCTGTATCCAGCAGGAGATTATATTCAGGACCCACATTCAGTGTCACACAGTCCCTATATCCAGTGGGAGATTATATTCCGGACGCACATTCAATATCCCACAATCCCTGTATCCAGCGGGAGATTATATATTCCGGTCCCACGTTCAATGTCACACATTCCCTGTATCCAGAGGGAGATTATTTGCACTACCACTGGGGACACATTCAATGACACACAGTTCCGTTTTCCATCGGGAGATTATATATTCCGGGCCCACATTAAATGTCCCACAGTCCCTGTATCCAGCGGGAGGTTATATTCTGGACTCACATTCAATGTGACACAGTCCCTGTATCCAGCGGGAGATTATATTCAGGAGCCACATTCATTGTTCCACAGACACTATATCCCGAGGGAGATTATATTCCGGACACACTTTCAGTGTCCCACAGTCCCTGTATCCAGTGGGAGATTATATTCCAGACCCACATTCAATGTCCCACAGTCACTGTGTCCAGCGGAAGATTATAATCCGGACACACATTCAGTGTCACACAGTCCCTGTATCCAGCGGGAGATTATATTCCAGACCCACATTCAAGGTCACACAATCCCTGTATCCAGCGGAAGATTATATTCTGGACACACATTCAGTGTCACACAGTCACTGTGTCCAGCGGGAGTTTATATTCCGGACCCACATTCAATATCCCACAATCCCTGTCTCCAGCGGGAGATTATATTCCGGATCCATGTTCAATGTCACACATTCCCTGTATCGAGAGGGAGATTATTTGCACGACCACCAGGGACACATTCAATGACACACAGTTCCGTTTTCCATCAGGAGATTATATATTCCGGGGCCACATTAAATGTCCCACAGTCCCTGTATCCTGCGGGAGGTTATATTCTGGACTCACATTCAATGTGACACAGTCCCTGTATCCAGCGGGAGATTATATTCAGCAGCCACATTCATTGTTCAACAGACCCTATATCCCGAGGGAGATTATATTCCAGACCCACTTTCAGTGTCCCACAGTCCCTGTATCCAGTGGGAGATTATATTCCAGATACACATTCAATGTCCCACTGTCACTGTGTCCAGCGGAAGATTATATTCCGGACACATATTCAGTGTCACACAGTCCCTGTATCCAGCGGGAGATTATATTCCGGACCCACATTCAATGTCACACAATCCCTGTATCCAGCGGAAGATTATATTCTGGACACACATTCAGTGTCACACAGTCACTGTGTCCAGCGGGAGTTTATATTCCGGACCCATATTCAATATCCTACAATCCCTTTATCCAGCAGAAGATTATATTCCAGACCCACATTCAATGTCACACAATCCCTATATCCAGCGGGAGATTATATTCCGGACCCACATTCGATATCCCACAATCCCTGTATCCAGCGGAAGATTATATTCCAGACCCACATTCAATGTCACACAATCCCTGTATCCAGCGGGAGATTATATTCCGGACCCACATTCAATATCCCACAATGCCTGTATCCACCGGAAGATTATATTCCAAACGCACATTCAATGTCACACAGTCCCTGTATCCAGCGGGAGATTTTATTCCTGACCCACATTCAATATCCCGCAATCCCTGTATCCAGCAGAAGATTATTTTCCAGACTCACATTCAATGTCACACAATCCCTGTATCCATCGGGAATTATATTCCGGACCCACATTCAATATCCTACAGTCCCTGTATCCAGCGGGAGATTATATTCTGGACCCACATTCAATGTCCCACAGTCCCTATCTCCAGCGGGAGATTAGATTCTTGGCCCTCATTTAGTATTACGCAATCCCTGTATCCAGAGGGAGATTATATTCCGGAGCCACATTCAATGTCACACAATCCCTGTATCCAGCGGGAGATTATATTCCGGACCCACATTCAATATCCCACAATCCCTATATCCAGCGGAAGATTATATTCCAGACCCACATTCAATGTCACACAGTCTCTGTATCCAGCGGGAGATTATATTCCAGACCCACATTCGATATCCCACAATCCCTGTATCCAGCGGAAGATTATATTCCAGACCCACATTCAATGTCACACAATCCCTGTATCCAGCGGGAGATTATATTCTGGACCCACATTCAATGTCACACAGTCCCTGTATCCAGCTGGAGATTATACTCCGGATCCATATTCAATGTACAAAAGTCCCTCTTTCCAGCGGGAACAGATATTCCGGACCCACATTCAATGTCCCACAATCCCTGTATCTAGCGGGAGATTATATTCTTGGCCCTCATTCAGTATCACTCAATCCCTGTATCCAGCAGGAGATTATATTCCGGACCCACATTCAATATGACACAGTCTCTGTATCCAGCGGGAGATTATATTCCGGACACACATTCAATGTCCCGCAGTCCCCTTATCCAGCGGGAGATTATATTCCGGACACATTAAATGTTGCACTGTCCCTATATCCAGCGGGAGATTATATTCAGGATCCACATTCCATGTTGCACAGTCCCTGTATCCAGTGGGAGATTATATTCCTGACCCACATTCAATGTCCCACAGTCCCTTTATCCAGCGGGAGATTATATTCCGGACCCACATTCATTGTTCCACAGACCCTATATCCCGAGGGAGATTATATTCTGGACCCAATTTCAGTGTCCCACAGTCCCTGTATCCAGCGGTAGATTATATTACGGACCCACATTCAATGCCCCATGGTCCCTCTATCCAGCAGGAGATTATATTCTGGGCCCACATTCAATGTCCCACAATCCCTGTATCCAGCGGGTGTTTATATTCCAGGCCCACATTCAGTGTCACACAGTCCCTGTATTCAGCGGGAGATTATATTCCGGACCCACATTCAATGCCTCACGGTCCCTCAATCCAGTGGCAGGTTATATTCTGGGCCCACCTTCAATGTCCCACAGTCCCTGTATCCAGCGGGTGATTATATTCCGTGCCAACATTCAATGTCCCACACTCCCTGTCTCCAGCGGCAGATTACTTTCCGGGCCAACATTCAATGTCCCACAGTCCCTGTATTCAGCGGGAGATTATATTCCGAACCAACATTCAATGCCCCACGGTCCCTCAATCCAGCGGCAGGTTATATTCTGGGCCCACATTCAATGTCCCACAGTCCCTGTATCCAGCGGGAGATTTTATTCCGGACCTACATTCAATGTCCCACAATCCCTGTCTCTAGCGGGAGATTATATTCTGGGGCCACATTCAATGTCCCACAATCCCTGTCTCCAGCAGGAGATTATATTCCGGACCCAATTCCAATGTCCCACAGTCCCTGTCTCCAGCGGGAGATGATATTCCGGTCCCACATTCAATGTGCCACAGTCCCTGTCTCCAGAGCTGGAGATTATATTTCGGACCCATTTTCAATGACACACAGTTCCTGTTTCCAGCGGGAGATTATATATTCCGGGCCCACGTTCACTTTCACACATTCCCTGTATCCAGAGGGAGATTATTTGCCCGACCCCCGCCGACACATTCAATGACACACAGTTCCGTTTTCCATCGGGAGATTATATATTCCGGGATCACATTAAATGTCCCACAGTCCCTGTATCCAACGGGTGGTTATATTCAGGAGCCATATTCATTGTTCCACAGACCCTATATCCCGAGGGAGATTATATTCCGGACCCACTTTCAGTGTCCCCCAGTCCCTGTATCCAGCAGGAGATTATATTCCGGACCCACAATCAATGTCCCACAGTCACTGTGTCCAGCGGGAGTTGATATTTCGGGCCCACATTCAATGTCACACAATCCCTGTATCCAGCTGGAGATTATATTCCGGACCCACATTCAATGTCACACAATCCCTGTATCTAGCGGGAGATTATATTCTTGGCCCTCATTCAGTATCACGCAATCCCTGTATCCAGCAGGAGATTATATTCCGGACTCACATTCAATATGACACAGTCTCTGTATCCAGCGGGAGATTATATTCCGGACACACATTCAATGTCCCACAGTCCCCGTATCCAGCGGGAGATTATATTCCGGACACATTCAATGTTGCACTGTCCCTATATCCAGCGGGAGATTATATTCAGGATCCACATTCCATGTTCCACAGTCCCTGTATCCAGCGGGAGATTATATTCCTGACCCACATTCAATGTCCCACAGTCCCTTTATCCAGCGGGAGATTATATTCCGGACCCACATTCATTGTTCCACAGACCCTATATCCCGAGGGAGATTATATTCTGGACACACTTTCAGTGTCCCACAGTCCCTGTATCCACCAGTAGGTTATATTACGGACCCACATTCAATGCCCCACGGTCCCTCTATCCAGCGGGAGATTTTATTCTGGGCCCACATTCAATGTCCCACAGTCCCTGTATCCAGCGGGTGTTTATATTCCAGGCCCACATTCAGTGTCACACAGTCCCTGTATTCAGCGGGAGATTATATTCCGGACCCACATTCAATGCCCCATCGTCCCTCAATCCAGCGGCAGATTATATTCTGGGCCCACCTTTAATGTCCCACAGTCCCTGTATCCAGCGGGTGATTACATTCCGTGCCAACATTCAATGTCCCACACTCCCTGTCTCCAGCGGCAGATTACTTTCCGGGCCAACATTCAATGTCCCACAGTCCCTGTATTCAGCGGGAGATTATATTCCGAACCCACATTCAATGCCCCACGGTCCCTCAATCAAGCGGCAGGTTATATTCTGGGCCCACATTCAATGTCCCACAATCCCTGTCTCTAGCGGGAGATTATATTCTGGGGCCACATTCAATGTCCCACAATCCCTGTCTGCAGCGGGAGATCATATTCCGGACCCACTTCCAATGTCCCACAGTCCCTGTCTCCAGCGGGAGATGATATTCCGGTCCCACATTCAATGTGCCACAGTCCCTGTCTCCAGAGCTGGAGATTATATTTCGGACCCATTTTCAATGACACACAGTTCCTGTTTCCAGCGGGAGATTATATATTCCGGGCCCACGTTCAATGTCACACATTCCCTGTATCCAGAGGGAGATTATTTGCCCGACCCCCGGGGACACATTCAATGACACACAGTTCCGTTTTCCATCGGGAGATTATATATTCCGGGATCACATTAAATGTCCCACCGCCCTGTATCCACGGGAGGTTATATTCTGCACCCACATTCAATGTGACACAGTCGCTGTATCCAGCGGGAGATTATATTCAGGAGCCACATTCATTGTTCCACAGACCTATATCCCGAGGGAGATTATATTCCGGACCCACTTTCAGTGTCCCCCAGTCCCTGTATCCAGCGGGAGATTATATTCCGGACCCACATTCAATGTCCCACAGTCACTGTGTCCAGCGGGAGTTGATATTCCGGGCACACATTCAATGTCACACAATCCCTGTATCCAGCGGGAGATTATATTCCGGACCCACATTCAATATCTCACAATCCCTGTATCCAGCAAAAGATTATATTCCGGACCCACATTCAGTGTCACACAGTCCCTGTATCCATCGGGAGATTATATTTCGGACCCACATTCAATGTCACACAATCCCTGTATCCAGCCGGAGATTATATTCCGGTAACACATTCAATATCACACAATCCCTTATCCAGCGGGAGCAGATATTCCGGAGCCACATTCAATGTCCCACAGTCCCTATATCCAGCGGGAGATTATATTCTTGGCCCTCATTCAGTATCACGCAATCCCTGTATCCAGAGGGAGATTATATTCCGGACCCACATTCAATATCCCACAGTTTCTGTATCCAGCGGGAGATTATATTCGGGACCCACATTCACTATGACACAGTCTCTGTATCCAGCGGGAGATTATATTCCAGTACCCACATTCAATGTCCCACAGTCCCTGTATCCAGCGGGAGATTATATTCCGGATACATTCAATGTTGCACTGTCCCTATATCCAACGGTTGATTATATTCAGGATCCACATTCCATGTTCCACAGTCCCTGTATCCAGCGGGAGATTATATTCCTGACCCACATTCAATGTCCCACAGTACCTTTATCCTGCGGGAGATTATATTCCGGACCCACATTCATTGTTCCACAGACCCTATATCCCGAGGGAGATTATATTCTGGACACACTTTCAGTGTCCCACAGTTCCTGTATCCAGCGGGAGATTATATTCCGGACCCACATTCAATGTCCCACGGTCCCTCTATCCAGCGGGAGATTATATTCTGGGCCCACATTCAATGTCCCACAGTCCCTGTATCCAGCGGGAGATTATATTCTGGACCAAAATTCAATGTCCCACAGTCGCTGTTTCCAGCGGGTGTTTCTATTCCGGGCCCACAATCAATGTCCCACAGTCCCTGTATCCATCGGGAGATTATATTCCGGGCCAACATTCAATGTCCCACACTCCCTGTTTCCAGCGGCATATTACTTTCCGGGCCAGCATTCAATGTCCCACAGTCCCTGTATTCAGCGGGAGATGATATTCCAGTGCCACATTCAATGTCACACAGTCCCTGTCTCCAGCGGAAGATTACAGTCCGGGCCAACATTCAATGTCCCAGAATCCCTGTATCCAGCGGGAGATTGCATTCCGGGGACATAGTCAATGTTCCACAGTCCCTGTATCCATCGGGAGATTATATTCCGGACCCACAATCAATGTCCCACAGTCCCTGTATCCATCGGGAGATTATATTCCAGACCCACATTCAATGTCCCACAGTCCCTGTATCCAGCGGGAGATTTTATTATGGACCTCCATTCAATGTCCCACAATCCCTGTCTCTAACGGGAGATTATATTCTGGGGCCACATTCAATGTCCCACAATCCCTGTCTCCAGCGGGAGATTATATGCCGGACCCACTTCCAATGTCCCACAGTTCCTGTCTCCAGCGGGAGATTATATTCCGGACCCACATCCAATGTGCCACAGACCCTGTCTCCAGAGCTGGAGATTAATATTCCGGACCCATTTTCAATGACACACAGTTCCTGTTTCCAGCGGGAGATTATATATTCCAGGCCCACGTTCAATGTCACACATTCTCTGTATCCAGAGGGAGATTATTTGCCCGACCCCTGGGGACACAGTCAATGACACACAGTTCCGTTTTTCATCGGGAGATTATATATTCCGGGCCCACATTAAATGTCCCACAGTCCCTGTATCCAGCGGGAGATTAAATTCTGCACCCACATTCAATGTGACACAGTCCCTTTATCCAATGGGAGATTATATTCAGGAGCCACATTCATTGTTCCACAGACCCTATATCCCGAGGCAGATTTTATTCCGGAACCACTTTCAGTGTCCTACAGTCCCTGTATCCAGCGGGAGATTATATTCCGGACCCACATTCAATGTCCCACAGTCACTGTGTCCAGCGGGAGGTGATATTTTGGGCCCACATTCAAGGTCACACAATCCCTGTATTCAGCGGGAGATTATATTCCAGACCCACATTCAATATCCCACAATCCCTGTATCCAGCGGAAGATTATATTCCGGACCCACATTCAGTGTCACACAGTCCCTGTATCCATCGGGAGATTATATTCCGGACCCACATTCAATGTCACACAATCCCTGTATCCAGCCGGAGATTATATTCCGGTAACACATTCAATGTCACACAATCCCTGTATCCAGCGGGAGATTATATTCCGGACCCACATTCAATATCCCACAATCCCTGTATCCAGCGGAAGATTATATTCCAGACCCACATTCAATGTCACACAATCCCTGTATCCAGCGGGAGATTATATTTCGGAACCACATTCAACATCCTACAGTCCCTGTATCCAGCGGGAGATTATATTCTGGACCCACATTCAATGTCACACAGTCCCTGTATCCAGCGGGAGATTATATTCCGGACCCATATTCAATGTACAACAGTCTCTCTACTAACGGGAGCAGATATTCCGGACCCACATTCAATGTCCCACAGTCCCTGTATCCAGCGGGAGATTATATTCTTTGCCCTCATTCAGTATCACGCAATCCCTGTATCCAGAGGGAGATTATATTCCGGACCCACATTCAATGTCCCACAGTTTCTGTATCCAGCGGGAGATTATATTCAGGATCCACATTCCATGTTCCACAGTCCCTGTATCCAGCAGGAGATTATATTCCTGACCCACATTCAATGTCCCACAGTCCCTTTATCCTGCGGGAGATTATATTCCGGACCCACATTCATTGTTCCACAGACCCTATATCCAGAGGTAGATTATATTCCGGACCCACTTTCAATGTCCCACAGTTCCTGTATCCAGCGGGAGATTATATTCCAGACCCACATTCAATGTCCCACAGTCCCTGTATCCAGCGGGAGATTATATTCTGGACCAACATTCAATGTCCCACAGTGCCTGTATCCAGCGGGTGTTTATATACCGGGCCCACATTCAGTGTCACAGTGTCCCTGTATCCAGCGGGTGATTATATTCCAGACCCACATTCAGTGTCACACAGTCCCTGTATCCAGTGGGAGATTATATTCCGGGCCAACATTCAATGTCCCATACTTCCTGTCTCCAGCAGCAGATTACTTTCCGGGCCAACATTCAATGTCCCACAGTCCCTGTATTCAGCGGGTGATGATATTCCAGAGCCACATTCAATGTCACACACTCCCTATCTGCAGCGGCAGATTACAGTCCGAGCCAACATTCAATGTGCCACCGTTCCTGTCTCCAGCGGGAGATTATATTCCGGACCCACATCCAATGTGCCACAGTTCCTGTCTCCAGAGCTGGAGATTAATATTCCGGACCCATTTTCAATGACACACAGTTCCTGTTTCCAGTGGGAGATTATATATTCCGGGCCCACGTTCAATGTCACTCTTTCCCTGTATCCAGAGGGAGATTATTTACCCGACCTCCGGGCACACATTCAATGTCCCACAGTCCCTTTATCCAGCGGGAGATTATATTCCGGACCCACATTCATTGTTCCACAGACCCTATATCCCGAGGGAGATTATATTCTGGACCCACTTTCAGTGTCCCACAGTCCCTGTATCCAGCGGTAGATTATATTACGGACCCACATTCAATGTCCCACAGTCCCTGTATCCAGCGGGAGATTATATTCCAGGCCCACATTCAGTGTCACACACTCCCTGTATTCAGCGGGAAATTATATTTCGGACCCACATTCAATGCCCCACGGTCCCTCAATCCAGCGGCAGGTTATATTCTGGGCCCACATTCAATGTCCCACAGTCCCAGTATCCAGCGGGTGATTATATTCCGGGCCAACATTCAATGTCCCACACTCCCTGTCTCCAGCGGCAGATTACTTTCCGGGCCAGCATTCAATGTCCCACAGTCCCTGTATTCAGCGGGAGATGATATTCCAGAGCCACATTCAATGTCACACAGACCCTGTCTCCAGCGGAAGATTACAGTCCGGGCCAACATTCAATGTCCCAGAATCCCTGTATCCAGCGGCAGATTATATTCTTGGCCCTCATTCAGTATCACGCAATCCCTGTATCCAGAGGGAATTTATATTCCGGACCCACATTCAATATGACACAGTCCCTGTATCCATCGGGAGATTATATTCCGGTACCCACATTCCATGTTCCACAGTCCCTGTATCCAGCGGGAGATTATATTCCTGACCCACATTCAATGTCCCACAGTACCTTTATCCTGCGGGAGATTATATTCCGGACCCACATTCATTGTTCCACAGACCCTATATCCCGAGGGAGATTATATTCTGGACACACTTTCAGTGTCCCACAGTTCCTGTATCCAGTGGGAGATTATATTCTAGACCCACATTCAATGTCCCATGGTCCCTGTATCCAGCGGGAGATTATATTCTGGACCCATATTGAATGTACAACAGTCCCTCTTTCCAGTGGGAGCAGATATTCCGGACCCACATTCAATGTCCCACAGTCCCTGTATCCAGCGGCAGATTATATTCTTGGCCCTCATTCAGTATCACGCAATCCCTGTATCCAGAGGGAGATTATATTCCGGACCCACATTCAATATCCCACAGTTTCCGTATTAGCGGGAGATTATATTCGGGACCCACATTCAATGTCACACAGTCCCTGTATCAAGCGGGAAATAATATTCTGGACCCATATTGAATGTACAACAGTCCCTCTTTCCAGCGGGAGCGGATATTCCGGAGCCACATTCAATGTCCCACAGTCCCTGTATCCAGCGGCAGATTATATTCTTGGCCCTCATTCAGTATCACGCAATCCCTGTATCCAGAGGGAGATTATATTCCGGACCCACATTCAATATCCCACAGTTTCTGTATCCAGCAGGAGATTATATTCGGGACCCACATTCAATATGACACAATCCCTGTATCCAGCGGGAGATTATATTCCGGACCCACATTCAATATCCCACAATCCCAGTATCCAGCAGAAGATTATATTCCGGACCCACATTCAGTGTCACACAGTCCCTGTATCCATCGGGAGATTATATTCCGGACCCACATTCCATGTCACACAATCCCTGTATCCAGCCGGAGATTATATTCCGGTAACACATTCAATGTCACACAATCCCTTATCCAGCGGGAGATTATATTCCGGACCCACATTCAATGTCACACAATCCCTGTAATCAGCGGGAGATTATATTCCGGACCCACATTCAATATCCTACAGTCCCTGTATCCAGCGGGAGCTTATATTCCGGATCCACATTCAATGTCACACAGTCCCTGTATCAAGCGGGAGATTATATTCTGGACCCATATTGAATGTACAACAGTCCCTCTTTCCAGCGGGAGCAGATATTCCGGAGCCACATTCAATGTCCCATGGTCCCTCTATCCAGCGGGAGAATATATTCTGGGCCCACATTCAATGTCCCACAGTCCCTGTATCCAGCGGGAGATTATATTCTGGACCAAAATTCAATGTCCCACAGTCGCTGTTTCCAGCGGGTGTTTCTATTCCGGGCCCACATTCAGTGTCACACAGTCCCTGTGTCCAGTGGGAGATTATATTCCGGGCCAACATTCAATGTCCCAGAATCCCTGTATCCAGCGGGAGATTGCATTCCGGGGACATAGTCAATGTTCCACAGTCCCTGTATCCATCGGGAGATTATATTCCGGACCCACAATCAATGTCCCACAGTCCCTGTATCCATCGGGAGATTATATTCCAGACCCACATTCAATGTCCCACAGTCCCTGTATCCAGCGGGAGATTTTATTATGGACCTCCATCCAATGTCCCACAATCCCTGTCTCTAACAGGAGATTATATTCTGGGGCCACATTCAATGTCCCACAATCCCTGTCTCCAGCGGGAGATTATATGCCGGACCCACTTCCAATGTCCCACAGTTCCTGTCTCCAGCGGGAGATTATATTCCGGACCCACATCCAATGTGCCACAGACCCTGTCTCCAGAGCTGGAGATTAATATTCCGGACCCATTTTCAATGACACACAGTTCCTGTTTCCAGCGGGAGATTATATATTCCAGGCCCACGTTCAATGTCACACATTCTCTGTATCCAGAGGGAGATTATTTGCCCGACCCCTGGGGACACAGTCAATGACACACAGTTCCGTTTTTCATCGGGAGATTATATATTCCGGGCCCACATTAAATGTCCCACAGTCCCTGTATCCAGCGGGAGATTAAATTCTGCACCCACATTCAATGTGACACAGTCCCTGTATCCAACGGGAGATTATATTCCGGACCCACATTCAATGTCACACAATCCCTGTATCCAGTGGGAGATTATATTCCGGTAACACATTCAATGTCACACAATCCCTGTATCCAGCGGGAGATTATATTCCGGACCCACATTCAATATCCCACAATCCCTGTATCCAGCGGAAGATTATATTCCAGACCCACATTCAATGTCACACAATCCCTGTATCCAGCGGGAGATTATATTTCGGAACCACATTCAACATCCTACAGTCCCTGTATCCAGCGGGAGATTATATTCTGGACCCACATTCAATGTCACACAGTCCCTGTATCCAGCGGGAGATTATATTCCGGACCCATATTCAATGTACAACAGTCTCTCTACTAACGGGAGCAGATATTCCGGACCCACATTCAATGTCCCACAGTCCCTGTATCCAGCGGGAGATCATATTCTTTGCCCTCATTCAGTATCACGCAATCCCTGTATCCAGAGGGAGATTATATTCCGGACCCACATTCAATGTCCCACAGTTTCTGTATCCAGCGGGAGATTATATTCAGGATCCACATTCCATGTTCCACAGTCCCTGTATCCAGCAGGAGATTATATTCCTGACCCACATTCAATGTCCCACAGTCCCTTTATCCTGCGGGAGATTATATTCCGGACCCACATTCATTGTTCCACAGACCCTATATCCAGAGGTAGATTATATTCCGGACCCACTTTCAATGTCCCACAGTTCCTGTATCCAGCGGGAGATTATATTCCAGACCCACATTCAATGTCCCACAGTCCCTGTATCCAGCGGGAGATTATATTCTGGACCAACATTCAATGTCCCACAGTGCCTGTATCCAGCGGGTGTTTATATACCGGGCCCACATTCAGTGTCACAGTGTCCCTGTATCCAGCGGGTGATTATATTCCAGACCCACATTCAGTGTCACACAGTCCCTGTATCCAGTGGGAGATTATATTCCGGGCCAACATTCAATGTCCCATACTTCCTATCTCCAGCAGCAGATTACTTTCCGGGCCAACATTCAATGTCCCACAGTCCCTGTATTCAGCGGGTGATGATATTCCAGAGCCACATTCAATGTCACACACTCCCTATCTGCAGCGGCAGATTACAGTCCGAGCCAACATTCAATGTGCCACCGTTCCTGTCTCCAGCGGGAGATTATATTCCGGACCCACATCCAATGTGCCACAGTTCCTGTCTCCAGAGCTGGAGATTAATATTCCGGACCCATTTTCAATGACACACAGTTCCTGTTTCCAGCGGGAGATTATATATTCCGGGCCCACGTTCAATGTCACACTTTCCCTGTATCCAGAGGGAGATTATTTACCCGACCTCCGGGCACACATTCAATGTCCCACAGTCCCTTTATCCAGCGGGAGATTATATTCCGGACCCACATTCATTGTTCCACAGACCCTATATCCCGAGGGAGATTATATTCTGGACCCACTTTCAGTGTCCCACAGTCCCTGTATCCAGCGGTAGATTATATTACGGACCCACATTCAATGCCCCACGGTCCCTCTATCCAGCGGGAGATTATATTCTGGGCCCACATTCAATGTCCCACAGTCCCTGTATCCAGCGGGAGATTATATTCCAGGCCCACATTCAGTGTCACACACTCCCTGTATTCAGCGGGAAATTATATTTCGGACCCACATTCAATGCCCCACGGTCCCTCAATCCAGCGGCAGGTTATATTCTGGCCCCACATTCAATGTCCCACAGTCCCAGTATCCAGCGGGTGCTTATATTCCGGGCCAACATTCAATGTCCCACACTCCCTGTCTCCAGCGGCAGATTACTTTCCGGGCCAGCATTCAATGTCCCACAGTCCCTGTATTCAGCGGGAGATGATATTCCAGAGCCACATTCAATGTCACACAGACCCTGTCTCCAGCGGAAGATTACAGTCCGGGCCAACATTCAATGTCCCAGAATCCCTGTATCCAGCGGCAGATTATATTCTTGGCCCTCATTCAGTATCACGCAATCCCTGTATCCAGAGGGAATTTATATTCCGGACCCACATTCAATATGACACAGTCCCTGTATCCATCGGGAGATTATATTCCGGTACCCACATTCCATGTTCCACAGTCCCTGTATCCAGCGGGAGATTATATTCCTGACCCACATTCAATGTCCCACAGTACCTTTATCCTGCGGGAGATTATATTCCGGACCCACATTCATTGTTCCACAGACCCTATATCCCGAGGGAGATTATATTCTGGACACACTTTCAGTGTCCCACAGTTCCTGTATCCAGTGGGAGATTATATTCTAGACCCACATTCAATGTCCCATGGTCCCTTTATCCAGCGGGAGATTATATTCTGGGCCCACATTCAATGTCCCACAGTCCCTGTATCCAGCGGGAGATTATATTCTGGACCCATATTGAATGTACAACAGTCCCTCTTTCCAGTGGGAGCAGATATTCCGGACCCACATTCAATGTCCCACAGTCCCTGTATCCAGCGGCAGATTATATTCTTGGCCCTCATTCAGTATCACGCAATCCCTGTATCCAGAGGGAGATTATATTCCGGACCCACATTCAATATCCCACAGTTTCCGTATCCAGCGGGAGATTATATTCGGGACCCACATTCAATGTCACACAGTCCCTGTATCAAGCGGGAAATAATATTCTGGACCCATATTGAATGTACAACAGTCCCTCTTTCCAGCGGGAGCGGATATTCCGGAGCCACATTCAATGTCCCACAGTCCCTGTATCCAGCGGCAGATTATATTCTTGGCCCTCATTCAGTATCACGCAATCCCTGTATCCAGAGGGAGATTATATTCCGGACCCACATTCAATATCCCACAGTTTCTGTATCCAGCAGGAGATTATATTCGGGACCCACATTCAATATGACACAATCCCTGTATCCAGCGGGAGATTATATTCCGGACCCACATTCAATATCCCACAATCCCAGTATCCAGCAGAAGATTATATTCCGGACCCACATTCAGTGTCACACAGTCCCTGTATCCATCGGGAGATTATATTCCGGACCCACATTCCATGTCACACAATCCCTGTATCCAGCCGGAGATTATATTCCGGTAACACATTCAATGTCACACAATCCCTTATCCAGCGGGAGATTATATTCCGGACCCACATTCAATGTCACACAATCCCTGTAATCAGCGGGAGATTATATTCCGGACCCACATTCAATATCCTACAGTCCCTGTATCCAGCGGGAGCTTATATTCCGGATCCACATTCAATGTCACACAGTCCCTGTATCAAGCGGGAGATTATATTCTGGACCCATATTGAATGTACAACAGTCCCTCTTTCCAGCGGGAGATTATATTCCGGAGCCACATTCAATGTCCCATGGTCCCTCTATCCAGCGGGAGAATATATTCTGGGCCCACATTCAATGTCCCACAGTCCCTGTATCCAGCGGGAGATTATATTCTGGACCAAAATTCAATGTCCCACAGTCGCTGTTTCCAGCGGGTGTTTCTATTCCGGGCCCACATTCAGTGTCACACAGTCCCTGTGTCCAGCGGGAGATTATATTCCGGACCCACATTCAATGTCACACAATCCCTGTATCCAGCCGGAGATTATATTCCGGTAACACATTCAATGTCACACAATCCCTTATCCAGCGGGAGATTATATTCCGGACCCACATTCAATGTCCAACAGTACCTTTATCCTGCGGGAGATTATATTCCGGACCCACATTCATTGTTCCACAGACCCTATATACCGAGGCAGATTATATTCTGGACACACTTTCAGTGTCCCACAGTTCCTGTATCCAGTGGGAGATTATATTCTGGACCCACATTCAATGTCCCATGGTCCCTCTATCCAGCGGGAGAATATATTCTGGGCCCACATTCAATGTCCCACAGTCCCTGTATCCAGCGGGAGATTATTTTCTGGACCAAAATTCAATGTCCCACAGTCGCTTTTTCCAGCGGGTGTTTCTATTCCGGGCCCACATTCAGTGTCACACAGTCCCTCTATCCAGCGGGAGATTAAATAAGACACAAGACAAATAAAGTAAAGAATAAGATACCATTTACCGAGAGAAAATAAATGTTAATAATACAGTTTACGAAGAAAAGAGAAGTATGATGAGATGCAACAACGCTCACGGTCTTCCACCCGTCGGGAACTTCACAAGCGACGGCTGGTCTGGAGCATTGGGGGTCCCGGCACCGCTCGCGAATCACGGTCCAAGGTGAAGTTCAAAGAGCTGCGGGACAGTGCTGTACCTTTATACTATCAAATAAACATACTATTAAACAAAACATGGGTGCATGTGGCTTATGGCCAACTCCTAATCTGTAAGGCCCCAGGTGCTTGTCCACAAAGCATGAGACCTCGAGCCACGGACCGTTTCATAACAAGCTGGTGTGCCTCTCAAGATCACTTTCTCTCTCTTTCTATCCATGAAGCATGGAGCAGAGACACACTGTGAATGACTAAATATCATAATTAACCCTATGTTATTCACCCCATACAACACAACCACCATCACGACACACAAGGGGTTATTTGTGTATAGCAGATGTCCGTTTGGGATTCGTTCGGCCGCCGAGATCTTTCAGTGAAATATGGAAAGCCTCATCAAGTCGATTCCAAGGACGTTGGTTTTTCAAGGCCACATCCTCATCACGGGTCACGATTCTGAAGAACATCTCCACAACCTGGAGGAGTTGCTACGCAAACTGGACCGGGTAGGGTTGCGACTGAAAAAGGCGAAGTGCATCTTCTTAGCTCCAGAGATAGAATTACTGAGGAGGAGGGTAGCAGCAGACGGGATCAGACCTACTACGTCCAAAACGGAAGCGATCCAGAGAGCACCCAGACACCGTAACACGATGGAGCTGCGTTCATTCCTGGAGCTCCTGAACTATTTTGGCAACTTTCTTCCCACATTGTGCATGCTGTTGAGCCGCTATACGTGCTCCTACGCAAAGGTCGCGATTGAGTTTGGCGGGGGGGGGGCGGATGGGGTCCGGGGTGGGATAGCCAGGAACGGGCTTTTGATAGAGCACTAAATTTGTTATGCTCCACCAAAGATTTAACCTTATATGACCCATGTAAGAAACTAGTTTTACCGTGTGATGCTTCGTCCTATGGGCTCAGGTCTTTGTTGCAGCATGTGAATGCTAATGATCAGTTACAGCCAGTAGCTTATGCTTCCAGAAGTCTGTCCCTAGCAGAAAGGGGCTACGCGATGCTAGAAAAGTAAACGCTAGCAAGTGTATATGCAGTAAAAAAAATGCACCAGTACCTGTTTGGCAGGAAATTTGAGCTGGAGATAGATCACAAACACCTAAAATCCCTTTTGGCTGACAACAAGGCCATAAATGCGAATGCATTGGCCCGCATGGGCACTCACATTAGCTGCCTATGACTACACAATTCGGCACAGAGCGGGCACTGAAAACTGTGCCGGTGCACTCAGCAGGCTCCCACTAGCCACCAATGAAGGGCTGCTGAGCATGATGCTAAGGTGGTCAAGGCTCACCTGTGTCAGCCTGTCAGATTAAAGTCTGGACAAATAAAGACCCGCTACTGTGTTTAATTAAGAAATGTGTCCTGAATGGGGACTGTGCAGCCACGTACGGGACATGCCCTGAGGAGTTAAAACCATTTCATAGGCGCAAGGATGAATTCTCGATTCAGGCCGATTGCATACTGTGGGGAAACCGAGTAGCGATGCCCCAAAAGGGTAGAGGAGTTTTTTGTCAGAGAACTTCACAATGAGCACCGGGGCATTGTCATGATGAAGGCAATTGCCAGGTTACATGTTTGGTGGCCAGGATTAGATGCGGACCTGGAACTTTGTGTTCGCAGGTGCAACACGTGTGCTCAGCTCAACAAAGCACCCAGGGAAGCCCCCCTTAGCCCCTGGTCTTGGCCCGGCAAGCCATGGTCATGCGTCCATGTGGACTACGCAGGTCCTTTCATGGGAATATGTATTTGGTTGTAGTAGACGCCTACTCCAAATGGATTGAGTGTGCCATTTTAAATTCAAGCACATCCTCTGCCACGGTAGAACGTTTACGGGTAATGTTCGCCGCCCATGATCTACCGGACGTCTTGGTCAGCGATAATGGCACGTGCTTCACAAACAGTGAATTCGAGGAATTCATGGCATGCAATGGAATCAACCATGTCAGAATGGCACCGTTCAAGCCGGCCTCAAATGGTCAGGCGGAATGAGCAGTGCAGATAATCAAACAGGAGATGCTCAGAATCCAAGGGGTTTCCCTACTAAGCCGCTTATCACGCCTCCTTATGGCCAATAGATCCTGACCACTCTCGCTCACAGGGATTCAACCCGCAGAGCTGCTAATGAAAAGAACGCTCAGGTTATCCCTTATACACCCTACTATGAAAGAAATTGTTGAGAGCAGGCGTCATTCACAATGTGACTAGCATGACAGGAAAGCGAGGGCGTGATGTATTGATGTCAATGACCCTGTTTTTGTCCTTAATTATGTTGCAGGGCCCAAATGGCTTGCAGGCACTGTGATTGCCAAAGAGGGGAATCGGGTTTTGGTAGTTAAACATAGCAATGGACAAATCTGCCACAAACACGTGGATCAAACTAAAAGGAGGTTCAGCAAGCCCATAGAAGAAGCAGAGGAAGAACATGACATAGAGTTTACTCCACCACAGGTGACCGAACACCGGAACCAAGTTGAGGAGAGCCCACTCACTCTGGGCAGTCCGGACAGGCCTGAGGCACCGCAAACAGCAGACACTCAGCGGCCAATATCCGGAGTCCCAACTCATGCGCTCTACAAGGGAGCATAAACCACCAGAGAGACTTAACCTGTGATCCCTGTGGGGGGGGAGGTAATATCATGTATTCAACTGTCATTGTAACCCATGTATAAGCTGACCTCAGTTGTCCACCTTGAGAACACTGAACACAGGGTGCGAACTTGTGGGAGACATTCCTAACCTGAACTTTCCGGTTTAAAAGGGGAAGCTTTACCCACCGTCTGTCCCTTGAGGGCTTGGTAATAAAGGTAAATGGTCACAGAGTGATCTTCTCTCAAGTATGGGCCTCGTGTGCATTTATACTGTATAGTAAGGACATATTACTTTCTCTCTCTATCTCTCTCTCCCTCACACACACACACACACATCGGCTATTTGCAATACGTAAAGCAGTGGATACAAAGACACACACATATACGACGGGTGCATTGAGTTATTTCCATTCAGTCGCTGTCTACTCTACCCGTATAGGTACAAGAGCAGGGTCGTTATGCTTCAACTCTATAAGACACTGGTAAGACTACAGCTAGAGTACTGCCAGCAGTTCTGGTCACCTCATTACAGGAACTATTTGATTAAGCTGGAGAGAGTTAAGAGGGAATTTATGGGGATGTTGCCTGGTCTGTAAAATTATAACTATGTTTAATTTGCTTGGAACCGAGGAAGCTGAACGATGAAATATATGTATGCGATCCCCAGGAGCAAGTTGTGGCACCACAATGTTGTGGGCAACAATTACTGACATAGAAACATAAGAAACATAGTGAATAGTTGCAGGAGCAGGCCATTCGGCCCTTTGAGCCTGCACCATCATTCAATAAGATCATTGCTGAGCATTCACCTTCGTACCCCTTTCAAGCTTTCTCTCCATACCCCTTGATCGTTTTAGCCATAAGGGCCATATGTAACTCCCTCTTGAACATATCCAATGAACTGGCGTTTACAACTCTCTGCAGTAGGGAATTCCACAGTTTAACAAGTCTCTGAGTGAAGAAGTTTCTCGTCATCTCAGTCCTAAATGGCTTACCCCTTATCCTTAGACTATGTCCCCTTGTTCTGGACTTTCCCAACATCGGGAGCATTCTTCCTTCATCTAACCTGTCCAGTCCCGTCAGAATTTTATATGTTTCTATGAGATCCCCTCCTATCCTTCTAAACTCCAATGAATACAGGCCCAGTCATTCCAGTCTCTCTTCATATGTCAGTCCTGCCATCCCAGGAAATAGTCTGGTGAACCTTCGCTGCACTCCCTCAATAATAAGAACGTTTATCCTCTGATTAGGGGAGCAAAACTGAACACAATATTCCAGGTGAAGGTTTACTAAGGCCCTGGAGAACTGCAGTAAGACCTCCCTGCTACTGTACTCAAATACCCTAGCTATGAAGCCCAATGTACTACTTGCCTTTTTCACCGCCTGCTGAACCTGCATGCCAACTTTCAATGACTGATGTACCGTGCCACCCAGGTCTCGCTGCACCTCCCCTATTCCAAACCCACAACCATACAGATAGTAGTCTGCATTCATGTTTTTGCCACCAAAGTGGATAACCTCACAATTATCCACATTATACTGCACCTGCCACGCGTTTGCCCACTCACCTAACGTGGCCAGGTCACTTTGCAGCCTTTTAGCGTCCTCCTCCCAGCTCACACTGCCACCCAGCTTAGTGTCATTGCAAACTTGGAGATATTACACTCAATTCCCTCATCAAAATCATTAATGTATATTGTAAATAGCTGGGGTCCTAGCGCTGAGCCCTGCGGTACACCACTAGTCACTGCCTGCCATTCAGAAAAGGACCCATTTATCCAGACTCCCTGCTTCCTGTCTGCCAACCAGTTCCACATCAGTACATTACCCCCAATACCAGGTGCTTTAATTTTGCACACCAATCTCTTGTGTGAGACCTTGTCAAAAGTCTTTGAAGGTCCAAATACACCACATCCACTGGTTCTCCCTTGTCCACTCTTTCAGTTACATTCTCAAAAAATACCAGAAGATTTGTCAAGCAGGATTTCCCTTTCATAAATCCATGCTGACTTGGACCGATCCCGTCGCTGCTTTCCAAATGTGCTGCTGTTTCATCTTTATTAATTGATTCCAACATTTTCCCAACTACTGATGTCAGGGGAACCGGTCTATAAGTATGCATTTTCTCTCTCCCTCCTTTCTTAAAATGTGGTGTTACATTAGCTACCCTCCAGTCCAAAGGTTCCGAACCAAATTCGATTGGCTATTGGGAAATGATGACGAATGCATCCACCACTTCTAGGGCTACCTCCTTATGTACTCTGGGATGCAGACTATCAGACCCCGGGGATTTATCGGCCTTAATCCCATCAATTTTCCAAACAAAATTTCCCGCCTAATAAGGATTTTCTGCTGTTCCTCCTTCTCACTAGAACCTCGGTTTCCTAGTATTTCTGGAAAATTATTTGTGTCTTCCTTCGGGAAGACATAACCAAAGTATTTGTTGATTTGGTCCTCCATTTCTTTGCTCCCCATTATAAATTTACCTGAGTCTGACTGCGTGACCTACGCTTGTTTTCCTTATCTTTTTCTCTTCACATATCTATTGAAGCTTTTGCATTCATTGTGTTCACAGCAAGCTTCCTCTCATAATCTATTTCCCCCCTCCTAATTAAACCCTTTGTCCTCCTCTGCTATGTTACAATATTCTCCCAGTCCTCAGGTTTGCTGCTTCTTGTGTCCAATTGATATGCCTCTTCCTTGGATTTAACACTATCCTTAATGTCCCTTGTTAGCCCCGGTTGAGCCACCTTCCCGTTTTAATTTTACTCCAGATAGGATGTACAATTGTGGAAGTACATCCATGTGCTCGATAAATGTTTGTCATTGCCTATCCACCGTCAACCATTTAAGTATCACTCGGCAGGCTATTCTAGCCAATCCACTTCTCATACCATCGAAGTTACCTTTCCTTAAGTTCAGGGCTAGTCTCCGAACTAACTGTGTCCTCTCCATCTTAATAAAGAATTCTACCATATCAAGGTCATTCTTCCTCAACGGGCCTCGCACAACAAGATTGATTCTTAGACCTTTCACATTACACATCAAGCTCTTACACACTTAGACACGCATATATTCAAAGATTACACACTCACACACTTACCTAGACACGCACTTACACACTCGCACACTCACACTCATAGATGTACACACTCACAAACTCACACACTTAGACACATATTCGTGCACTTACACACTCCCAGACTTACACAGTCACACACACTTGCTCACACACACACTTCCCCAGGCACACACTCACACACAATAATACACTCACACACACTTACCCAGACACACACTTAAACACTCACACAAATGCGCACACACTTACCCAGACAGAAAGTCACACACAATAACACACTCATACTCATACATCCTTACACACACACACACAAATTCATTCATACACTCACACATTCACACACAATAACAGACTCACACTCACACACGCTTAACCAGACACATAATTACACACTCACATACTTGCACACACACACACACTTACCCAGCCACACACTCAAACACTCACACACATTAACACACTCACAAACACATATGCAGAAACACACTCACACAAAGATACATACATTCACATTCATATAAACCTACACTTAACCAGGCACGCATTTACCCAGAGAGATTAAACTTGCACAGTTGACTCATGAGATGGCCAGTTGGGACATTTCTTAAATGAACAATTGAGTGTCAGGCGATTAATTAGGTCAGATTTCAAAACAACAATAACTTGTATTTACTTAACGCCTTTATCAGAGTGAATCATCCCAAGGCACTTCACAGAAGTGTTATGAGGCAAAACATTTTGACACCGAGATATATCAGGAAAAATTATGCCAGGTGACTGAAAGCTTCATTAAAGAGGTAGATTTTAAGGAGCGTCTTCAAGGATGATGGAGAAGTGCAGAGATGGAGAGGTTTATGCAGGGAGTTCCAGAGTTTGGCAACAGAAGGCCTGTGATCAGAGTGAATATTAACCCACTCACTTACACACTCTCTACACAGGGCTGCCTGTGTGATGCATGTGATCAGGGTGAATATTAACAGACTCACTCACACACTGTCTACACTGGGCTCCCTGTGTGAGATCTGTGATCAGGGTGAATATTAACACACTCACTCACACACTGCCTACACTTGGCTCCGTGTGTGAGGCCTGAATGTGAAATTATGTCGAGAAGCACCGCCACCGCCACCATTGAAAGCTTGAAGGTCATGTTTGCCACCCACGGCCTGCCTGACATACTGTTCAGTTACAATGGGCCATGTTTCACCAGTGCCGAATTTAAAGAATTCATGACCTGAAATCGGATCAAACATGTCACGCCGTCCCGTTTAAACCAGTCTCCAATGGGCAGGAAGAGCGGCCAGTACAAACAATCAAACAGAGCCTTAAACGAGTCATAGAAGCCTCACTCCAAACGTGCCTGTCCTGAGTACTGCTCAGCTACGGCACGAGACACACTCACTCACAGGGGTGCCCCCGGCTGAGCTACTCATGAAAAGGACACTTAAAACGAGACTCTCGTATGTTCACCCCAACCTGCATGATCAGGTAGAGAGCACGCGGCAGCAACAAAATGTAAGCGATGGTCGCGCCACTGTGTCATGGGAAATTGATCTGAATCACCCTGTGTATGTGCTAAACTATGGACATGGTCCCAAGTGGACCGCCGGCATGGTGAAAGTTAATGAAGGGAGTAGGGAGTTTGGAGTCAAACAAGAAATCACCTGGACCAAACGAGGCTGCGGTTCATAGACTGCCCTGAACAACCCACAGCAGTCACCACCTTTTTCGAGCCCACAAGACACAACCAAAGCATCAACGACACCACCCCGGACTAGGAAATCGAACCCATCATGCCCAACATCCCAGCTAGGCCAGGCTCACCCAGCAGCCCTGCAGGGCCAACAACACGCCAACCCAGCGAGGGCACAGCCAACACACCAGAACAGACATTTGTACTGAGGCAGTGAACCAGAGAAAGAAAGGCTTCTGACCGCCTCACCTTCCAAATAGTTTTCCCTTTGACTTTGGGGGAAGTGATGCTGTGTATCTATAAAGCATGCACTTCCATGTTCCACCACCAGGGAATGCATCCCGTGAAGACCCAAGGGATCGCACCATCCCTTGGGAGCACTGTATGCAATCCGGCCCCTAAGGCCTGTTCCTCACTCTGGTGTGTCTTAATAAAGACTGAGATCACTGTTACTTGAACCTCCCTTTATGCAGTCTCATTTGTGTTCGGAACACAATGAATTGGAAAAGAAATGTGACCCCGAATGCCAGAAAGAAGATGAAATGCTGACTCCCTTTCTACCAAAAATTCCTTTCACAAACTATTCTCTGACCGAAACTTCACAAAAGAAAAATGTTCCTTTCAAAGTCATTAAACTCGAATTTTCATGCAGCCGAATCTCCTGAATCAGATGCCTCTCGTGCCAAATCAATCCATGTCCCTTTGCAATATTGTGCTTCCATGCACACTATTAAATGTGCCACTAACTTATATAATCACAGATAAGGGAATAGTTACAGCATGGAAGAAGGCAATTCGGCCCATCGAGCCCATGCCAACTCTCAACTAGTCCCACTCCCCCGTCATTTACCCGCAGCTGTGCATTTTTTTTCCTTCAGATCCTGATCCTACTACCTTTTGAAAGATGAGATTAAATCAGCCTCCACCGTCCTTTAAAGCATTGTATTTCAGATTCTTACTGCTTGCTGCTAAATGGCCACCTTCAGTTCCTATCTATAAAGTCTGAGAAACACGGGATCAATTGGTGCCACACTCACAACCTTGTTAAATAAAGCACCTTCATTCTATTCTCGGAGCGCAAGCTCCTGGAGTGTAGTCCAACTGTTGAGGTAAAAGCTGTGGTTATTTTCCCAAGAGGGCTTTTGCCACAGCGTTTCCGTAGTGTAGTGGTTATCACGTTCACCTTACCCCCAAAAGATCCCTGGTTCGAAACTGGGCGGAAACACTTTGCAAACGTGTTCAATTAATGATTGGAACAAATTGAGTAATTCATATTCATGGTTAATAGAATGCAGTGTCACATGACGCTGTTGCATTTGTTGATTTCTCTGTACAATTCTGTACACACTGAAACTCTACACAGTGTTTCTCACTCCCTCCTGTTTCCAACCCTGACGGTGGAGAAACGCCATCTCAAAGCTGCACATTCCATGCCTTCAGTTCAGCTGTGAGAGATTATTAAAGGATCCTGCCGCACCGCCTCGCTTCACAAAAGAAAATAAAAGCCACAAACAAACCCATCGACGAATCGCTCTTCCCCAGCTCCAGAGTGAGTGAGGGCGGGACAAGCCACAACATTCCGGTCCCGCATCTCCAATCAGCCGCTGCCGGTGGAAAGCGACGAATGCAGCATCAACACTGGTTTACTGCCCATCACTGGGCTATAACATGCCACGGTTCGAACCAAAGCTCCCCATACACCGAACAGCAGCATCATAAGACTCTTAATCTCAGGTTCCTGAGTTGGAGCCCTGCTTAAACGAACATGTTTTCACTGGAAACACTATTAATTACACATTCATCATTTTACACATACATCATATTACACATCCATCCTGTTACACATCCATCATATTACACATCCATCATATTACACATCCATCCTTTTACACATCCATCCTATTTCACATCCACCATGTTACACATCCATCACATTACACATCCATCCTATTACACATCCATCCTATTACACATCCATCCTATTACACATCCATCATATTACACATCCATTTATTACACATCATTATATTGCACATCCATCCTTATTACACATCCATTATATTACACATCCATCATATTGCACATCTATCATATTAAGCTTCTATCATATTACACATCCATCATATTACACATCCATCATATTACACATCCATCCTATTACAGATCCATCATATTACACATCAATCATATTACACATTCATAATATTACACTTCCATCATATTACACATCCATCCTATTACACATCCATCATATTGCACATCCGTCATATGACACATCCATCATAATACACATCTATCATATTATACATCCATCATATTACACATTCAACTTAAAACACATCCATCCTATTATTCATCCATCCTATTACATCCATTATATTACACACCAATCCTATGACACATCCATCCTGTAACACATCCATCCTATTGCACATCCATCATATTACACATCCATTATTTTACACATCCATCCTATTACACATCCATCCTATTGCACATCATCATATTACACATCCATCATATTACACATCCATCTTATTACACATCCATCCTATTTCACATCCATCCTATTGCCCATCCATCCTATTACCCATCCATCATAAAACACATCCATCCTTTTACACATCCATCCTATTACTCTTCCATCATAGTACACATCCATCAGATTACACATCCACGATATTGCACATCCATCCTAATACACATCCATCATATTACACATCCATGCCATTACAGATCCATCATATTACACTTCCTTCCTATTACACATCCATCATATTACACATCCATCCTGTTACATGTACATCATATTACACCTCCATGCTATTACACATCCATCACATTGCACACCATTCAAATTACACATCCATCCTATTACTCATCCATCCTATTACACATCCATCCCATAACACAACCATCATATTACACATCCATCCTATTCCACATCATCATATTACACATCCATCCGAATACACATCATCATATTACACATCCATCCTATTACACATCCATCATATTACACATCCATTCTATTACACATCCATCCTATTACACATCCAACCTATTACACATCCATCATATTAAACATCCATCTTATTGCACATCCATCATATTACACATCTATCCTGTTACACATCATCATATTACACATCCATCCTGTTACAAATCATCACATTACACATACATCATATTACCCATCCATGCTATTACACATCCATCCTATTACACATCCATCCTATTACACATCCATCCTATTGCACACCGGTCATATTACACATCCATCATATTACACAGCCATCATATTACACATCCATCCTATTTCACATTCACCCTATTACACATCCATGATTTTACACATCCATCATATTACACATCCATCATATTACACATCCATCCTATTACACTTCCATCCTATTACACATCCATCATATTACACATCCATCGTATTACACATCCATCCTATTACACTCCATCATATTACACATCCATCCGAATACACATCATCATATTACACCTCCATCCTATTACACATCCATCCTTTTACACATCCATCATATTACGCATCCATCAATGGCATATCCATCATATTACACCTCCATCCTTTTACACATCCATCCTATTACACATCCATCCTATTACATATCCATCCTATTACACGTCGATCATATTGCACACCATTCATATTACACATCCATCCTATTACTCATCCATTCTATTACACATCCATCCTATTACACATCCATCATATTCCACATCCATACTATTACACATCCATCATATTACACATTCAGCCTATTACACATCCATCATATTACACACCCATCATATTGCACATGCATCCTATTACAAATCCATCCTATTGCACATCCATCCCATTGCCCTTCCATCCTATTACACATCCATTCTATTGCTCATCCATCCTATTGAATTCTCCCCTGTTGAATTCTAAGTTTCTCCCAGTCCTCAGATTTGTTGCTTTTTCTCGCCAATTTACATGCCTTTTTCTTGGCTTTAACACTATCCTTAATTTCCTTTGTTAGCAATGGTTGAGCCACTTTCCCAGTTTTATTTTTACTCAAGACAGGGATGTACATTTGTTGAAGTTCATTCATGTGATCTTTAAATGTTTGCCATTGCTTATCCACCGTAACCCTATGAGTATCGTTTGCCGGTCTATTCGAACCATTTCACGCCTCAAGTTACCTTTCCTTATTTTCAGGACCCTAGTTTATGAATTCAATTTGTCACTTTCCATCTTAAAAAGGAATTCTACCATATTATGGTCAATTTTCCCCAAGGGGCCTCGCACAACAAGATTGCTAATTAGTCCCTTCTCATTACACATCACCCAGTCTAGGATGGCCAGCTCCCTGGCTGGTTCCTTGACATATTGTTCTTGAAAACTATCCCCAATACACTCCAGGAAATGCTCCTCCACCAGTTAGGTTAGCCCAATCAATATGTAGATTAAAGTCGCCGTGATTAGTGCTGTACCTTTATTGCACACATCCCTTATTTCTTATTTTATGCTGTCCCCAACTTCACTATTACCATTTGGTGGTCTGTACACTGCTCCCACTAGCGTTTTCTGCCCTTTGGAATTCCGCAGCTCGACCCATGCCGATTGCACATCATCCAGGCGAATGTCCATCCTTACAATTGCATTTATTTCATCTTTCACCAGCAACGCCACCCCGCTTCCCTTTCCTTTCTGTCTACCCTTCCTAAAAGCGGAATACTCTTGGATGTTGAGTTCCCAGCCTTGGTCCCCCGGCGCCATGTCTCCGTGATGCCAATCACATCTTTTCTGTTAACTGCTATCTGCGCAGGTAACTCATCGACCTTATTCCGAGTACTCCTCGCATTGATGCTCAGAGCCTTCAGGATTAACACACTTTTCCCCTTTAGAATTTTGCTGTAATGTTTTTTGCTTTGGGTTTCTCAGCCGTCCTCGTTTACTAATCTACTTTCTATATTTTGCTTCTGACTTCATTTTATTTCCCTCTGTCTCCCTGCAAAGGTTCCCATCCCCCTGCCATATTAGTTTAACTCGTCCCCAACAGCACAAGCAAACACTCCCCCTCGGATATTGGTTCCGGTCCTGCCCAGGTGCAGACTGTCCGGTTTGTGCTGGTCCCACATCCCCCAGAATAGGTTTCAATGTCCCAGTAATTTGAATCCCTCCCTTCTGCACCACTCCTCAAGCCACGTATTCATCTGAGCTATCCTGCAATTCCTATTCTGACTAGCACGTGGCACTGCTTGCAATCCTGAGATTACTACTTTTGAGATCCTACTTTTTAATTTAGGTCCGAGCTCCCTAAATTCGCCTCATAGGACCTCATCCCGTTTTTTTACCGATGTCATTGGGTCCTAATGCACCAATACAACTGGCTGCTCACACTCCCTTTTCAGAGTGGCCTGCAGTCACTCCGAGACATCCTTGACCCCTTGCACCAGGTAGGCAATATACCATCCTGAAGTCTCGGTTGCGGCTGGAGAAACGCCTATCTATTCCCCTTACAATTTAATCCCCTTTCACTATCGCCCTCCCATTCCTTTTCCTCCCCTCCTGTGCAGCACAGCCAGCTACGTTGCCATGAACTTGGCTGCTGCTGCTCTCCCTGATGAGTCATCCCCCTCAACAGTACTCAAAGCGGTGTATGTGTTCTGCAGGGGGTTGACCGCAGGGGATCCCTGCACTAACTTTCTTGCACTGCTCTTCCTGTTGGTCTTCCATTCCCTATCTGCCTGTGTAGCCTTTACCTGCGGTAAGACCAACTCACTAAACGTGCTATTCACGTAATTCTCCGCATCGTGCATGCTCCAGATTGAATCCACCCGCAGCTGCAGTCTCAACCGTATTCTCACTCAGTCCAACAAAATGTCTGACATCTCCAATTCTGATCCTAGCCCACCATGCTAGTTGTTACTCTGAATGATTCCCTCTGTTCTCTTACTGAAACCCTACCTTTCAAATCTGCCATCACAATTAACTCCTAACAAATCCAAATGATCCATCTTTTTGAAAACTTTCGCCCCAATCTCCAACTTGCCATTCCTCTCCAAGGTCCTTGAACTTATTGTGTCCGTGTTGCCCGTGATTCCATGTTTGAAACTGCCCAATCAAATTCCTGCCCTTGAAAGAGCACTTCTTCATCTAGAAGCAAACCAAATCAAATGTCAATATATAAGTCGGACATCCGAGACAATGCTTGCGGTGTACCAGCGCAGATATCTGGTAGGTTGCCTCCGAATTCCCTCTGAGGGCAGTGCACAATGATGTGCTCCATGTCTGGTCAGGAGCTGCACAGTTGCTTGAATCTTCCACCGTTGTTGAAAGTGACAGCATTTACCATGACCAGTTCTGAGTTGGATGATAGCTGTCCACTGGTACGAGGAAGGTAAGATCCCTCAGGTTGTATTATTAGGGTCCTCGGTGAGGTACTCATTCCATCTTAGATTTATTATGGTGCGTTGGAAAGTGGGCCTTTAGTACACCCAGTGCATGAAGGGAGGGAGTGTGGGCTTCAGTGACCCAGGGGAGGGAGGGTGGGAGGGAGTGTAGGCCTCAGTATACCCAGACGAGCGAGTGTGGGCCTCAGTACCCCCAGGGAGGGAGTGTGGAACTCAATGAACCATGGGGGAGGGAGGGAGTGTGGGCACAGTAGCCCCAGGGGAGGGAGTCTGGGCCCCAGTACCCCCAGGGGAAGGAGTGACGGAGTGTGGGCCGCAGTAACCCAATGGCAGAATGGGAGGTATTGTGGGTCTCCTTACCCCCAGGGGAGGGAGGGAGGGAATGTGGGCCGCTGTACCACCAGGGCAGGGAGGGAAGGAGGGAGGGAGTGTGAGCCTCAGTACCCCTGGGGGAGGGAGGGAGTGTGGGACTCAGTACACCCAGAGCAGGGACGGAGGGAGTTGTGGGCCTCTGTATCCCCAGGGGAGGGAGTGAAGGAGCGAGGGAGTGTGTGCCTCATGACCCCCAGGAAAGGGAGGTATCGACGGAGGAAGGGAAGGAGGCCAGGAGTGTGGGCCTCAGGACACCCAGGGGAGGGAGGGAAGGAGGGAGAGAGTGGGTGCCTTAGTACCCACAAGGTAGGGAAGGAGGTAGTGTGGGCCTCTGTACCCATAGGGCAGGGAGAGTGGGAGGGTGCTAGTGTGGGCCTCAGCACACCCAGGGCAAGGAGGAAGGGCGTATTGACCTGAGTATGCCCAGGGCAGGGACGAAGGGTGTGTGGGCCTGAGTAACATGGAGGAAGGGAGTGTAGGCATCAGTACCCTCATGGTATGGAGGGAGGGAGGGAGGGAGTGTGGGCCTCAGTACCCCCAGGGCAGTGAGCGAGGGAGGGTCTGTTGGGCTCAGTACGCCAAGGGCAGTGACTTAGGGAGTGTGGGCCTCAGCATCCTCAGGGCAGTGAGGGAGGGAGGGTGTGTGGGTCTCAGCACCCCAGGGTATGGAGGGCCTCAGCACCCCCAGGGCAAGGAGGGATGAAGAGTGGGCCACAGATCTCACCGGGGTGGGAGAGAGGGAGTGTGGGACTCAGATACCCCAGGGAGAGAGGGATTGTCAGTCTCAATTACCCCAGGACAGGGATCGAGGGAGTGAGTAACGGGATCAGTACCCCCAGATCACGGTGGGAGGGAGTGTGTTCCTCAGTATCCCCAGGGCCTTGAGGGAGCACGTGTGTGCCAAAGTACATCCAGGGCAGGGAGGGAATGCGGGCCTCAGTAACCCCAGAGCAGGAATGGAATTAATGTTGGCCTCAGTACCCCAGGGAAGTGAGGGAAGGAGGGAGGGTGGGAAGGAAAGAGGGAGTATGGCCTCAGTACCTCCAGGGGAAGGAGGCAAGGAGGGAGGGTGTGTGGACCTAAGTACGCACAAGGCCGGTAGGGAAGTAGTGTGGGCCTCAGTGCACATAGGGCAGAGAGGGAGACATTGTGGTCTTCAGTAACCAAATAGCAGGGAGACGCGTAGTTTGGGCCTCAGTACCCCAAGAGAGGGTGGGATGGAGTGTGGGCCTCAGCACCCCCAGGGCAAGGAGGGAGGAAGAGTGGGCCACAGTTCTCACTGGGCAGGGAGAGAGGGAGTGTGGGACTCCGATACCCCAGGGAGGGAGGGATTGTCAGTCTCAATTACCCCAGGGCAGGGAGTGAGGGAGTGTGGGCCTGTGTACGCCAGGACACGGAGGGAGGGTGTTTGTGCCTTAGTACCCCCAGGGCAGGGAGGTAGGGAGAGTGGGACTCAGTACCACCAGGGCAGGGAGGGAGGGCATGTTGGCCTGTGTATGCCCAGGACAGGTAGGAAACATAGAAACATAGAAACATAGAAAATAGGTGCAGGAGTAGGCCATTCGGCCCTTCTAGCCTGCACCGCCATTCAATGAGTTCATGGCTGAACATTTAACTTCAGTACCCCATTCCTGCTTTCTCGCCATACCCCTTGATCCCCCTAGTAGTAAGGACCTCATCTAACTCCTTTTTGAATATATTTAGTGAATTGGCCTCAACAACTTTCTGTGGTAGAGAATTCCACAGGTTCACCACTCTCTGGGTGAAGAAGTTCCTCTGCATCTCGGTCCTAAATGGCTTACCCCTTATCCTTAGACTGTGACCTCTGGTTCTGGACTTCCCCAACATTGAGAACATTCTTCCTGCATCTAACCTATCTAACCCCGTCAGAATTTTAAATGTTTCTATGAGGTCCCCTCTCATTCTTCTGAACTCCAGTGAATACAAGCCAGTGAAGGGAGGGTTGTATGGACCTCAGTACCCACAGGGCCTGGAGGTAGCCAGTTTGGGTCTCAGTACTTCCATTGCAGGGAGGGAGGATGTGTGGCCTGTGTACCCCGAGGGAAAGAAGGGAGGGAGTGTGGGCCTTAGCACACCAGAGCATGGAGGAAGGGAGGGGCTGTGTGCCTCAGTACCCAAAAGGCAGGGAGGGAGGGTTGGAGTGTGGGCCTCAGTATCCCAGGGCCAGGAGGTAGGCAGTGTGGGTCTCAGTACCCCCAGGGTAGGGAGGGAGGATGTGTGGGCCTGTGTTCGCCCAGTGCAGGGAGGGAGAGAGATTGAGCCTGTGTATCCCAGAGCAGGGAGGGAGGATGTTTGGGCCAAAATGCCCCTAGGGCAGTGAGGGAGGGAGGGAGTGTGGGCCTCAATGCCCCCAGGGCAGGGAGGGAGGGAATGTGGGCATCAGCACCCCCAGGGCAGTGAGGGTGGGAGGGAGTGTGGGCCTCAGTGCCCCCAGGGTCCGTAGGGAGGGATTGTGTGCCACAGTCCCACCAGGGCAGGGAGAGACGGAGTGTGGGCCTCAGCACACCCAAGGCATGGAGGGAGGGAGTGAGTGTGGGACTCAGTAACCTCAAGGTAGGGAGGGAGGAATGGAGTGTGGGCCACAGTACCCCGAGGGAAAGAAGGGAGGGAGTGTGGGTCTCAGTCCGCACAGTGCATGCAAGGAGGGAGCGAGTGTGGGCCTCAGCACACCTTGGTCAGGGAGGGAGGGAGTATGCACCTCAGTGCTGCCAATGCAGGGAGGATGGGAGTGTGCGCCTCATGAACCGGAGGGATGATAGTTTGATAGCTTCAGTACACACAGAGCAGGGAGGTAGGGACTGTGAGGCTCAGTACCCCCAGGGCAGGAAGGGAGGAAGGTAGGGAGTAGGGCCTCAGCATCCCCAGGCACGCAGTGACGTAGCGTAAGCCTCAACACCCAGGACAGGAAGAGAAGAAATGTGGGCTTCAGCAGCCGTGGGGCATGGAGGGAAGGAGTGTGGCCTCAGCAATGCCAGGGCTAGCTGGAGATGGGGTTGGACATAGAAACATAGAAAATAGGTGCAGGAGTAGGTCATCGGCCCTTTGAGCCTGCAACACCATTCAATATGACCATCCCCATTCTTGCTTTCTCTCCATACCCCTTCATCGCTTTAACAGTAAGGGCCACATCTAACTCCCTTTTGAATATATGCAACGAACTGGCCTCAACAACTTTCTTGGTAGATTATTCCACAGGTTCACAATTCTCTGAATGAAAAAGTTTCTCCTCATCCCGATCCTATTAGCTTAACACTTATCCTTGGAAGGTGAAACTTGGTTCTGGACTTCTCCAACATCGGGAACATTCTTCCTGCATCTAAACAGTCCAATCAAGTTAGAATTTGATATGTTTCTATGAGATGCCCTGTCATTCTTCTAAATTCAAGTGACAAAAAGCCTAGTTGATCCAGTCTTTCTTCACATGTCAGTCCTGCCATCCCGAGAATCAGTCTGGTGAACCTTCGCTGCACTCCCTCAGTAGCAAGAATGTCCTTCCATGGATTACAATACCAAAACTCTACACAATATTCAAGTTGTGGCCTCACCATGACCCTTTACAAATGCATTAAGGCCTTCCTGCTCCTACACTTGAATCCTCTCGCTATGAAGGCCAACATAATATTTGCCTTCTTCACCACCTGCTGTACCTACATGCCAACTTTCAATGACTGACGTACCATGACACCCAGGTTTCGTTACACCTCCACTTTTCCTAATCTTTCGCCATTCAGATACTATTCTGCCTTCCAGTTTTTGCCACCAAAGTGGATAACCTCACATTTATCAACATTATGCAGCATCTGCCATTATTTGACAAATCATCGAACCTATCCAAGTCAGACTGCGGCCTCTTGATGTTGTTGAAGTCTGCCCTTGTTGGCAGTAGTCTCAGGAGGTATGGAAAATGGTCCACATTGTCCAAAGCCTCATGATGGATCTTGATAATGGCGGGGGGCAGTGCTGCGTGTTGGGGGTAGGTTGGTATTGGATCTTTCGCATACAGATGTTTAGTGTAAGGCCCATGCTCTTGTATGTCTCGGTGATGGTGATGATGATGGCTTCGTGTTCGGCTAACGAATGTGTGCAGACACAGGCACCGTCGTCGTACTGTGGCCCCATGAAGGATGTAGGGATTAACTTCCCTCTGGCCGGGAAGTTTCGGATGTTGTACAGATTCTGTTTGTCCTGTAATTTAGCTCCTCTCCAGTGTGGAGCTTGCTGAACGTGAGATGCAGCATAGCAGTAAGGAAGTTCTAGAAGAGCGTGGTGCGATGACACAGCCTTGCTTGACCCCGGTCCATACGTGGAATGGTTCTGCTGTGGATGCGTTGATCACGGCTAGCATTTCATCCTGCAGAATGCGGAGCATGGTGATAAACCTTTAAGTGCAGCCGAATCTGAGGAGGATGCTCCATAATCCCTCACGGTTGACAGTGTTGGAGGCTTTCGTGAGATCAAAGAAGGCCAAGTACAAGTGTTGGTGCTATTCCCTGCATTTCTCTTGTATCTGCCGCGTGGTGAAGATTCTATTCATTGTGCCAATGGGATGAGTTCTTCAGCCACAGGGAGAAGGTGGTTGAGGAGAATTCTTGCGATGACTTTGTCGTTGGTGGAGAGCAGCGCGATTCCTCTCTAGTTACCGAGGTCGGACTCTTCACCTTTCTTTAAGATCATCACAATTAAAGCTACTCTGAGATCTCCTGGCAATATCTCCTCCTTCCAGATAAGACAGATGAGGTGATGAATCCGTGCCAGGACTGCTTCGCCGCCAAGCTTCAGTACTTCCGAGGGAATTCCATCTGCTGCTGAGGCCTTGTTGTTTTCATTTGTTGAATGGCCTTTTCAAACTCGTGCCGAGCTGTGATTGTGCCAAGGAAGTGATGGGCAGCATGCTGTGGGATGCAGTCAAGGACACTCACGTCGAAGATGGATTGTTGGTGGCGAAGATTCTCGAAGTATTCTTTCCAGTGGCAACTGACAGCCTCACTGTCCTTGATGAAGATCTCGCTATTCTTGGCTTTCAGTGGAATAGGACCTTGGGCCATAGGTTCTACCACACTGAAAAATCAACCCACGTCGTGATTGTCGGCAAGATGCTATATCTCCTGCGCTATTAATTATCTATTTGTTGGAGTTTCTTTATTAAATTCACGTTCTCTATTAGTATGAGGTTCTATAATACTTTGAGGTTCTGTATTATTTTGAGTTTCTCTAATAGATCGAGGTGTATTATTTTAGGTGGCTGTATTTGTTTGAGGTTCCCATATTGGTTTGAGTTTCTCGCATAGTTTGAGGTTCTATATTAGCTTGAGTTTCTCTAAATGGTTGGAAGTGTTACATTATTTTACGCTGCTTTATTTATTTGAGATTCTGTATTAATTTGAGGGTTTTTATCAGTTTGATGGGCTGTAATATTTTGAGCTTCTCTAAGTTATATGTTCTCAATTAGTTTGAGTTTCTTTATTAGTTTGAGGTTATCTAATAGTTTAAGGATCTCTATTACTTGGATGGACTGCACTAGTTTGAGGGGCTGTATTAGTTTGAGGTTCTCTATTATGTTGAGTAATCGAATAGTTTGAACTGTTGTATTAGTTTGAGCTTCTCTATTACTTTGAGGAAATATATTAATTTGAGGCTCTCGAAAAGTTTGTGTTGTTCTATTACTTTAAGGGGCTGTATTTGTCTTAGGTCCTCTATGGGTATCAAGAAATCTACTAATTTGAGATTCTTTATTAGTTTGAGGGACTGTATTAGTTTGAGGGTCTGTATTAGTTTGAGGGTCTGTATTAGTTTGAGAGACTGTTTTAGTTTGAGTTTCTCTAATAGTTTAAGGGAGTGTATTAGATTTATGGGCTGCATAAGGTTAATTTTCTCTATTAGACTGAGGTGCTGCCTTTGATTGGGTAATAGTTTCATGTTCTTTGTTACTTTGCTGGGGCTGTATTAGTTTGATTGTTTCTATTATTTTGAATATTTAGATTATTTTGAGCGTCCCTATTAATTTGAGTTTATTAGTTTCAGATTCTCTCTTCGATTGAATTTCAACATTAATGTGAGTTTCGCTAATAGTTTGAGTGTCTCTGTATTAGTTTCAGTTTCTTTATTATGTTGAGGATCCGTATTATTTTGTGGTTCTCTATAGATTTATTAAAAAATAGTTTGATGTTCTTTGTTAGTTTGAGGTTCTCTATTACTTTGAGGTTCACTTTTAGTTTGAGGTTATTTTCGTTTGAGGGATTGTATTAGTTCTAGTTTTCGTTTGAGGTAATTTGCAATATTAAAGGGTTGTTTTAGTTTGAGGTTCTCTTGGTTTGAGGGTCTGTCTTAGTTTGAGGGTCTCTATTAGTTTGATGTGCTGTATTAGTTTGAGTGTGTATGATGTGAAATGCTGTATTAGTTTGCATTGTTTTTGCTGTATCAGTTTGAGGTGCTGTATTACTTTTATGTAATCTATGAGTATGAGGCACCGGATGTGTATGAGCTTCTGTATGGGTATTAGAGGCTTAATGAATATGAGGGCCTGTATTAGTTTGAGGACTATCATAGAAATTACCCACTTTATTTGTTTAACTGGATTTCCGTAGTTAAAGAGATCAGTCACTTCCTCGACCGCAGTAGAACAGCCTTGAGAAGGACATTATAACATTTGTAATTGAAGTATTGAATGCCTCATTTAAAAGGGAAGCCACGATCCGCTTTGTAGTACAGAAGCGCTGAGAGGGAAACTCTGACATTGGGAATGTAATGACTGAATGGCCACAGTTAAAGAAGGCAGCCACATCACAGAGTGCAGTAGAGCAGCCCTGAGAGGGAAACTCTGACATTGGGAATGTAATTACTGAATGGCCACAGCAGAGTAAAGGACATCACCCGAAACAATATGCGATCTCCAGTTTGGCCTGATGGTTTTTGAAACAACAACCCATTTGCTGGGAGAATACCGCTGGAAACTTTCATGAGTTAATTAATGTGAGTAGCATTGTCCAGCCTTTGGGGTTTCCAATTTCAATCTATGCAGTATATATGTTCGTTCACAACAGGGACTTAAATGGGCTGCCGTAATCTGTTTGTTCAAGTTTAAAAATAACTATTTTGATCGATGTTGCAACCTCAATGTCCCCGTGGAGAGCCCGCAGGGTATAACTTAAAAGCTCTGGAATTGTACCGCCTCAGAGTAAAATACAGAAAGATTGCCGGCAGCACAAAGTGGCACAAAGTTTCACACAGAAAATGCTTCCAATTGATCATGCGACAAGATCATTGCCGTCCTGGTAGGTGACTATAACCATTGAAGTTGCACAAATCTGTGTGTGAGCTGGTGTCTAGTTTTGCTCTGTGACTGATAATATTACATCCTCGACTAGTGGTCACCGGTATTGACACAAGATCGGTAATATCATTGCGTTCAGTCAAATGGCCTGAGTAATTACTGCGGTTTGATTCAATTGCTCCATCTGAACTTAAACTTGTGTTTGTAACTAACAGGCTGCTTGAATTATCAGGCTATTGTCTTCAGTGGAATATTATGTACTTTTCAACCAGTCCTTACTCCACACACCTAACTGAGAAGGTATTAGTAGGAGTGTCTGTCACAGTAGGATTTACTGAGTGAGAATCACTACCCGGCGTGGAACACCGTACCGCAGTGATCATGTATTACTGGGAGTGTCTGTCACTGTTTATATATCTGACTGTCGGTCATTACCCGGTGTGGAACACTGCACCACAGTGACCATGTGTTACTGGAAGTGTGTGTCAGTCTAGGATATACTCAGTGTGGGTCACTAACCGGTGTGGAACACCATAACCCAGTGACCATGTATTACTGGGAGTGTCTGTCACTATAGGATATACTCAGTGTGGGTCACTATTTCTTCCACTTCCGCTTCTGAGGCGTACCCTCGCAATCGAGGATGACGATTCCACACTAAAAATTAGTTCCCAGTGTGCCGAAGAGTCCAATGCATGACCTACATTCTCTGTCACCATTGAGGCAGAAGGTGGTTGTACGAACGACAGTGTGGGGTGCCTAGTTTGCTTCGTGCTCCTTGCATTATCTATGCTTGGCTTCAGCTTGCTCTCGGCGATAAGACTCGAGGTGCTCTGCGCCATGTGGATGCTTTTCCTCCACTTTGGCCTGGCTTGGGCCAGGGATTGCCAGGTGTAGGTGGGGACGTTACAATTCTTCAAGGAGCTTTTGAGTGTGTCATGGTACGTTACCTCTGCCCACCTGTGGCTCGCATGCAATAACCAATCACTGATTAGAGCGTTTGTATTTTGGATGTCATGTCAGGCTTGCCGAAGAAGTGGCCCGCCCAACGGAGCTTTTTTTTTTGTGGCCAATGCTTCGAGGCAGGGGATGTTGGCCTGAACGAGAACACTGACGTTGGTATGATACATTGGCCAATTAATTTGCAGGAAATTGCGGAGGCAGCGTTGGCATTTCTCCAGTGCTTTGAGGAGCCTGCTGTAAATATTCCATGTTTCTGAAGCATATCGGGGGTCGGGTATCACGACTGCCCTGTGGACCATGAGCTAGGTCCGGGTTTGTGGTGCTGGTCTTCAAACACTTCCTTCCTCAGTCGTCCGAAGGCTGCACTAACAAACTGATGGACTTTGTCATCATAGTCTGCCTTTGTTGACAGTAGGCTCCCGAGATATGGAAAATGGTCCACATAGTACAGTGTATAGCACAGTAAACCCGAGCTCCCCTGAAACTGGATGCGGATGGTGAGTTTTCCTCCACCTATCCCCGCTGATACATTCTGAGGGCCCCAGTTAAAATTTAATTCACTCGCCCATTTGCACTGGAACTCCTCTCGCTCTCACCGGCTTTGGGTTGGGAATGAAAACCCTTGCAATTTGCTGATCCTGATCCTGACCCCAGTGCACTGCCCCTGCTGAAAGCACAAGTGCTGGACATTTGGTCTGAACAATGTTCTATCCCCACGCTCCAACAGTGCTGGTATGGGAGCTCTTATGGTTCCGAGCTATTTTGTCTTTTCTTGGGATATGGAGAACCTTCGATGTTCCAATTCTACTCAGGTCCCTTCCTTCACATATTTTTTCAGGTACATTGATGACTGTGGTCACACAATTTCCTTATCGAGCCATGACCTGGAAAATGTCCTAACCCGCACAAATTCATGATTACCCATCATCTCACCCCTATGCTTTCTGACCTATACTGGCTCCCCATTAAAGAACGCAAAGATTTTGAAAATTTTCATCCTGTTAACAAATCTCTCCATGGCCTTGCACTTCCTACCTCTGTAATCTTTTTCAGCCTCACAACCCCTCAAGATATCTCCGCTCTTCAAATCCTGCCTTCTCGAACATCCCTCATTATACTGCTCTACCATCGGTGGCTTTACCTTCAGCTGTTTGGGCCCTAAACTCTGGAAGTCCCTCCCTAAAATTCTCCGCTTCTCAAACCATCTTTCCATTTTAAAGACGCTTCTTAAATTCAACCTGTTTTACCAAGCTTTTGGGCATATGCCTTAATTTCTTCTTTTTTGACTCTGTGTCATATTTATCTGTATTGTCGTGATAACATTGCCTTGAAACGCCTTGGGACGTTTAACTACATTAAAAGTGCAATATAAATAAAAGTTATTGTTAATAATATTTGTATTCATAATAATATTAGTTATTATAAATGTTATTATTAATAATAATAGTAATAATTATGTAGTCAACCTTGCTTCTAATTTACGCCCCTCTTTATCCTTCACATGCTCCGTCTGACACTTCCCTTCCCTTCGTCAACATCTCTAAGTCCATTTCCGAGGATAGGCTCTCTACAAATATCTACCATAATCCGGCCGACTCTGACAGCTACCTTGATTATATGACCTCTCACCCAGTTTGCTGGAAGGACCTATTACATTCTCACTGTGTCGCAGCCTGCGTTGCATCTGTTCCGATGATGCCACCTCGAACACCAGTGCTTACAACATGTCTTCCTTTTTCTGGACAGAGGATACCCGTCCTCTGTGGGGGAAAAGGCCAACCACAGTGTCAATCCAATTTGCTGCATTAATTTCATCACCCCTGATTCTCCCTGCTCGAACCATGATAGTGTCCCCTTGTCCTTATCTTGGAGACAACCAACCCCCACATTCAAAAGATCATCCTCCGCCATTACTGTCCCTTCCTTCTTATTCCCACCACAAAACACGTCCCCTTTCAGCATTACCAATGTATCGGTCCCTCCATGACAACCTGGGCCACTCCTGAATCGCCCCCAACAGTTCTCCCCTTCCACCGGACCTGAGTTTAAACTCTTCAGATCAATACTACCGCTCCCGTTTCCACAGACAGCATGTACTGATAATGAAGGATGGCTTCAGCAGAGCCATTGGGAGTGGAGGAGGTGTGTGCTGGTGCTTGGGACCGCCTCTCGGTACACGGCAGGCGGGCTGATCCGCATCCCTGGGGTCGACTGACCTTCTTTCACCACATTTCTGGGCCACTGGGAGTGGAGGAGGTGTGTGCTGGTGCTTGGGACCGCCTCTCGGTACATGGCAGGCAGGCGGCTCGGCACTCCTGGCGTCTACTGACCTTTCTCGGCCACATTCCGTGCCACTCGGAGTGAATGAGGTGTGTGCTGGTGCTTGGGACTGCCTCTCGGTACACAGCAGGTGGGCTGACCCGCACCCCTGTGGTATACTGACCTTTCTCCGCCACATTCCCGGGCCATGGGAGCCTTCTGATCTTTGCCAGATTTGCCATGCTCCCCCCGTGCCCCCACATTCATCTGTAATCCTGGTCTATCCAGTTACATCCCCTCTGGACCCATTTCCTCTTCTTTTACTTGTCCCGTTTGTCTTCCACCATCATCCCTTTTGTCGTTGAATCACTCCTGAACAACATTCCATCAAAGACCTTCATTGCGGAATTGGAGCTGAGGGTGGATTCACTCTGGAGCATCCACGATGCTGAGAATGATGTGAGTATCACGTGTAGTGAGTTGGCCCTACCGCAGGAGAAGGGTCCACAGCCAGATAGGGAATGGAAGACCAGCAGGAAGAGCAATGCAAGAAAGATAGTGCAGGGATCCCCTGTGGTCATCCCCCTGCAAAACAGATACACCGCTTTGAGTACTGTTGGGGAGGGCAGCAGCAGCCAAGTTCATGGCACCGTGGCTGGCTCTGCTCACAGGAGGGCAGGAAAAAGATTGGGAGTGCGATAGTGATAGGGGATTCGATGGTGAGGGGAATAGATAGGCGTTTCTGCGGCCGCAACCGAGACTCCAGGATGGTATGTTGCCTCCCTGGTGAAGGGTCAAGGATGTCTCGGAGCGGGTGCAGGACATTCTGAAATGGGAGGGAGAACAGCCAGTTGTCGTGGTGCACATTGGTACCAACGACATAGGTAAAAAAAGGGATGAGGTCCTACGAAAATAATTTAAGGAGGTAGGAGCTAAATTAAAAAGTAGGACCTCAAAAGTAGTAATCTCGGGAATGCTAACAGTGCCACGTGCTAGTCAGAGTAGGAATTGCAGGATAGCGCAGATGAATACTTGGCTTGAGCAGTGGTGCAGCAGGGAGGGATTCAAATTCCTGGGGCATTGGAACCGGTTCTCGGGGAGGTGGGACCAGTACAAACCGGACGGTCTGCACCTGGGCAGGACCGGAACCGATGTCCTAGGGGGAATGTTTGCTAGTGCTGTTGGGGAGGAGTTAAACTAATATGGCAGGGGGATGGGAACCTTTGCAGGGAGACAGAGGGAGACAAAAAGGAGGCAAAAGCAAAAGACAGAAAGGAGATGAAGAAAAGTGGAGGGCAGAGAAACCCAAGGCAAAGAACAAAAAGGGCCACTGTACAGCAAAATTCTAAAAGGACAAAGGGTGTTAAAAAAACAAGCCTGAAGGTTCTGTGTCTTAATGCAAGGAGTATCCGCAATAAGGTGGATGAATTAACTGTGCAAATAGATGTTAACAAATATGATGTGATTGGGATTACGGAGACGATGATCAGGGCTGGGAACTCAACATCCAGGGGTATTCAACATTCAGGAAGGATAGAATAAAAGGAAAAGGAGGAGGGGTAGCATTGCTGGTTAAAGAGGAGATTAATGCAATCGTTAGGAAAGATATTAGTTGGGTGATGTGGAATCTATATGGGTAGAGCTGCAGAATATTAAAGGGAAAAAAACGTTAGTGGGAGTTGTGTACAGACCTCCAAACAGTAGTAGTGATGTTGGGGAGGGCATCAAACAGGAAATTAGGAGTGCATGCAATAAAGGTGTAGCAGTTATAATGGGTGACTTTAATATGCACATAGATTGGGCTAGCCAAACTGGAAGCAATACGGTGGAGGAGGATTTCCTGGAGTGCATAAGGGATGGTTTTCTGGACCAATATGTCGAGGAACCAACTAGGGGGAGGTCATCTTAGACTGGGTGTTGTGTAATGAGAGAGGATTAATTAGCAATCTCATTGTGCGAGGCCCCTTGGGGAAGAGTGACCATAATATGGTGGAATTCTGCATTAGGATGGAGAATGAAACAGTTAATTCAGAGACCATGGTCCAGAACTTAAAGAAGGGTAACTTTGAAGGTATGAGGCGTGAATTGGCTAAGATAGATTGGCGAATGATACTTAAGGGGTTGACTGTGGATGGGCAATGGCAGACATTTAGAGACCGCATGGATGAATTACAACAATTGTACATTCCTGTCTGGCGTAAAAATAAAAAAGGGAAGGTGGCTCAACCGTGGTTATCTCGGGAAATCAGGGATAGTATTAAAGCCAAGGAAGTGGCATACAAATTGGCCAGAAATAGCAGCGAACCTGGGGACTGGGAGAAATTTAGAACTCAGCAGAGGAGGACAAAGGGTTTGATTAGGGCAGGGAAAATGGAGTACGAGAAGAAGCTTGCAGGGAACATTAAGGTGGATTGCAAAAGTTTCTATCGGTATGTAAAGAGAAAAAAGTTAGTAAAGACAAACGTAGGTCCCCTGCAGTCAGAATCAGGGAAAGTCATAATGGGGAACAAAGAAATGGCAGACCAATTGAACAAGTATTTGGTTCGGTATTCATTAAGGAGGACACAAACAACATTCCAGATATAAAAGGGGTCAGAGGGTCTAGTAAGGAGGAGGAACTGAGGGAAATCTTTATTAGTCGGGAAATTGTGTTGGGGAAATTGATGGGATTGAAGGCCGATAAATCCCCAGGGCCTGATGGACTGCATTCCAGAGTACTTAAGGAGGTGGCCTTGGAAATAGCGGATGCGTTGACAGTCATTTTCCAACATTCCATTGACTCTGGATCAGTTCCTATCGAGTGGAGGGTAGCCAATGTAACCCCACTTTTTAAAAAAGGAGGGAGAGAGAAAACAGGGAATCATAGACCGGTCAGCCTGACCTCAGTAGTGGGTAAAATGATGGAATCAATTATTAAGGATGTCATAGCAGCGCATTTGGAAAATGGTGACATGATAGGTCCAAGTCAGCATGGATTTGTGAAAGGGAAATCATGCTTGACAAATCTTCTGGAATTTTTTGAGGATGTTTCCAGTAAAGTGGACAAAGGAGAACCAGTTGATGTGGTATATTTGGACTTTCAGAAGGCTTTCCACAAGGTCCCACACAGGAGATTAATGTGCAAAGTTAGAGCACATGGGATTGGGGATAGTGTGCTGACGTGGATTGAGAACTGGTTGTCAGACAGGAAGCAAAGAGTAGGAGTAAATGGGTACTTTTCAGAATGGCAGGCAGTGACTAGTGGGGGACCGCAGGGTTCTGTGCTGGGGCCCCAGCTGTTTACATTGTACATTAATGATTTAGATGAGGGGATTAAATGTAGTATCTCCAAATTTGCGGATGACACTAAGTTAGGTGGCAGTGTGAGCTGCGAGGAGGATGCTATGAGGTTGCAGAGTGACTTGGATAGGTTAGGTGAGTGGGCAAATGCGTGGCAGATGAAGTATAATGTGGATAAATGTGAGGTTATCCACTTTGGTAGTAAAAACAGAGAGACAGACAATTATCTGAATGGTGACAGATTAGGAAAAGGGGAGGTGCAACGAGACCTGGGTGTCATGGTACATCAGTCACTGAAGGTTGGCATGCAGGTACAACAGGCGGTTAAGAAAGCAAATAGCATGTTGGCCTTCATAGCGAGGGGATTTGAGTACAGGGGCAGGGAGGTGTTGCTACAGTTGTACAGGGCCTTGGTGAGGCCACACCTGGAGTATTGTGTACAGTTTTGGTCTCCTAACTTGAGGAAGGACATTCTTGCTATTGAGGGAGTGCAGCGAAGATTCACCAGACTGATTCCCGGGATGGTGGGACTGACCTATCAAGAAAGATTGGATCAACTGGGCTTGTATTCACTGGAGTTCAGAAGAGTGAGAGGGGATGTCATAGAAACGTTTAAAATTCTGACGGGTTTGGACAGGTTGGATGCAGGATGAATGTTCCCAATGTTGGGGAAGTCCAGAACCAGGGGTCATAGTCTAAGGATAAGTGGTAAGCCATTTAGGACCGAGATGAGGAGAAACTTCTTCACCCAGAGAGTGGTGAACCTGTGGAATTCTCTACCACAGAAAGTAGTTGAGGCCAATTCACTAAATATATTCAAAAGGGAGTTAGATGAAGTCCTTACTACTCGGGGGATCAAGGGGTATGGCGAGAAAGCAGGAACTCATTGAATAGCGGTGCAGGCTAGAAGGGCTGAATGGCCTGCTCCTGCATCTATTTTCTATGTTTCTATGTTTCTATGAGACTCTGCACTCTGTTAATATTGAAGCGCTAATAGGAATTATTCAATTTCTTCTAATCATTAATTGAACACGTTTGCTAAATGTTTCCGCTCGGTTTTGCGTGTTAGCCGAACATAATAACCACAACACTACAGAAATGCTGTGGCAACTGAAGTGTTGGGAATATAACCGGAGCTTTAACCTGAACAGCTGGACTACACTTCAGGAGCTTGCGTTTTGAGAGTAGAATATATTGAGCAAGGTTTTGAGTGTGGCAGGAATTGATCCCGTGTTTCTCTGTCTTTATGCATAGGAACAGGAGTGGCCATTCCTCAGCAAGTGGTTAGAATCTGGAATACACTGCTTTAAAGGGCGGTGGAGGCAGACTCAAGTTTATCTTTCAAAATGGAGTTGGATAAGTATCCGAAGGAATACAATTGCACAGCTGCGGGTAAATGACGGGGGAGTGGGACTAGTTGAGAGTTGGCATGGGCTCGACGGGCCGAATGTGGTTCTGCCTTACTGTAACCATTCCCTTATTCTGTGTTTCTATAAGTTAGTGGCACATTTAATACTTGGATGTGAATTTGAAATGCAGTTAATTGCTGGGATACACAACTAAAACTGGACATTTATTGGCTGGTCCGAAAAGGACTCCATCCATGCTATAACCTTCTATGATTATATAATTATCGGTTAGCATTACTTCCATGATGCAAAAAGAGGCGATTGGCTAATTAATGGTGTTTCCAGCAAAAAAAAGTTCGTGCAAGCTGGGGCTCGACCTCAGGAACCAGAAATTTAGAGTGTTATGAGGCTGCTGTTCGGTGTACGGGGAGCTTTGTCTCGAACCGTGGCATTCTGCTGCCCAGTGAAGGGCGATAAACCGCTGTTTGAGGCTGCATGCGCCACTTTCCGCTGGCAGCGTCTGATTAGAGAGTGCGGGAATGTTGGGGCTTGTCCCGCCCTCACTCACTCTGGATCTGGAGATGAGCGATTAGTCGATGTTTTTTTTTTGTGGCTTTGATTTTCTGTTGTGAAGCGAGGCGGCGCGGCGGGATCATTTAATAATCTCTAACAGCTGAACTGAATAGCTTTGAGATAGGGTTTCTCCACCGTCAGGGCTGGAAACAGGAAGGAGTGAGAAACACTGTGCAGAGTTTGAGTGCGTACAGAATTGTACAGAGAAATCAGCAAATGTAACAGCGTCGTGAGACTCAGCACTCTGTTAATATTGAACCACTGATATGAATTATTCAATTTTTTCAAATCATTAATTTGCAAAATGTTTTTGACCTGTTTCAAACCAGGTACCTTTCACGTGTTAAGCAAATGTGATAACCACTACACTACGGAAACGCTGTTGATGCTGCCTTCACCGCTTTCCTCTGGCAGCAGCTGATTGTCGAGTGCGGGCTCGGAATGTTGGGGTTGTCCCGCCCTCACTCACTCTGGAGCTGGGGAAGAGCGATTAGTCGATGGGTTTGTTTGTGTCTTTGATCTTCGATGCGACGCGCCAGGATCATTTAATAATCTCTCACAGCTGAACTGAAGGCATGCAAAGTGCAGCTTTGAGATGGGCTTTCTCCACCGTCAGGGCTGGAAACGGGAGAGAGTGAGAAACAATGAGCAGAGTTTAAGTGTGTGCAGAACGGTACAAAGAAATCAGCAACTTCAACAGCATCATGAGATACTGCACTCTGTTAATATTGAACCACGAATATGAATTATTCTATTTCTTCTAATCATGAATTGAACATGCTTCCAAAATGTTCCCGCCAGGTTTCCAACCGGCGACTTTTCGCGAACATGATAACCACTACACTACGGAAACGCTGCAACAGAAGCTGTGTTGGGAACATAACCAGAGCTTTAAGCTCAACAGATGGACTACATTTCAGGAGCTTGCGTTATGAGAATAGAATGACGGTGCTACATTCAGCAAGGAGGTGAGTGTGGCAGGAATGAATCCCGTGTTTCTCTGTTTTTATACATAGGAACAGGAGTGGCCATTCCTCAGCAAGTGGTTAGAATGTGGAACACACTTCTTTAAATGGCGGTGGAGGCAGACTCAATCTGATCTTTCAAAAGGGAGTTGGATAATTATCTGAAGGAAAAAAAAATGCACAGCAGCGGGTAAATGACCGGGGTGTGGGACTAGTTGAGAGTTGGCATGGCCTCTACGGGCCGAATGGCCTTCTTCCGTGTTGTAAGTATTCCTGAATTCTGTGATTCTATAAGTTACTGGCACATTTAATAGTGTGCATGGAAGCAGAATATTGCAAAGGGACATGGTATGAGTCGGCACAAGTAGAGGTATCTGATTCAGAAGATTCGTGTGCGTGAAAAATCAGGTTTAATGATTTTAAAAGTATCATTTTGGTTGTGTGAAATTTCCGTCAGTGAAATGCATGGGAAAGGATTTTTCTGCTGAAAGGGACTCAGCATTTAATCTTCTTTCTGGATATTGGGGTCACATTTCCTTTCGATGTTATTCTTCCAGAATGTATATTTTCTTTGCTGCTTCACAATAACCAGTCCCTTGCTTTACACCTATCTCACTGTATCCCCAGTCTCATGTATTGTTACCAGCAATGAACATTTTGAAACAGACCACTAAAGCACAGTGTCTAAAATGGTTTAAGAGGTAAATTGCAGAGAACAGACAAATTATTCAATTGAGGACTCCCCTTCAGTTAACATTTCTTTAGCTGTGCAAATGAAGATCATCAGTTAATTAATGATGTTTTCCCGTGAAAGCAGGATAACATTTAACAATTATACAGTTTCTACATTTCGAATGGCACAGGTTAATCATGGCAGCCAACACAATTTATTAAGGAAGGGTCGCGTTTGACTAACTTGATTGCATTTTTGGAGTAAGTCACCAGGTGAACTGATGAAGTACTGTGTATGATATAGTGTATATGGATTTTATTAATGCTTTCGCTAAGGTCCCACATGGCAGATTGGTCATGAAAGTAAAAGCCCATGGGATACAGGGCGAAGTGGCAAATTCGATCCAAATTTGGCTCAGAGGCAGGAAGCAAAGGGTAATGTTTGATGGGTGTTTTTGTGACTGGAAGGATGTTTCAAGTGCGGTTCCGCAGTTTTCAGTGCTACGACCATTGCTTTTTATGGTAAATGTGGTGTATGTAGCACACAAATCACTGACTGCACACGGTCTGGTGTAAATCTAACTGCTGTGACCTTCGTTCTTTATTGTTCTGCACCAGAGTGCCTCTCAGGTGTGGTGGTCAGCCTTTTATACTGCCTGTTGCAGGTGCTTCAAGGTTTCCCACCACAGCGCCCTCTGTGGTGTAGCATTGTGCTTACATTACATTTTACATCCCAGGACGATACACACATCAATACAAAACATCACAATTCCGCCACCCGCCCCCCCCCCACCCCTCCACCAGGACGCAGGACGACGATACACACATCAATACATAACATCACACTTGTCCAACGGAAGGCAGGTAGGCATAGACAGTGCGTTAGTATGGTACATGTTATCTGGTACATTAACGAGCTAATCTGGTAACGGATTCCTGATTTCCTTGTTAGCCCTTATCATTAATTGTACTTCATATCCATTATTTTACACAAATACAGTGGCCATTCAGTATTACAAAATTAATTCATATTATAAATTCGCTATCTCACATTAACATAGCTCATTTTAGATTCGCTCTGCCTTACAGAAGTCCTTTGTGGGCACCACCACATGGTAAGGCCCTTTTAAGACTCCCAGATGCATTTCCTTTTTAAGGTGCCATCTCTGATGCAGGAGGGTTCCACGAGGCTTCTCCTTGGGCGACGCCATCTTTGATGCTCTGGACCGAGGCTGCCGCCATCTTGCTCTCCGCCGCTCCGAATGCCCTCCGCCGCCGCAGCCTCCGCTCCCCTCCGCTGTCACCTGACTTGCCGCCTCTCCTGCGGCTGTCGTCGTCGCTTCTCCGGCGGCCACCGTAGCCAATTCCCCTGCGGCCGTCGTGGCCTCTCCCGCGGCCTCCTTAGCGGCCTCCCCTGCGTCCTCGGTATTCCCCTGTGGCTGGGGCTTGCACAGCTGCGGGTAAATGACGGGGGTGTGGGACTAGTTGAGAGTTGGCATGGGCTCGACGGGCCGAATGTGGTTCTACTTTAACCATTCCCTTATTCTGTGATTCTATACGTTAGTGGCACATTTAATAGTGTGCATGGAAGCAGAATATTGCAAAGCGACATGGATTGAGTCGGCAGAGCTAGAGGCATCTGATTCAGAAGATTCAGTGCGCGAAAATTCAGGTTTAATGACTTTAAAAAGCATCATTTTTGTTTTGTGAAGTTTCGGTGAGAGAAATATTTGGGAAAGGAATTTTTTGCTGAAAGGGACTCAGCATTTAATTTTCCTTCTGGATGTTGGCCTCAAATTTCTTCTCGATGTTATTCTTCCAGAATGTATATTTTCTTTGCTGTTTCACAATAACCAGTCCCTTGCTCTACAGTCCATCTCACTGTATCCCCAGTCTCATGTATTGTTACCAGCAATGAACATTTTGAAGCAGACCACTAAAGCACAGTGTCTAAAATGGTTTAAGGGGTAAATTGCAGAGCACAGACAAATTATTTTATTGAGGACTCTCCTTCAGTTAACATTTCTTTAGTTGTGCAAATGAAGATCATCAGTTAATTAATGATGTTTTCCCGTGAAAGCAGGATAACATTTAACAATGATACATTCTCTACTTTTCGAAAGACACTGGTTAATCAGGACAGTCCACATGATTTGTTAAGGAATGGTCGTGTTTGACTAACTTGAATGCACTTTTGGAGGAGGTCACCAGGAGGGTCGATCAGTAATGCGTACGATGTAGTGTATATGGATTTTATTAATGCTTTTGCCAAGGTCCCACATGGCAGACTGGTGATGAAAGTAAAAGCCCATGGGATCCAGGGCGAAGTGGCAAATTGGATCCAAAATTGGTTGAGATGCAGGAAGCAAAGGTTAATGTTTGATGGGTGATTTTGTGACTGGAAGGATGTTTCCAGTGCAGTTGCGCAGTTTTCAGTGCTAGGTCCATTGCTTTTCGTGGTATTTTTCAATGATCTAAACTTGAATATCGGGGTTATGATTAAGAAGTCTTCAGGTGGTAGTAAAATAGGCAATGAAGAACAAACTGGAGACTGCAGGAAGATATCAATCAACTTGTAAGGTGGGCAGAACAGTGGCCAATGGAATTTAATCCAGAGACGTATTAGATTGTGCATTTGTGGAGAGTTAACACCGAAAGGGAATACACATCGACTGTAGGACATTGAGAAGTGTAGGGGAGCAAAGGGAACTGTCAATGCCTGTCCTCAGATCGTTGAATGTAGCTGGCTAGTTGGATAAGTTGATTAAGAAGACAAACCGAATGGATGCATTTATTGACAGAGGCATGGAATAGAAGAGCAAGTGGGTTATGTCTGAAATTCTGGTAAGCCTACAGCTGGAGTACTGCGTGCAGTTCTGGTCACTGTATTGAAGGAAGGACGTGATTGCGCTGAATAGGGTACGGAGGAGATTTATGTCGAATGTTGCCGGGAGTGGAGCAACTTTGTTATGAGGATAGATTGGATAGGCTGGGTTTGTTTTCCTTGGAACAGAGGAGGCTGATGGGCGACAATATTGAGGTGTACTGTGCGTGACTGTGTGTCAGTGCGTGTCTGTGTGTAACTGTGTGTGTGATTGTCTGTGTGAGTGCAGGCGGGGTTCAGTGCATCACCCATATAGGCGCAGGTTGCCCAGACTAGAGTGCGGTACCTTGGACATTGGATCAGTCAGGGCAAGAAATACATGACAGAGGAAAGACGGATGGCAATTAGGGACATGCCTAAGCCCCAGAATTTCAGTGCAGTAAGGAAGGTATTAGGACTTTTTAATTATCGTCGGAATGTTATACCTCGATACACAACAATAGCGGAACCCATACAGAAATTAATTGAATGAAGCGGGGGAACCCTACAGAAGATAGATTGCGAACCGAAGCAGGAAGAGGCATAAGGTGAACTAAAAGAGATCTGATGTCGTCCCACGCCCTAGGACTGCCAGATCCCAATAAACCATTGTGATCAGGACGCTATTCCGCCGTGGTAATGCAGAAACTTGGCAGCCAATAGAGACCTATAGCTTCATACTCGACGAAGAAAGTCCCAGTGGTTCGTGGAATGCCCCGATGTGTGTCTGCCCTGAACTGTGCGACTTGGGCGGTCAAGGTAAGCCAACCAGTAGTGATGATGGGACACATCATTTTGCACCCACAACATACCCTGGTAGAAGTACTAAATACTGGAAAGCTGCAGTCGATCTCGGACAGCCGAAAATCTTAGTGGTAGGCCGTATTCATGCCAAAAGACAAGTCAGTAATAATAAAAAAGCATAATGGAGTTAACCTCGCTGCCGGCAGCTGACAGAAGGAGAGGAACATAGCTCTAGGGAACAAGTAGAGGAGGAGCCATTGGACAATCCAGATGAGACTTTCTATGTGGATGGATCCAGAAAATACATTGATGGAGAACCCCATACTGGGTGGGCAGTGGTAACACAGGAGCGAGAGGAAATAATTGTAGGAACGCTCCCAGGAGACAAGTCAGCTCAGGTGGCAGAACTGGTATAAAGGCTCTCGAGTCAACTAAATGAAAGCGAGTAAACAAATATCCAGATAATCAATACGTTTTCGGGGTGGTTCACCACTATATGGCAGCCTGGTCACGGCGAGCGTATGTGACATCTACTGGCGAGGTGGTACAACATGGAAAGCTATTAGAAAGTCTAGTGAAAGCAGCAAAGGAACCATGGTGAGCAGCGGCAATAAAGGTAAAAGCACACACAAAACTAACTAGTAAGGGCCAAAAGCACTGGCAAGACCTACCCATCGTCGGGAATCGGTTCACCGAACTCGGAGCCAAACGAACGGCAGGTGAACGGAAGCCAGAGCCAGCATTTAAGGCTGAAATTCAACCAGTAATGTGAACAGTGTTCATACTGACATAAATATAGTATTGGTCCACCAGAGTGTCGATCAGGAAGAAAGACGTGAAAGGAGTCCAGCAAAAATGTGAAATATGGATATGGGGTCCCCAGAAGCAAGTTGTGGCACCACAATGTTATGGGTAACAACTACTAAAATTATATCACGGGATAACACATACATATCCAGAGAAGCAACATGCTGTACTCACTCTCGCAGTACTCGTGGTAGCCTGCACTGCGGAAGGATGTAGCTAAATTTTGCCACAGGTGCATTATTTGTGCCAAATAAAACGTAGGCAGGGGATGCAAGGTACGAATGGGACATCAGCCAAGGCCACAGGGACTTTGGTAGAATTTACAGATAGACTTCACCAGCCCCCTGCCAGAGGATCGTGGCAAAAGTTAGTGCCTGGTATTTATAGACCAGGTCATCTAATGGGTGGAAACCTTCACCACCAGGGATTGCTCCGTTCAGACGGTTGCACAGATCCTGGCTAGCGAGGTGATACCTCGTTGGGGAGTACCCCTACAGATAGATTCAGACAACGGGACACATTTCACGGGCAAATTAATGAAAGAAACATGTGCACTGCTGGGAATCAAACAAAGATACCACATACCAGATAGAGTACTAGGATTGTTACGAACGGGACTAGGAGCATTAAATTCAATGGATATTGAAACGCTGCGGAATAAAATACAAAAAGCGGGACAATTGACAAAAAATTCAATAAGGCTGTCAGATGTGTGGCAAGAACCCTTACAGGCCAATCGCCTGTGGGGGTGGCTGTCAGACAAAATGATATGGTAATCGTCAAACAAAACTACTGGGAACTGCAACAGGTATCGGCCAATTCAACGCGGGAAGCCAATAAGTTTCACTGCCTTATAATGGGTCTGATCAAGGAAGGACATCGGGCTGAATTTGAAAGAATAGCATTCTCTGGCAATGCCCCACGATGGGCTAAACGAGTTCAGTTTGGACACCGAAATCTAACACTCAGGCCAGATATGAAGTATACGTGATGTGATGAAGAGGGATGTAATATGATGATTTTGTTGGCTAATGTTACTAACAGTCAGATATGGTGTGAGTTTTTGACCCTACCACAGCTATTCGGTAAAAACTTATGGAAGCCACAGTTTTACGTCAAATGGATAGACCCGAAGAATAAAATGCACAAAGAGATGAACTGCGTAAAGTGGCCATTCGGACAAGTATACCCACTACATGCACCAGAGGTGGAACCATGCAGCATTGAAGGCACAGCAGGGGCTTGTGAATAGCGGCTGCAACCCTTAAATGATAACGTAATACATGAAATCAGACAAAACTACATATATGTAACCAGTACCCACGTGGCATATTTGAACGCGGATGGATTGGAACCCCCGGTAAATGAATGCTGAAAAAAATATATGTCATCATCGACGTTAAAATGACCAAGTCCGACCAAATAGGACAATGGAAAAACATTGCACAACATAGGAGCACGAAAGGAATATCCGTCTAACTCCGGTACTGTACTTGAGAAAGTTAAGGGCCTTTATGGAAAAACACGTTCAGGTGACCAAGTACCTGGGAGAAGAAAGGGAACGGTTATTCAGACAAAAGGTCGTAATGAGTTACACAAAAAAAGAACTGATCCGAGTGACGGAGGAACGAAGTGACCTCACGGTTCAAGACAGGTGGGACATTTTTAAGGACTGGTCACCTAAGGTCTATGAGGTCCTCAAAATAATATGGCACCGAGTTGTGGTAATAACGGTGGTGGTAGGGATATGTATCGTTATCCAACGTTATCTGATGTGTAAGATCCGAGGAATATACAATCGCGTGGTTCTGGCCGAACAGCCAACAGCCTACGTAACGTAAGTGTGATAGGGAGGCGAATGACTTTGTTAGTGAAACAACTACGACACCCAAGCTTATGCTCTGTATGTACAAAAACAAATATAAGTAGCTTGCCACCAATCCAACGGAAATGGGCAGGGGTAGCCTGCAAAGATTCCGGTAAAAGATGGAATTACGAGCAATCCAAAGGAAATAGATTTGTATACCTTTTCCAGCAGATGGCTCAGAAAATGTATGTGGTCGGATGATTATTTAGAAATAATCAGGGACCAACAGGAGTGACTGAAGAGGTAAATTTATAATATTAATTAATTATACCAATTTAAAATGGCAGGCACCGGGTAGTGTGGTACGACAATGTTCAGTGCTGGGACCCCAGCTATTTACAATATACACATTGACTTAGTCAAAGGAATTGAATGTAATGTCTTCAAGTTTGCAGATGACACTAAGTTGGATGGCAGTGTGAGTTGTGAGGAGGATGCTAAGAGGCTGCACGGTGAATTGGACAGGTTATGTGATTGGGCAAATGCATAGCAGTTGCAGTATAATGTAGATAAATTTGAGGTGGCAAAAACAGAAAGGAAGAATACTTTTTGAATCGTGACAGATTACGAAAAGAGGAGGAGCAATGAGACCAGGGTTTCATGGTACATAAGTCATTGAAAGTTAGCCTGCAGGTACAGGAGGCTTTGAAGAAGGCAAAAGGCATGCTGGCCTTCAGAGCGAGGGGATTAGCATACAGGATCAAGGAGGTCTTACGCAGTTCTACATGGCATTGGTGAGGCCACACTTTGAAAATTGTGTACAGTTTTGGTCTCCTAATCTGATGAAGGACATTCTTGCTATTGAGTGAGTGCAGCAAAGCTTCACCAGTCTGATTCCCGGGATGGCAGGACTGACATATGAAGAAAGACTGGATCGATGAGGCTTGTATTCATTGGAATTTAGGAGAATGAGAGGGGATCTCATCGAAACATGTACAATTATGAGAGGATTGCACAGGATAGATGCAGGAAAAATGTCCCCGATGTTGGGGTACTCCAGAACCAGGGGTCACAGTCTAAGCATAAAGGGTTAGCCAATTAGGACCGAGATGAGGAGAAACCTCTTCTCTCAGAGAATTTTGAACCTGTGGAATTCTCTACCACTGAAATTTGTGGAGGCTAGTTCGTTAGATATATTCAAAAGGGAGTTGGATGTGGCCCTTAGGGGTATGGAGAGTAAGCAGGAATGGGGTGTTGAACTTGCATGTTCAGCCATCATCATATTGAATTGTGGTGCAGTCTTGAAGGGACGAATTGCCTACTCCTGTGCCGAATTTCCATGGTTTTGTGTTTCTATGTAGCTGGATGGGCAGTAACAGTATGAGTGAGGTCAGTGATGCATCTGGAAGGGTAGTGACTGTATGAGTGAGGTCAGTGATGTATCTGGATGGGCAGTGACAGTATGAATGAGGTCAGTGATGTATCTTGATGAGTAGTGAGAGTATGAGTGTGGTCAGTGTCGTATCTGGATGGGTAGTGACAGTATGAGTGAGGTCAGTGATGTTTCTGGATGGGTATTACACACTGTTTCTCCAAATCTGTGCAGTTGTGTGTTTATCTCGATGCTTCCCCACACCATGGTTGCATGTCATGTAGTCTGCCTGGCACAGGCTTCAACACGCAGGCACTCGTTACAATCATATTCCACGGGTTGGTTCCTCAGACCTGCTGGTGCAAACTTCGGTGCGAGCGGGCTGACCCATTTCGGAGCCTGTTACAAGGAAACCGCTGCAGGCCGGAGCCCTGAGCCACTGAATATGTGAAGAGCAGCCGAATGCAGATACTGTGCTGTGAATCGTGGCTTGAAAGATTTTTATAAAGCGCGTCGGCACACTGAACGCTTTAGGCCCTAGAACGTCAGTTGCATGGTGGGAGAGTGTGGGAGAGAGAAAAAGTTGTATAGTGAAGCTGGGGTAATTCGTGAGTGGGAAGAGAGATAGAGTGGAAGAGAATGAATTGAGGAGTGCAATTGGGAGCGATTGAGAGACAATTCATGGAGATTGAGATACAGTGTCATATGGAAATCGAGAGAGAGAGAGAGATAGACAGCAAAAGAGGGGGAAAGAGAGCATGAGAGGGGTGAGACTGAGGTTTCTCTCGTCCGTTCCCAGGGACTGCACATCGGACGCATTTTGGAACTACAACACCTTAAAGTATATCGTGCCTTTAATGTGGCGAAACGTCCCAACGGGCTCCATAGGTGCATTATGAGATAAAACAAACTTGACACTGAACCGCACGAGTAGTATTTAGTGCAAGTGATCAAAAAGTTGTTGAAAGAGGAATGTTATAAGAATCTCTTGAAGGGGAAAAAGATGTCGGGAGGTGGAGAGGATTAGGGACAAATTCCGGAGCTTGAAGCCTCGGCAACAGAAGGCACGCCCACCAATGGTGGAGCGATTATAATCAGGGCTGCTCAAGAGGGCAGAATTAGTGGATTGCAGACATATCTACAGTTGTGTGGTGGAGGAGGTTACATAAATAGCGAGTAAGGGCAATGGAGGGACTTTAAAGCAAGGATGAGGATTTTGAAATCGAGGCGTTGTTTAACCGTTTTATGTAGTTCAGTGAGCACAGGTGTAATGGGTGACTGGAATTTGGTACGAGTTAGATCATGGGCATCAGGGTTTCGGATCACCTCTAGCATGCGTAGGGTAGAATGTGGGAGGCCAACCAGGAGTCTGTTGGAATAGTCATGTCAAGAGGTAACGGAGGAATGGACAATGGATTTCACCAGTGGACGAGCTGAGGCAAGGGCTGGAGACGGGCGATAATATGGAGATGAAAATTGGCGGTCTTAGTTATGCGGCGGATATGTGGTCGAAAGTTCATTTCAGGGTCAAATGTAACAGTAAGGTTGCGAACTGCCTGCTTCAGTCTCAGACAGTAGTTGGGGAAAGGCATGGATTCAGTAGCTAGGGAATGGAGTTTGTGGCGGGGACCGAAAATAATGGCTTCCGTCTTCCCAATCTTCAATTGGATAAATTTCTGCTCATCTGGAACAACACAGGTGGAGGTGCAGCACATGTTCTGTGGCCGCTGGGAGGAGGCTAAAGACAACAATCCTTAGGATCACAGAGTGCCGAGCTCAGTTCCAGTTACATCTTTCGATGTTTTGGTCCCTTTTTGAAAGTGTTTCTCCGGGTTATTCAAATCATGTTATGAGAGATGGGATAAGGTTTGTGGACCCGTTTTTACCTCAGAGTCTGTGAGAGATGGAGGGAACGGCAGAAGACAAAGAGCAAACAACTTCTACAAAACTGATGCCAACTCATCGCCAAATCTGAGGGTAGATAAGCTTACCGCCTTCTTAGGAAGTTTCACCACTTTATTCACCTTCTTATTTGAGCTCCGTTTGGAATCCGTTTATTTTATTATTCTTGTTGAGTGTTTAACGACAGCATTGAAGCAGGACAGAGAAACTTGGAGCAAATTATTCTCACAATGCTACAACGAGACTAGAAATAGTTTCAAGATTTTTAATCAAACGTTCACAAAAAACGAGCGTTGAAAACACGTTTTCCCTAAGTTTCGAAGATAATTTCGGAAGAAACAGGAAAAAAATCAGTTTTCCCCTCCTCAAAAGAAGTCCAAACACTTGACATCCAAACACTTTTAAAGGGGCTCCGAATTGCTTAACACGTTTAAAATTGAAGATCTTCAATAATTGATGTTGAGCGATTGAATAAATTGAGCAGCTTTACACAAACACACACTCCATGCTGTTGAGGAGGGGAGGGCAAGGGAGGATGTGTAGGAGTTACACATTACAATTATTGGCATTAAAATTAACATTAAGCCGTTTCGGAAGAGAAGCAAAAAAAGAGGTAAAAGCACAAACCTTTTTATGTTATGTAACATAAAAACAGAAATTGCAGGAAATACTCAACAGGTCAGGCAGCAACTGTGGGGAGAGAAACAGATTTAATTTTTCAGGTCTGTCCACTTTCATCAGAACTGAAAAAAGATAGCAATGTAACAGATTTAAATCAGTTGCAGAGGCAGAGAAAGTTGGGAGAGGAGGAAAGAAAAAAAAGAAAAGGTCTGTGTTATGTTGGAAGGCTGAACCTGGATAAAATGTCACATCCCTAACTTCTTCCAGTTCTGACCGAAAGGTTCACAGACCTAAATAGTTACCTTTGTTTCTTTCTCTACAGAAGCTGCCTGACCTGCTGACTAATTCCCGCATTTCTGTTTTAGTTTCAGATTCGAGCATCCGCTGTTTTTTGCTATTTTGAACTATTTTATTTTGTCTTTCGTTCGACAGTCCAAACAAGTCCTAGGAATAATGTAAAAATAGATTTCCTGCTAAACGTTTTATGGAATGTTAATAGAAACAGGAATAATGTAATTATGTATAAAATAGCAGGAAGCGACATTAGAAGAAACCACTATTATTTTTTGAGAACGAAACAGAAAATACTTGGATTAAACAGACAATGTACAATTTCAATTTGGTATATATGTTTGAAACAGGAAAATAAAAATTGATGGTACAGTGAAGTTTGTTTTCCAACTATTTAATTGGGAAATACCTAAACTAATTCAATATATTTGGTAATAAGAGCAGGGAAAATATAGTGCCGAATGTTTGAGAGAAAAACATTAGAAGCAAAGTTTGTATTTTAAATCTTTATTTCACGATAGTAGTAAACATTTCCAAGTCAGACTGATTGGTTGTCCTATCCAGGAATAAATATGAATGTTTATTTCTGTTAAATCATCGCTCTCCCTGCATTTGTTTTTTAATTCGATGATGCACAGTGTGTATGTGTTTTTCTGCACTTGTGAATAAGTGCCTCATTTCTGACATGTTACATGGCGTGGTGCTGGTACAAGAACGCCACCTTTATTAATGGAAATGATCGCAGTTGCAAATAACGGTCCATTTTGTTCAATTCTTTTTTGCACCCTGAACTAAATAATTGCGGCAATTTTTGTGCTGGTTGCCTGTTTGGATTATGATTAATATTATAATACTTATGGGGACGTGCAGGATATCAGCATCCTAGGAAAGTCACTGTTCCTGCTGTTTGTGCTGCCATTGATATGGTGACATGAGAGATGCGGCGAATAGGTTGACAACTTTAAAATGAATAAAAATTGCACGAATATATATATGCATCTTTCAGCTCACCTTGGGATTTTGGATTGTTTGTCCATGCATAACCATGTCATTGAGTAATATTCTGCAGTTTTAATGCATTATTATGCAGTCCCTTTATATCCCACTCATTTGTGATCAGTTATCATTTTTTAATAGATTTTTTACATGACCAACTAAAAGGTGTTAATTAATTCTATCATAAACAAACGTGCATAAAGGTCATGTAAATATCAAACGATTTTCAATATAGATAAGTATGAGTTGCATAATTTTGGTAGGAGAAATAAGGGCCCAACCTACCCTTGGAAATTAAGAGTACAAATGGGCTAGAAGTGCAAAGGGCTCTCTGGGTACAAATAGAAAAGTCACTAAATGTAGCAATGGAGGAAAATAAGGCCATACAAGAGCAAATGGAGCACTGGAAGTCTTTTATAGCGGATTATAATTAAACAGCAGAGAATTTATGTAAACCCTGTATCGAACCTTGTCTGATTGTCTACTGACCTGAGATGGTGGGCTGCCAATATGGCATAACTCGATATATGATTTCAAGTCGTTGCTGCTGCTGTCGTTGTTGTAAAAGTGGTTGTTAATAATGTTGTTATAAACTTTGCCCAGGGGTGAAAAGGTCGCGCTAAAAGGAGTTTCTGGCCCGCTCAGTACAAACAATTAGAGGGAACATTGGTGGAGAGGAGCGGAGGCTATTGGGTGGGGTGGGGAGGAGCTGAAGATATGGGGTGGGATGGAGAGTGTCTGAGGATATTGGGAGAGGTAGGGAGGTGCTGAGTATATTGGATGTGGTGGAGAGGAGCTGAGTATATTGGGTGGGGTGGGGAGGAGCGGAGGATATTGGGTGTGTTTGGGAGGGTCTGACGATATTGGGTGTGGTGGGGAGGAGCTGAGGATATTGGCTGTGGGAGGGTCTGACGATATTGGGTGGGGTGGGGAGGAGCTGAGGAATTTGGTTAATGTGGGGAGAAGCGGAGGACATTGGGTGCATAATTAGATATGGAAAGACACAAAGTGAGGTTTATGTAATCAGGGCAGTGGCTCTGTTAGATGAAATAAATAACATCTTCACTGAATAGCAATAAACCCTATGGTTTCCTTATCAATTCAAAAATCTCACACAGTCGTTAATGGCTGCCTTATTACATTATACATTGTTTTATTCAGTATTTTATTTGATGCTTTGCTTCAAATATTTAAGTAGCAATTCTCTAAAGATCATCTCACAATAAACACTCGGAAATATGTAGTCTGTGCAGTGACGTGGGAAGTGAATTTCAAGATGAATGTGAGGTGATACAATTGGTAGGAATCTAGGTTTATCTAGAAATATTAAGTTTTTGATGGTGTGTATCAGGACTGTTGAAAGGTGTTTGACAAACTGCCACTTAATAGACTTGTTGATAAAATTCTAATGGATGGGATTAAAGGGACAGGGCTGTATGGCCATGTCATTGGCTAAGTGAAAGATAACAGAGAGCATTGGTGACTGTTGTACAGACTGGTGCGAGATATACTGCTGTCTCCCCCAGAGGTCAGGATTAGAGTACTGCACTATTTGATAGAGATTCATAGAAACATAGAAACATAGAAAATAGGTGCAGGAGTAGGCCATTCGGCCCTTCGAGCCTGCACCGCCATTCAATGAGTTCATGGCTGAACATGGAATTTCAGCACCCCATTCCTGCTCTCTCGCCATACCCCTTGATCCCCCCAGTAGAAAGGACAACATCGAACTCCTTTTTGAATATATTTAGTGAATTGGCCTCAACAACTTTCTGTGGTAGAGAATTCCACAGTTCACCATTCTCTGGGTGAAGAAGTTTCTCCTCATCTCGGTCTTAAATAGCTTACACCTTATCCTTAGACTGTGATCCCTGGTTCTGGACTTCCCCAACATTGGGAACATTCTTTATGCATCTAACCTGTCTAAACCCGTCAGAATTTTAAACGTTTCCATGAGATTCCCTCTCATTCTTCTGAACTCCAGTGAATACAAGCCCAGTTGATCCAGTCTTTCGAGATATGTCAGTCCCGCTATCTCGGGAATCAGTCTGGTGAGTCCTCGCTGCACTCCCTCAATAGCAAGAATATCCTTCCTCAAGTTAGGAGACCAAAACTGTACACAATACTCCAGGTGTGGCCTCACCAAGGCCCTGTGCAACTGTAGTAAGACCTCCCTGCCCCTGTACTCAAATCCCCTCGCTATGAAGTCCAACATGCCATTTGCCTTCTTAACCGCCTGTGGTACCTGCATGCCAATCTTCAATGACTGATGTACCATGACACCCTTGTCTCGTTGCACCTCCCCTGTTCCTAATCTGTCACCATTCAGATAATAGTCTGTCTATTTTTACCACCAAAGTGGATAACCTCACATTTATCCACATTATACTTCATCTGCCATGCATTTGCCCACTCACCTAACCTAACGAAGTCACTCTGCAGCCTCATAGCATCCTTCTCACAGGAGTAAATATGACATTTATTTATATGTACTTATGTATTTATAAAATTTGATTTGTAAGAGTCATGAGTGACTGTCATCAGATGTGATGTCTTTCATTTTTACCGGGAATGTTGTACTCAAAGCCAGCGGTCACGGTGCACATGAGGTGAGACAATTTGGTAGGAATCTCGATATATCTCGAAATATTAAGTTTTTGATGATGTGTCTAAGGACTGTTGAAAGGCGTTTGACAAACTGCCACTTAACAGATCTGTTGATAAAATTCTAACGCCTGGGATTTAAGGGACAGGGCATTATGCTCATGTCATTGGCTAAGTGACAGTTAACGGAGAGCATTGGTGACTGGCCGTTGTTCAGACTGGCGCCAGCTATACTGATATCTCCACCAGGGGTCTGGATTTGGCGTACTGCTCTGTTTGATATATATTCATGAACGAGAGTTGGGTATAAACTGTATCATTTTAACCTTGGTAGATCATGCGAGACTAGGAAATGTAGTCTGTAATGAGGACGATAGTACTAGACTTCAGGAGGGAACAATCTGACTGGTGAATATTAGAAATTATAAAATTGGAGCAAGAGTAGGCCGTTCAGTCCTTCGAGCAAGCTCCGCTATTCACTAAGATCGTGGCTGATCACCGGTAAAAATGGACAATCATTTAACACCTTCGAACTGACACTCATTTCTGCATGTAAAGTTAAGTCCTTACTCTTTTAACTGAGATATATTTTGCATTAAAAGATTACAATATCAGTGCCGCCTAAAACAGTCCTTAAATCAGCAGCAGATTTGATTGGGTCTTGACTCATGAAATATATTCAGGCTGGAGAGCCAGAGAACTTCGGAGAAGTTTCTGACCTGATCCTACACTTCCCTGATGGCATATCAGTCTAAAATCAATCCCTTCGCTTACAGCAATACCCTAACTCTGATTGAAAAGAGCAGACAGATGGCAGATTGGATTTAACACACACAATTGTGGTATGTTGGCAGGAACATAAGAACATTAGAAATAGTTGCAAGAGTAGGCCAACTGGCCTCTCGAGCCTGCACCTCCATTCAATAAGATCATGGCTGGTTTGAACATCGACTCAGCTCGACTTCCCTGCCAATGTCCATAACCTTTTATTTCCTTATTGGTCAAAAATCTGTCTATCTCCGCCTTAAATTTATTCAATGTCCCAGCCTCCACAGCTCTCTGGGGCAGAGAATTCCACAGATTTAAAACCCACTGAGAAGAAATTAATCATCATCTCAGTTTTAAATTTTACTGAGATTATGGGCTAGATTTTCCGCGTTTGGGCAGATCACCCAAAAATGGGCATTATTTCCGGCGTGGGTGAAAAAATGCGTTTTTAGATCGCTGGCTTGTCCCCCATTTTCAAAGCCTCTAGTCTCCATTTTATAAATTGGGCATTACCGCGAGCGATATGAAATGGGGGTTAGCGTTAAATCTCTCTGACCTTCTGCTGTAAAGTGACGCCGCCCTGAGCAACGGCATGGCACCGCTCGATTCCCGCGATTCAGGAGGTCAGGGGTCATCATTACATGCACATCAGAGGAGAAAAAAGAGCAGGAGCTGAGAGGGAGTGAAGGTGTGTGTGGGCGTGCTGTGGCTACTTTGGGGGGAAAGAGGGAGCTTTGCACTAAATTGGGAAAAAAGAATTAGCTGTTACAAGCCACAATTTCGAATTTTGTGACTATAATGGAGGGACTGGAGAAGGCAAGCCAGCATGCTGTGGAAACTGATGCGTGCCAGAGCAGTGAGCTGGGAGAGGAGGACATTGGAGGACGCAAGAGAGCGAGGAGCTTCTTGGACATGGCAAATGGCTCCCTCATGCAGGAGGTCGAGTCACGCTGCAATGAATTGATCCAGGGAGGGCACGGGATGCCCTCCCCAAAGGCGTCCAGATGATATCAACAGAGATAGTAGAGGTGGTCTCGTTGGCGACCAACGAGGTGCATGAGGGCAACGAATGCAACAAGCAATGGAATGACCTTTTGGGATCTGCAAGAGTAAATATGACATTTATTTACGTCTACTTATATATTTGTGTAATTTGATTTGTAAGAATCATGAGTGACAATCATCAGATGTGATGTCTTACACTTTTACCGGGAATGTTGTACTCAAAGCCTGCGGTCACGGTGCACGTCTTTATGTCATGCATGATAATTATCATAATAATCATGATGACGTCTGTCGGTTGTGTGTTGTATCCGTCTCTCTGATAGTACCTAGCAATGATATCACGCAATGATCTCATGCCATGTCATCCTGTGACCTTTTGCAGAAAAGCTATTGACGATTAGGTCTGAGCAGAGGCGAACGGGTGAAGGCCATCAGTCACCAGCGACATCACTGAGATGAAGGAGCGGGTGCTCGTACTCGTGGCAAAGAACCCCCAGATGCACACCCTGAAGTGATGCCACTTGGGTAAATTATACACCATTGCCTGATGTAAGGTCAATGGATGCCACACCCACTCATATCTGAACAATAATATATGATAGCTGGTATCTAAAATTGTTCTATAAATAATGAAGGCCTCGTGAGAATCATTGCAACGCAGAATGTGCTGATGGGCAAGAAATGTGATGTCTGTGATGAAGTTGATAGCGGTGGTGTTTTTGTCGTACATATGCATTATGTAGCACTGGACCCTCGCACCCTTCTCCTCTAATAACCTCATTTTTATTTTGCAGCTCAGCCAGTATGTGTCCCAGGGAAAGACGACAGAGGCCAGGAGTTGGGCACGCGGGGCCGGAATAGCCAGTCGATCCTCCACCTGATGCTGAAGAGCACTGATTCTCGCCTGTCAATCAGCTGGGTCTATACTCCACGGATCAAAGCACCGACATTGAGGAGTCTGCATCGCCGCGCTCCAGAAGACATTCCACCCCAAGGCCATTCCTACCTTCACTCTGGAGGTGCCATGTCCAAGCACCTCGCCACGGCTCCGCAGGAGGGATGGTACAGTTGCTCAGGAAGACTGTAGACAGAGGTGGCCAGATCCTACAGGCACTGGGGGACATAACCTGACAGTTGGCCAGCAACTCCAGCACATTGACAGAGAACGTTCTGTGGGTGGCATAGGCCCTGGAGGTGATAGTCAAGAACACGCATGACACAGGCCTCCCAGAGGTGCCGGAGCGCAGCACTCCACCCCGAGGCTCCGCACCCGCAGTGCCAACGACACATGAGACGCTGGAGCAAGATCCTGTTTCTGGGTCCGAGAATGTTGCCACCTCGGTAGCCCTGCTCCCGAATCCGTGCGACCAGCGGCCCTGCCTTTATCCCACGCAAGGAGGCACCGTCTGCAGAGCACCTCGGCCAGGCGGCATGGACTGAGGAGTGGAAGGGGTAGAGGTGCGTAGAAGAATGGGAGGTGGGAAGGAAAATGAAGTGCATGTCCGTACGTGATAGCTTTGTTATATCTCCATCTCGGTGTATGCAATTTGTTGTAATGTGTGGGCGGAGGCTGCCAAACTGTTGGCTTGCATTTGTGTTCTGTGTTGCTGGACATGTTGACTACTTGAGAGATGTCAAAGTTCGAAAATGGGGATGGGGTCGGGTGGGGTGTTATTGCCAGTGACACATGATTTCAGAATAATGGTCGTGTTAAATGTTTTTTATTTAGCATAACCTTATTGTACATTTTCTTAGATATTTGGACAGTCACACACTGCTGATTCCTTATCATATAAAGATATAATTAAACTTAACTTGATTCAACTTAAACATTAACTGGCACCAAGATGGTGCCCACTGTTGCTGTGTAAGCTGCACACACAGCAGTGTATCAGCTTTGTCAATAAGAGCAACGTTCTTTCAGGCAAATCGCTCATCTATGCGCTGCTGACGTAAGAGTCTTGGAGCTATGTCGCCACCTGCATGCTGGAGGGGGGCGTGGGAATTGTGGCATAGTCAGCCTGACTTTCTGGCCCGAAATCAGCATCCAGCTCCTCGTCCTCATCTTAATCTCTCTCCTGATCTGGACCATCAATCCGTTGTGTCAATTCTTGTCCCTTCCTGATAGCCAGATTGTGCAGCATGGAGCACACGACCAGGAATGGAGCTGCCTGATCAGGGCTGTATTGTAGCTCCCCTCCTGAGCTGCTGAAGCACACTAATGATTTTCTGGACCACATTGCGCACGGCTCTGTGGCTCTCATTGCATCTCTTCTCGGCCTCGGTGTGGGTGTCATGCAGGGTCGATCATCAGCCAGGCGGCCGGGCCATAACGTTTATCACCAAGCATCCAGCATTGTCCTTGTGGCTGACTGGTAAACATGTCATATACATCTCTCTCACGAAGCTGTCCGGATATGTGGCATTCACTGCTATAATTACCTGGTTGTGGTCCATAACTAGTTGCACCTTCAGGGTCTGAAACCTTTTCTGTTTGAAAAACCTCTGGGTCGTGAGAAGATGCCCGCATGGAGACGTGCATACATTGTATTGCTCCCTGTAGATTGGCGAACTTAGCAATGCAGTAGATTGCTCCCGCCCTGTCAGTCTGTGCATCCTTCGTCATAGGGAAGCTGTTAAATTTCATCCTACGCCCGTACAGTGCTTATCTGACCGTTCAAATGCAGCAATGTGTGGCATGGTGAGACACAGGGAAAATGCCGACCGCGGAGGCCTGAAAGGCACCGGACACTTAGAACGACAGTGCCGTAGTGACCTTGACCTCGGCGGACAGTGATCTGATGAAGGTGTTGGCAGGCTGCCTATCTGCCCTGATGAGATGGAATATTTTAGTGATAACCACTTTGTGGAAGTGAAGTTTGAGAAGGCAGGTGGGCTTGGTAAGTCGAGGTTACACCTCTTCTCCCTGTAATGGGATTTAGTAATGGGAAATGTGGAAATGGCTGAGACCTTAAACAATTAATTTGCTTCCGTCTTCACAGTGGAAGACACAAAAACCATGCCAAAATTTGCAGGCCACAGGAATGTGGGAAGGGAGGACCTTGAGACAATCACTATCACTAGGGGGGTAGTGCTGGACAGGCTAATGGGACTGAAGGTAGACAAGTCCCCTGGTCCTGATGAAATGCATCTCAGGGTATTAAAAGAGATGGCGGAAGTTAGAGCAGATGCATTCGTTATAATCTACCAAAATTCTCTGGACTCTGGGGAGGTACCAGCGGATTGGAAAGCAGCGAATGTAACGCCTCTGTTTAAAAAAGGGGGCAGGCAAAAGGCAGGTAACTATAGGCCGGTTAGTTTAACATCTGTAGTGGGGAAAATGCTTGAAACTATCATTAAGGAAGAAATAGCGGGACATCTAGATAGGAATAATGCAATCAAGCAGATGCAGCATGGATTCAGAAAGGGAAATCATGTTTAACTAACTTACTGGAATTCTTTGAGGATATAACGAGCATGGTGGATAGAGGTGTACCGATGGATGTAGTGTATTTAGATTTCCAAAAGGCATTCGATAAGGTGCCACACAAAAGGTTACTGCAGAAGATAAAGGTATGCGGAGTCAAAGGAAATGTATTAGCATGGATAGAGAATTGGCTGGCGAACAGAAAGCAGAGAGTCGGGATAAATGGGTCCTTTTCTGGTTGGAAATCAGTGGTTAGTGGTGTGCCACAGGGATCAGTGCTGGGACCACAACTGTTTACAATATACAAAGATGACTTAGAAGAGGGGACAGAGTGTAGTGCAACAAAATTTGCAGATGACACTAAGATTAGTGGGAAAGCGGGTTGTGTAGAGGACTCAGAGAGGCTGCAAGGAGATTTGGATAGGTTAAGCGAATGGGCTAAGGTTTGGCAGATGGAATACAATGTCGGAAAGTGTGAGGTCATCCACCTTGAGAAAAAAAACAGTAAAAGGGAATATTATTTGAATGGGGAGAAATTACAACATGCTGTGGTGCAGAGCAACCTGGGGGTCCTTGTGCATGAATCCCAAAAGGTTAGTTTGTCGGTGCAGCAGGTAATCAGGAAGGCAAATGGAATGTTGGCCTTCATTGCGAGATGGATAGAGTACAAAAGCAGGGAGGTCTTGCTGCAACTGTATAAGGTATTGGTAAGGCCGCACCTGGAGAACTGCATGCAGTTTTGGTCACCTTACTTAAGGAAGGATATACTAGCTTTGGAAGGGGTACAGAGACGATTCAATAGGCTGATTCCAGAAATGAGGGGGTTACCTTATGATGATAGATTGAGTAGACTGGGTCTTTACTCCTTGGAGTTCAGAAGGATGAGGGGTGATCTTATAGAAACATTTAAAATCATGAAAGGGATAGACAAGATAGAGGCAGAGAGGTTGTTTCCATTGGTAGGGGAGAGTAGAACTAGGGGGCACAGCCTCAAAATACGGAGGAGCCAATTTAAAACCGAGTTGAGAAAGAATTTCTTCTCCCAGAGGGTTGTGAATCTGTGGAATTCTCTGCCCAAGGAAGCAGTTGAGACTAGCTCATTGAATGTTTTCAAGTCAAAGATAGATAGAATTTTAACCAATAAGGGAATTAAGGGTTACGGGGAGAGGGCAGGTAAGTGGAGCTGAGTCCACGACCAGATCAGCCATGATCTTACTGAATGGCGGAGCAGGCTCGAGGGGCTAGATGGCCTACTCCTGTTCCTAATTCTTATTTTCTTATGTTCTTATGTAAGTGCGGGGTGTATATGGTGTGGACCGTCTCCTCAGTCTGGCACGTCTTACATTGTAACTCTGCCTCATTCAGTTTCTCACTTTCTAATCTGGTGCTGAGTATACACACCAGCACAGACGAGTTGGGCCGAATAGTCTGGTTCTCTGCACTGCTATTTCATTAAGGATGAAATAGCAGTGCATTTGGAAAGCAGTGACAGGATCGGACCAAGTCAGCATGGATTTATGAAAGGGAAATCATGCTTGACAAATCTTCTGGAATTTTTTGAGGATGTAACTTGCAGAGTGGACAAGGGAGAACTAGTGGAGGTGGCGTATTTGGACTTTATAAAGACTTTTGACAAGGTCCCGCCCAAGAGATTGGTGTGCAAAATCAAAGCGCATGGTATTGGGTGTAATGTACTGACGTGCATAGAGAACTGATTGGCAGACAGGCAGCAGAGAGTCGGGATAAATGGTTTGTTTTCAGAAGGGCAGGCTACTCGTGGAGTTCCGCAGTGCTCAGTGCTGGGACCTCAGCTCTTTACAATATACATTAATGATTTATATGAAGGCATTGTGTAAGTTTGCAGATGACACTAAATTGGGTAGCGGTGTGAGCTGTGAGGAGAATGCTAAGAGACTGCAGGTTGAATTGGATTGGTAAGGCGAGTGGGCAAATGCATGGCAGATGCAGTATAATGTGGGTAAATGTGAGTTTATCCATTTTGGGGGCAAAAACACGAAGGCAGAACATTATCTGAATGGCAGCAGATTAGGAAAAGGGGAGGTGCAAGGAGACCTCGGTGTAATGGTACATCAGTCATTGAAAGTGGACATGCAAGTACAGCAGGCGGTGAAGAAGGCAAATGGTATGTTGGCCTTCATAGCGAGGGGATTTGAGTACAGGAGCAGGGAGGTCTTACTGCAGTTGTACAGGGCCTTAGTGAGGCCTCACCATGAATACTGTGTTCATTTTGGGTCTCCTAATTGGAGGAATGATGTTCTTGCTATTGAGGCAGTGCAGCGAAGGTTCACCAGACTGATTCCAGGGTTGGCTGGACTGTCATATGAGGAGAGACTGGATCAACTGGGCATTTATTCACTGAAGTTTAGAAGGATGAGAGGGGATCTTATAGAAATGTATAAATTCTGACGGGACTGGAGACTTTAGAAGCGGGAAGAATGTTCCCGATGTTGGGAAAGTCCAGGACCAGGTGACATAGACTTCGCATAAGGGGAAGGCTATTTATGACTGAGATGAGGAGAAACTTCTTCATTCAGAGAGTTGTTAACCTATGGAATTCCCTGCCGCAGAGAGTTGTTGATGCTATATATTCAAGTAGGAGTTAGATATGGCCCTTATGGCTAGGGGATCAAGGGGTATGGAGAGAAAGTAGGAAAGCTGTACTGAGGGAAAGATCAGCTATGATCTCATTGAATGGCGGTGCAGGCTCGAAGGGCCGAATGAACTATTCCTGCACCAATTTCTGTGTTTCTATGTTTCTATGTTTCTATGTTCTATATGATATAATCCTCAGAACTAGAGCCCAGCCATGCCTGCCTACCTTAGTCGGGCCTCTCACTCTGGAAGATGCAATGTATAGCTGCGCTAACTAGCTGTAGTGACCCTTTACAGAAGAGCTCAGACAGAAAGCAACAAGTTCATGGTGCTGTCCCAAAAGGCTATCTGGGAATTGTCAATCAGAAGTATTGCCGTGTCCGAAACACAGTGCTTGGCCCGCCGCTGGGTGTATTTTCAGGTCACCAGCTATTCCTCGTATGGAAGTCTGGGGCTAAATATTACATTCCTGATCTGGAAACACTGCGCGCCGCCTCTGGGCTGCGCTCGGTTGTTCTGATTATTAACTAACTGTAAATTGAGGTAACCAGATATTTCACCACACGCATCAACTGCTCTCTAAACTTGGACTGGGTCACTCCGTAAATACATGTGTTTGTGCAGGAACTTAAATTCTGCAGTATAAATCCGACTTGTTGAAAGGGATAGAAAGAATCATTGTAATCACCGGGATTTGTTCCTGAATGCTGCAATATAAGACATTTATCACAGTTCACAGCCACAGCAGTATGACGCTGCTGGATATGGTGCACAGTAAAATCACAGACTTCCTCCTGCTCTCCATCTCTGAATCACTGCCATTCTCCCCCTTGCTCATACCCCTCAATCCCTTATGGACTCGACTGGCCATTAAAATGTGTCTGACTGTCAGAGCGTTGAGCATCAAAATTAAAGCAAATGGGAGCATTGGCGTTGAAACCGTATCAAACCAGTCAAATCCCACCCATCCGAGCTCAGTAAAATAGGCTTGGACATTTTCACAGTACCACGGAACATTGTCGATTACATATCCAGGTTCAAATGCAAAGTAGTGAGGAACGTTTTTTGAACAGAGCAGAAAGCAACTTGTCGCCAGAACCACAGCCGCAGTTCTCCCGGTGCAATATTTGGTTTTCAGCTTCTGGCAACAAATGGCCACAAATCGATCAAAGGTGAAAGTGACGGTGAACCAGACAGAACAGTCTGTGGCTGCACGCATCAGGACATATATAACACTGCAAACAGGGGTGATTTCCAGGAAAGATCCCGGGAAATAATACCGACTGATCCGCCACAGTTTGACCTCAGTAATGACAACCAATAGATCCGCCGCTGCCATGGCCACCAGGTAGCGAGTGGTGCAGGTGGACAGCCCGTACTTTCCTTGAGACAGGATCACAGTTGCCACTAAATTCACTGTAATAAAGAGAAGGGAAAAGAGATGGTCAATTATTGGTCACACATTCTCGGTGACTGAGCCCACACAGTAAGGTCTGTGATTTAGCACATAAACGGCCGGCTGGACGTCGGGTCAGGGGTTAACATGTAAAGTATATCATTCCAACCCAACTTACCTCCAACCCGCTGTTTCTGAGTTTAGCAGAGACGGGGCAGTGGGAGGGAAGCCGAGCGATCCCAGCGGGCGGGTGGGCAATATAAATGTATTAATGCGGCTGTTTTACGGGTTTAACTGTGGCCCGCTGTGTTTCCCAGGCCTCGGGATACCTGGCAGCTAAAGTGAGCCGAGGACAGCTTCAGGGACAATGTAAGTGGCTTCACGGCCCTGGTTGTTGGCCAGGAGGTGCAGGTGATCCTTCTCCAAGGCTCCACATGCTCTCTCTCTCTCTCCCTCTGCTTAGACTTACAAACGGTTCTAAATCTGATAAAATAGAGAGAAAGTTGAAAACACTCAGTATGTCAGGTAGCATCTGTGGAGAGAGAAAAAGAGTTCACGTTTCAGATGAACCTTGCATCAGTACTGGAATCCGTGAGTGATGAACAGTTTTAAGGCAATATTAGAGGCATAGAAAATTGTGGTAGAAGGAGGAAAGAACAAAGTTGAAGGACTTTGATGGGATGGTGGGCAGGAGTGATTCAACGACAAAATGGATGATGGTGAAAAACACACGGGACAAGTAAAGAACAGGAAACGGGTGCACAGGAGATGTAACTGGATAGAGCAGGATTACAGAGTGGAGGGGGAGGGGGAGCAAGGCAAATCTGGAAAATATCAGAAGGCTCCCATGGCTCGGGAATGTGGAGGAAAAAGGTCAATATACCCCAAGGTTTGCGGACCTGTCCGCCTGCCGTGTACCGAGGGGGTCCCAAGCACAAGCACACACCTCCTCCACTCCCATGGCCCGGGAATGTGCAGGAGAAAGGTCAGTAGAGCCCAGGGCTGTGGACCAGCCCGCCTGCCGTGTACCGAGAGGTGGTCCCAAGCACCAGCACACACCTCCTGCACTCCCAGTGGCTCTGCTGAATACATCCTTCATTACCAGCACATTCTGTCTAAGGAAACGGGAGCAGTAGTATTGATCTGAAAAGTTTAAACTCAGTTTAATGTCCGGGTTGCAATAAATGCATAATCAAAACATATGGTGCTGTTCCTCATTGAGTTACAAAGGGGAACATTTTAGAATGTCGAAGCTAGAGATGTCAGGCTGGGAGTGGGATGTATAATTAAAGGAGCAAGTGACCAGGGAAGTGTCAGACGGAGGGAGGGAGAGAGACATAGAAACATAGAAAATAGGTGCAGGAGCAGGCCATTCAGCCCTTCTAGCCTGCACCGCCATTCAATGAGTTCATGGCTGAACATGAAACTTCAGTACCCCCTTCCTGCTTTCTCGCCATACCCCTTGATCCCCCGAGTAGTAAGGACTTCATCTAACTCATTAGGGGACAGGAGGGAGAAGTTCAGGAATGTAATCACACAATCTCTGTTTAGTCCTCCATAATCTCCAGGAGACTGCATCGTGAACAGCGAGTACAGTATACTACATTGGAAGAAATACAAGTCAATTACTGTTTCACGTTGAAAGGCCTGGACGATGGAATGAATGGAGGTGAAAGCTCAGGTGTTGCATCTCCTATGTTTTGCATCGGAAGGTCTCGTGGAAGGGGAGAACTGTTGTGGGTGATTCTGGAGCGGTCCAGGTTGTTGTGGAGGGACCGATCCATTGGAAATGCTGAAACGGTGGTGGGAATAAGAAGGAAGGGACAGAAATGGCGGAGGATGATTTTTGAATGTGGGGGTTGGTTGAGACTAAGGTGAGGACAAGGGGACACTATCATCATTCGAGCAAGGAGGATCAGGGCTGATGCAATTAATGCAGCAAATTGGATTGAGGCTGCAGTGGGCCTTTTCCACCACAGTAGTGTGGAATCCTCGGCTGTGGATAAATGCGGAAAATTGGATTCTCACAGTCGAGGACCCTGTCCACCACAGAGGATGGGTATCCTCAGCTCAGAAAAAGGAACATATGTTGTAAGCACTGGTGTGGGATGTGGCATTGTCGGAGCAGACGCAACGCAGGCAGCGACACTCGCAGAATGTAATAGAGTCCTTCCAGAAAGTTGGGTGAGAGGTCATATAATCAAGGTAGCTGTCGGAGTCGGCCGGATTATGGTCGATATTTGTCGATAACCTATCCTCGGAAATGGATTTCGAGATGTCGAGGAAGGAATGGGAAGTGACAGACGGAGCATGTGAAGGAGAGATGGGCGTAAATTAGAAGCAAGATTGATTACATAATTATTTTTATTACTATTATTATTAATAATATTAATATTAATAATTCGTATTATTGTTAATAATACTAAAAACGTTTATTTATTTCGCATCTTTAACGTAGTTAAAGGTCCCAAGGCGCTTCAAAGCAGCATTAACAGGACAACACAGATACATATGACGCCGAGACAAAAAAGATAACATTAAGGCATATGACCAAAAGCTTGGTAAAAGAGGTTAATTTTAAGGAGCGTCTTCAAAAGGAAAGATGGTTCGAGAAGCGGAGAGGTTTAGTGAGGGACTTCCAGTGTTTAGGGCCCTAACAGCTCAAGGTAAGAACACCGATAGTTGAGCAGTATAATGAGGGATGTTCGAGAGGGCAGCATTTGAAGAGAAGAGACATCTTAAGGGGTTGTGAGTCTGAAAAAGAGTACAGAGGTAGGGACGTGCAAGTCCATGGAGATAGTTGTAAACAAGGATGAGAATTTTCAAAATCGAGGCATTCTTTAACCTGGAGCCAATGTCGGACAGAAAGCATAGGGGTGAGTTGATAGGTGATCATTACTTGGTGCGAGTTCGTACATTTTCCAGTTCATGACTAGAAAAGGAAATTGCGCGACCACAGTCATCAATGTACCTGAAAAATATGTGAAGGAGTTGAATTGGAACATCGAAGATTTCTCCTATCCCAAGGAAAGGCAGCATAGCTAGGAACCATCCGAGCTCCCATACTGGCACCTTTGGAGTGTAGGGATAGAACACTGTTCTGACCAGATGTCCAGCATTCGTACTTTCAGCAGGGCAGTGCACTGGGATCAGGATCAGCAACCTGCAAGTGTTTTCTTTCCCAGCCCAAAGCCGGTGAGGGCGAGAGGAATTTCAGTGTGAATGGCGAGTGAATTAAATTGTAAATGGGGAACTCAGAATGTATCAGCGGGATAGGTGGACGGAAACTTGCCATCCGCTGCAAGTTTCAGGGGAGCTCGGGATTGCTGGGCTATACACTGTACAATGTGGACCATTTTCCATACCTCGTGAGCCGACTGTCAACAAGGGCAGACTTTGATGGCAAAGTCCAACACTGCCTTCCACTGCGAGTACAGCCTTCGGACGCCTGAGGAAGGAAGTGATTGAAGACCAGGACCTCAAATCCCGGACCAAGCTCATGGTGCACAGGGCAGGACTGCTACGCGCCCTACTATATGCTTCAGAGACATGGAATATTTACAGCAGGCACCTCAAAGCACTGGAGAAGTACCAATGCTGCCTCCGCAATTTCCTCCAAATTAATTGGCCGGAATGACGCAAAAACGTCAGTGTTCTCAGTCAGGCAAACATCCCCAGCATCGAAGCATTGACCACAGTCGATCAGCTCTGTTGTCCGGCCACATCATCGGCATGCCTGACATGAGATTCAAAAAGCAAACGCTCTATTCGGTGATTCGTTATTGCAAGCAAGCCACAGGTGTGCAGAGGAAACGCACCATGACACACTCAAAACCTAATTGAAGAATTGCAACGTCCCCACCTACACCTGGCAAGTCTTGGCCCAAACCAGCCCAAAATGGAGGAAAAGCATCCGCATCACACAGAACAACTCGAGTCTTATCGCCCAGAGCAAGCTGAAGCCAAGCATAGAAAGCGGAATGAGTGCGCAGCAACCCAGGCACCCCATGCTTCCGTTCGTTCAACCATCGTTTGTCCCTTCTGTGACAGAGAATGTAGGTCATGCATTGGACCTTTCAGCAGTCAGGGAAATAATTTGTAGTGTGGAATCGAGTCATCCTCGATTCCGAGGGTACGGCTCAGAGGCGGAAGTACAAGAAATAGTGACCCACACTGAGTACATCCACATGACAGACACTCGTAGTAATACATGGTCACTGTGGTACGGTGTTACACAGCTGTTATAGACCCACACACAGTATTTCCAACAGTGACTGACACTCCCAGTAATACATCGTCATTGTGGTACGGTGTTCCAAACAGGTTAGTGACCCACACTCAGTATATCCGACAGTGACAGAGACTCCTCGTAATACATGGTCACTGTGGTATGGTGTTACACAGCGGTTATAGATCAACACACACAGTACTTCCAACCGTGACAGACACTCCCAGTAATACATGGTCAATGGGGCACGGTGTTCCACACCGGTTCTAGACCCACACACAGTACATCCTACAGTGACAGACACTCCCAGTAATACATGATCACTGGGACACGGTGTTCCACACCGGTTTGTGACCCTCACTCAGTACATCCTACAGTGACAGATAGTCCCAGTAATACATGGTCAATGGGGCACGGTGTTCCACACTGGTTCTAGATCCACACACAGTACATCCTACAGTGACAGACACTCCCAGTAATACATGGTCTTTGTGGTACGGTGTTCCAAACAGGTTAGTGACCTACACTCAGTATATCCTTCAGTGAATGACACTCCCAGTAATACATGGTCACTGGGCTACCGTGTTTCACAACGGTTCATGACCTACACTCAGTATATCCTACAGTGAGAGACACTCCCAGTAATACATAGTCACTGGGGTACGGTGTTCCACATCGGTTAGTGAACCACACTCCGTATATCCTACAGTGAGAGACACTCCCAGTAATACATGGTCACTGGGGTACGGTGTTCCACACCGGTTAGTGACCCATACTCAGTATATCCTACAATGACACACACTCCCAGTAATACATGGTCACGAGGGTATGGTGTTCCACGGCGGTTAGCGAACCACACTCAGTGCATCCTACAGTGAGAGACACTCCCAGAGATACATGATCACTGGGGTATGATGTTCCACGCCGGGTAGTGAATCACCCTCAGTAAATCCTACAGTGACAGACAATCCTACTAATACCTTCTCTCACACAGTTGCGCGGAGTAGGACCCTTTCAAAAGTACACAATATTCCACTAAAGTAAATAGCTTAATAATACAATCAGCCTGTTAGTTACAAACACAAGTTTATGTTCAGATGGAGCAATTGAATCAAACCGCAGTGGTTATTCAGGCCACTTGGCTGAACGCAATGATATCACCGATTAGGTGTCTATTCCGGCGACTACTATTCCAGGATGTAACATTATCAGTCAAAGAGCAAAACCAGAGACCAGCTCACACACAGATTTGCACAACTTCAATAGTTCTGGTCACTTACCAGGAACACCAATGACGGCAATGATAATGTAGCAAACTCTCTCGGCACGATGAAATGGAAGCATTTACTGCGTGAAACGTTGTGCCACTTCGTGTTGCAGGCAATCTCCCTGAATTATACTCTGAGGCAGTACAATTCCAGCGCCTTTCAGTTATACCCTCTGGCCTCTCCACGGGGACATTGAGGTTGCAACATCGTTCAAAATAGTTTTTTAAAATACTTGAACAAACAGATTATGACAGGCGATTTAATTCCCTGTTGTGAACGAATATATTTACTGCAGAGATTCAAATTGGAAACCCCAAAGACTGGACAATTCTGCTCACATTAATTAATTCATGAAAGTTTCCAGGTGTATTCTCCCAGCAATTGGGTTGTTGTTTCAAAAACCATCAGGTCAAACTAGAGATCGCATATTGTTTCAGGTCATGTCCTACTGCTGTGGCCATTCAGCAATTACATTCCCAATGTTAGAGTCTCCCTATCAGCGCTGCTGTACTACATTCAGTGATGTGGCTGCTTTCTTTAGCTGTGGCCATTCAGAAATTACATTCCAAATGTCAGAGTTTCCCTCTCAGGCCTTCTGTACTTGAAAGGGCGTCGTGGCTGCCCTTTTAAATGAGGCATTCAATCCTTCAATTACAAATGTTAGAATGTCCTTCTCAAGGCTGTTCGACTGCTGTCTGGGAAGTGGCTGATCTCTTTAACTACGGAAGTCCAGTTAAACAATTAAAGTGAGGAATTTCTATGATAGTACTCAAACTAATACAGACACTCATATCCATTCAGCCTCTCATACCCATATAGCACCTCATACACATGCGGTGCCTCATACTCGTAGATTAACAAAAAATAACATAGCACCACAAAATCATACAGCAAAAACAATGAAAATTAATATAGCAATTCTCATCATACAGATACTCAAAATGATACAGCACATCAAACGAATAGAGAGCCTCAAATTAGCACAGCCCCTCAAACCAAGAGAATCTCAAATTAAACAAACCTTTAATATTACAAAGTACATCAAACTAAAACTAAAACTAATTCAACCCCTCAAACTAAATGATAACATCAAACTAAAAGAGAAGCTCAAAGTAATAGAGAACCTCAAACCAGTAAAAAATATCAAACTAATTTTTAATAAATCTATAGAGAACCTCAAAATGACACGGACCCTCAACATAATAAAGAAACTAAAACTAATACAGATCCTCAAACAAACAGAGACACTCAAACTATTAATGAAACTCACACTAATATTGAAATTCAAACTAAGAGAGAATCTGAAACTAATAAACTCAAAATAATAGGTGCACTCAAAATAATCCATTCAAATTAATAGAGAAACTAAAACTAATAGGGAGGCTCAAAATAATCCAAATATTTAAACTAATAAATAAAATCAAACTCATTCAGCCCCTCAAAGTAATAAAGAACATGAATCGTCAAAATAAGACAGCCCAATCAAAGACAGCACCTCAGACTAAGAGAGAAACTTAACCTAATACAGCACATCAATCTAATACGCTCCCTCAAACTATTAGAGAAACTCAAACTAATAGAGAAACTAAAAATAATAGAGTACCACAAACTAATACAGCCCCTTAAACTAATACAGTCCCTCAAATAATACAGTCCCTCAAACTAATACAGCCCCTAAAACTAATACAGTCCATCAAACTAATACAGTCCATCAAACTAATACATACCCTCAAACTAATACACACCCTCAAACTAATACAGCCCCTCAAACTAATACAGCCACTCAAACTAATACAGTCCCTCAAACTAATACAGACCCTAAAACTAATAAAGAACCTCAAATTAGTAGATTTCCTCATACCCATAGAGTAACTAAGACAAATACAGCCCCTTAAAATAATACAACAATACAAACTTTTCAAGAACCTCAAATTAATATATTTCCTCAAAGTACTAGAGAAGCTCAACCTAATACAGCCGCTCAAAGTATTGGAGAACTCAACATAATAGAGCACCTCAAACTAATACAAAACCTCAAACTAATAGAGAACCTCTAATTAATGCAGACCCTAAAAATAATAACGAACCTCAAACTAATACAATAAATAGAGAACGTCAAACTAACAGAGAAACTCAAGCTGATCGACGACCTAAAACTAATACAGCAACTCCACCACACATGGCAAGTTATTTTCATACAGCCATTGAAACTAAACAGAGCATTTCCGATAAAACAGCCGATCAAACTAAAACAGCCCCTCGAACTAATAGAGAACGTGAAACAAATACAGCCCATAAAACAATAAAGATCCTCAAACTAATAGATAACCGTAAACTACTAGATAATCTCAAAATACGACAGGCCCTCAAATTAATAAAAACCTTCAAATTAATACAGAATCTCAAATAAATAAAGCAGGCCCACACTCCCTCACTCCCTGCCCTGAGGGTATTCAGCGACACATCCCTCCCGCCCTGCCCTGGGGCTGCTAAGGCCCACACTCCCTCCCTCCCTGCCCTCGGGGTACTGAGGCCCAAACTCCCTCCCCCCCCGTGCCCTGGGCGAACAAAGGTCCACACATCCTCCCTCCCTGCCCTGGGAGTACTGAGACCCACACTGGCTACCTTCAGGCCCTGGAATACTGAGGCACAAACTCCATCCCTCCCACCTGCCCTGTGGTTACTGAGAGCCACACTCCCACTATCGCTCCCTGCCCTGGGTGTGCTAAGGCCCACACTCTCTCCCTCCCTGCCCTGGGGGTAATCAGACAAACACTCCCTCCCACCCTGCACTGGGGGTACGATGGCACACATTGCCTCCTTCCCGGACCTGTGGTACTGAGGCCCACACTCTCTCCCTCCCTCACTGCCCTGGGCTAACTTAGGCCCAAACACCCTCCTTCCCTGCTCTGGGGCACAAAGGCCCACACATCCTCCCTCCCTACCCTGGGGGTACAGAGAGCCACACTGCCTACCTCCCGGTCCTGGGATACAGAGGCCCAACTCCATCCCTCCCTCCCTGCCTTGTGGATACTGAGGCCCACACTCCCTCTCTCACTCCCTGTCCTGGGCGTGCTAAGGCCCACAACCGTCGTTCCCTGCGCTGAGGGTATTGAGGCCCAAACTCTCACCCTCCCACCCTGCCCTGGGGTTACTGAGGCCCAACACTCCCTCCCTCCCTGCCCGAGGGGCATTGAGGCCCAAACTCCCTCCCTCAGTGCCCTGGAGTACACAGGCCCACACTCCCTCCCTGCCCTGCCCTGGGTGAACAAAGGCCCACACATCCTCCCTCCCTACCCTGGGGGTACTGAGAGCCACACTGCCTACCTCCCGGTCCTGGGATACAGAGGCCCAACTCTATCCCTCCTTCCCTACCTTGTGGGTATTGAGGCCCACACTCCCTCTCTCACTCCCTGTCCTGGGCGTGCTAAGGCCCACAACCGTCGTTCCCTGTGCTGAGGGTATTGAGGCCCAAACTCTCACCCTCCCACCCTGCCCTGGGGTTGCTGAGGCCCAACACTCCCTCCCTCCCTGCCCGAGGGGCATTGAGGCCCAAACTCCCTCCCTCAGTGCCCTGGAGTACACAGGCCCACACTCCCTCCCTGCCCTGCCCTGGGCGTACACATTCCCACACATCCTCCCTCCCAGACCTGGGAGTACTGAGACCCACACTGGCTACGTTCAGGCCCTGTGGGTACTGAGGCCCACGCTCCCTCCCTTTCTCCCTGCCCTGGCTGTGCTGACGCCAACACTCCCTTCCTCCCTGCCCTGGTGGTACTCAGGATAAACACTCCCTCCCGCCCTGCCCTGGGGGTACTGTGGCACAAACTGCATCCCCTTCGGCCCTGGGGGCACTGAGGCTAACACTCCCTCCCTCCCTCACTGCCCTGGGAGTGCTAAGGCCCACACTTCCTTCCTCCCTGCGCTGGGGGTACTGAAGCCCAAACTCTCTCCCTCCCCCCCTGCCCTGGGAGTACTGAGGCCCACACTCCCTCCCTCCCTGCCCTGGGCGAACACAGGCCCACACAACCTCCTCCCTACCCGGGGGTACTGAAACCCACACTGCCTACCTCCTGGCCCTGGAATACTGAGGCCCACACTCCATCCCTCCCTCCTTGCTCTGGGTGTGCTGAGGCCCACAGTCCCTCCCTCCCAACCCTTGGGGTACAGATCCCGACACTCCCTCTCTCCCTCACTGCCCGGCGGGTAATGAGGTCCACTCGCCCTCCCTCCATGACCTGGTGTACTGAGGGTAACACTCCCTCTCTCCCAGTCCTGTGTGTACTGAGGCCCACACTCCCTCCCTCTCTCCCTCCCTGCCTTGATGGTACACAGGCCCATACTCCCTCCCTCCCAGCACTGGGGGTACTGAGGCCCGCACTCCCTACCTCACTGCCCTGGGGGTATTGAGGCCCACACTCCCTCTCTCCCTGCCCTGGGCAGACATAGGCCAAAACGCCCTCATTCCCTACCCTGGTGGTCCTGAGTCCCACATCTCCTAACTCCCTGCCCTAAGGATACTGTGGCACACACTCCCTCACTCCCTACTCTGGATGTACTGAGTCCCACAGCCACTCCTTTCCTCCCTGTCCTTGGGGCACTGAGCCGCACACGCCCTCACTCCATGCCCTGGGGTAATTCAAGCCGACCATCCCTCCCTCCCTGGGATAACTGAGTCCCACTGTTCCTCCCTCCTTGCCCCTTGAAAACTGTGGCCCACTGTTCCTCCCTCCTTGCCCTGTGGCTGCTGAGGTCCACACCCCCTCACTCGCTCTCTGGGGTACTGAGGCCCACACTACGCCTCTCCCTGCTCTTGGGTTACTGAAGACCAAAATATCTCCCTCCCTGCCCTAGGTTAACTGACGCGCACGCTGCCTCCCTCCCTCCACTATGGGTACTGAGGCTCACACTTCCTCACGCCCTGCCTTGTGGGTATTAAGGTCCACAATCGCTCCCTCCTTCCCTCCCACCCCTGAGCTCACTGAGGTCCACACTCACTGTCTGTTTCCCTCCCTCCCTCTTTCTCTCCCGCTCTGGGGCTACAGAGGCCCACACTACCCCTCTCTCTGCTCTGGGGTTAATGAAGCCCACACTCCCTAGCTCCCAGCCTTTTGGATACTCCCAGACTCCTTCCCTCACACCCCTGGGGGTACTGAGGTCTACCTACCCACACTCCTTTCCTCTCTCCCCTGGGCGTGCTGTGGCCCATCCTCCCTCCTAATTCCCTCCTTCGCCTGGCGGTACAGAAGGCAACACTCCATCCATCCCTTCTCTGGGGGTACAGAGGCCCGTACCGCCTCCCTGTCCTGGGTGTACTCTGGCACACACGCGCTCTCTCCAGGCCCTGGGGATACTGAGGTCCACACTCCCGCCCTCCCTGAGCTGGATGAGCTGAGGCCCAAACTCCCTCCCTCCCTGCCCTGGGGTACTGAGGCCAAACTCCCTTCTTCCTTCACTGCAATGCGGGAACTAAGGCACACTCTCACTTCCTCCCTGTCTTGATGTTACACAGGCCCACATTCCTTCCCGCCCTGCCCTGAGCAGACTCAGGCCAAAACGCCCTCCCTCCTTGCCCTGGGGTTACTGAGTCCCACACTCACAACCTCACTGCCCTCGGGGTACTGAGGCCCACACTCCCTCTCTCCCTGCTCTGGGCATGCACAGGCCCACACTTCTTCCCTCCCTGCCCTGCAGACTCAGGCCAACAAGCCCACCCTCCCTGCCCTGGTGGTACTGCGTCCTACACGCCCAACCTCCCTGCCCTAAGGATACTGAGGCCCACAGTCCCTCACTCCCTGTTCTGGGTGTACTGAGTCCCACAGCCACTCCCTTCCTCCGTGTCCTGGGTGTACTGAGGCACACACTCCCTCACTCCTTGCTCTTAGGTAATTGAGGTCGACAATCCCTCCCTCCCTGGGGTAACTGAGCCCCACTCTCATTCCCTCCTTGCCCTTGGGGTGCTGAGGCCCACACTACCTCCTCCTTCTCTGTGGGTACTGAGGCCCACACCATGCCTCCCTCCCTGCCCAAGGGTAAATGATGTGCACACTCCATCCCTCCCTGCCCGAGGGTAACTGAGGCGCACTCTCCTTCCCTCCCTGCCTTGTGGGTACTAAGGCCACAATCCTTTCCTCCTTCCCTCCATCCCCCTTTCCCTCCCTCCCCTGGGGGTACTGAGGCCAAAACTCCCTCCCTCCTTCCCCTGGCGGTACTGAGGGCAGCACTCCCTCCATCCCTGCTCTGGGGTTACTGAGGCCCACACGCCCTCCCTCCCTGCCCTGAGAGACTGAGGCCCAAACTCCCTTCCTCAGTCCCTGCCCTGCGGGTACTGAGGCACAAACTCCCTTCCTCCATGCCTTGATGGTACACAGGCCCACACTCCTTCCCTCCCTGCCCTGGGCAGACTCAGGCCAACACGCCCACCCTCCCTGCCCTGGTGGTACTGAGTCCCACACTCCCAACCTCCCTGCCCTATGGATACTGAGGCCCACACTCCCTCATTCCCTGCTCTGGGTGTCCTGAGTCCCACAGCCACTCCCTTCCTCCGTGTCCTGGGTGTACTGATGCATACACTCCCTCAATCCCTGTCTTAGGTAATTGAAGCCGACAATCCCTCCCTCCCTGGGGTAACTGAGTCCCACACTCCCTCTCTCCCTGCCAGCGAGAACTGAGCCCCACTCTCCTTCCCTCCTTGCCCTTTGGGTGTTGAGGCCCACACTCCCTCCCTCCCTCTCTGGGGGTACTGAGGCCCACACTATGCCTCACTCTGCTCTTGGTTTACTGAGGACCGCAATGCTTCCCTCCCTGCCCGAGGGTAACTTAGGCGCACACTCATTCCTTCCCTGCCTTGTGGGTACTAAGGCCACACTCCCTTCCTCCTTCCCTGCATCCCTCTTTCCCTCCCTCCCCTGGGGTTACTGAGGCCCACACTCCCTCCCTCCCTGTCCTGAGGTACTGAGGCCCAAACTCCCTTCCTCAGTCCCTGCCCTGCGGGTACTGAGGCACACACTCCCTTCCTCCATGCCTTGATGGTACACAGGTCCACACTCCCTCCCTCCCTGCCTTGGGGTACTGAGGCCCAAACTCCCTTCCTCCCACCCTGCCCTGCAGGTACTTCGGCACAAACTCCCTTCCTCCACGCCCTGGGGGTACTGAGTCCCACACTCCCGACCTCACTGCCCTGAGGATACTGAGGCCCACAATCCCTCACTCCCTGCTCTGGGTGTACTGAGTCCCACAGCCACTCTCTTCCTCCGTGTCCTGGGTGTACTGAGGCACACACTCCCTCACTCCTTGCTCTTAGGTAATTGAGGCTGACAATCCCTCCCTCCCTGGGGTAACTGAGTCCCACACTCACTCTCTCCCTGCCCAGCGAGAACTGTGCCCCACTCTCATTCCCTCCTTGCCCTTGGGGTGCTGAGGCCCACACTACCTCCTCCTTCTCTGTGGGTACTGAGGCCCACACCATGCCTCTCTCTGCTCTTGGGTTACTGAGGACCGCAATGCCTCCCTCCCTGCCCGAGGGTAAATGATGCGCACACTCCATCCCTCCCTGCCTGAGGGTAACTGAGGTGCACTCTCCTTCCCTCCCTGCCTTGTGGATACTAAGGCCACAATCCTTTCCTCCTTCCCTCCATCCCCCTTTCCCTCCCTCCCCTGGGGGTACTGAGGCCGAAACTCCCTTCCTCCTTCCCCTGGCGGTACTGAGGGCAACACTCCCTCCATCCCTGCTCTGGGGTTACTGAGGCATGCAATCCCTCCCTGCCCTGGGTGTACTGTGGCACACAATTGCTCCCTCCAGGCCCTGAGGATACTGAAGTCCACACTCCCTCCCACCGTGATCTGGGGGTACTGATCCCGATACTCCCTCCCTCCCTCCCTGCCCTGCGGGTAGTGAGGTCCACTCAACTTCCCTCCATGCCCTGGAGTGCTGAGACCCACAAACCTTCCCTCCCTGACCTGGCTGTGCTGAGGCACAAACTCTCAACCGCCCTGCCCTGGGGTACTGAGGGCCAAACTCCCTCCCTACCTCACTACCCTGGAGGTGCTGAGGCCCAAACTCCCGACCTCACTGCCCTTGAGGTATTGAGGCCCACAGTCCCTCCCTAGCTATCTGCCCTGGGTTACTGAGGTCCACACTCCCTCCCTCCCTGCCCTGGGGGCATTTAAGCCCACATTCCCTTCCTCCCTGCCTTGATGGTACACAGACCCACACTCCCACCCTACCTGCCATGGGCATACTCAGGCCAACACGCCCTCACTCCTTGTCCTGGGTGTGCTGAGGCCCACACTCCCTCCCTCCCTCTCTAGGGGTACTCAAGCCCACATTACGCCTCTCCCTGCTCTTGCGTTATTGAAGACCACAATGCCTCCCTCCCTGCCCTCGAGTCACTGAGGTGCACACTCACTCCCTCCCTGCCCTATGGGTACTGAGGCCTACACTACCACCCTCCCTGCCTTGTGAGTACTAAGGCACACCCTCCCTCCTTCCCTCCCTCCCCTGGTGGTACTGAGGCCCACACCCCCTGCCTCTGTCCCTCTTTCCTTCCCTTCCCTGGGGGTACTGAGGCCCACACTCCCTCCCTCCTTCCCTCCCTCCCCTAGGGATACTGAGGCCCACACTCCCTCCATTCGTGCTCTGGGTGTACTGAGTCCCACACTCCCTCCCTCCCTCCCTCCCATGGGTATACTGAGGCCCACTCTCCCACCTCCTTCCCTCCCTGCCCTTGGGGTACTGCGGCCCACACTCCCTCCATCCGTGCTCTGGGTGTACTGAGTCACACACTCCCTCCCTCCCTCCCATGAGGGTACTGAGGCCCACTCTCCCACCTCCTTCCCTCCCTGCCCTTGGGGTACTGCGGCCCACACTCCCTCCCTCCCCTGGGGGTACTGAGACCCACAATATCTTCCTCCCTGCCATGGAGGTAATGCGACCCACACTCCCTCCCTCCTTCCCCTGGGGGTACTGAGGCCCACACTCCCTCCCTCCCTGCCCTCGGGGTACTGAGGCCCACACTCCCTACCTCCATCTCTCGCCTGGGGATAGTGAGGCCCCCACTCCCTCCCTCCCTTCCCTGGGGGTACTGAGGCCCACACTCTCAACCTCCCTGCCCTGGGGTTACTGATGCACACACTCCCTCCCCTGTGGCTACTGCTGTCCAGACTCCATCCCTCCCTCCCCTGGGGTCACTGAGGCCCACTCTTCCTCCATCATTGCCCTGGGGGTACTGAGGCCCACACTCCCTCCCTCCCATCCTCCCCTGCATCACTGATGCCCACACTCCCTCCCTCCCTGCCCTGGGCGTACTGAGGGCCACTTCACACACCATAATGAATCTAAGATGGAATGAGTACCTCACCGAGGACCCCAATAATACAACCTGAGGGATCTAACCTTCCTCGTACCAGTGGACAGCCATCATCCTCCTCAGAACTGGTCATGGTAAATGCTGCCACCTTCACCAGCGTTGGAAGATTCAAGCGACTGTGCAGCTCCTGACCAGACATGGAGCACATCATTGTGCACTGCCCTCAGAGGAATTCGGATGCAACCTACCAGCTATCTGCGCTGGTACTCTGCAAGCTTTGTCCCGGATGTCTGACATATATATTGACATTTGGTTTGTTTTGTTCCTAGATGAAGAAGTGTTCTTTCAAGGGAAGGAATCTAATTGGGCCATTTCAAACATTGAATCACGGGCAAGACGGACACAATAAGTTCAAGGACCTTGGAGAGGAATGGGAAGTTGGAGATTGGGGCGAAAGTTTTCAAAAAGATGGATCAATTTGGATTTGTTAGGAGTTAATCTTGATGGCAGATTTGAAAGGAAGGGGGTCAATAAGAGAACAGAGGGAAACATTCAGAGTAACAACTAGCATGATGGGCCAGGATCAGAATTGGAGATGTCAGCCATTTTGTGGGACTGAGTGAGAATAGCGTCGAGAATGGAGCTGCGTGTGGATTAACTCTGGAGCATGCACGATGCTGAATATGACGTGAATAGCACGTTTAGTGAGTTGCTCTTCCCGCAGGTAAAGGGTGCAGAGCCAGATAGGGAATGGAAGACCAACAGGAAGAGCAGTGCAAGGATGGTAGTGCAGGGATCCCCTGCGGTCATCCCCCTGCAAAACACATGCACCGCTTTGAGTACTGTTGAGGGCGATGACTCATCAGTGGGGGAGCAGCAGCAGCCAAGTTCATGGCACTGTGGCTAGCTCTGCTGCACAGGAGGCGAGGAAAAGGAATGGGAGAGCCATAATGATAGGAGATTCAATTGTAAGGCGAATAGATAGGCGTTTCTGCGGCCGCAACCGAGACTCCAGGATGGTATGTTGCCTACCTAGTGCAAGGGTCAACGTTGTCTTGGAGCTGGTGCAGGACATTCTGAAAAGGGAGGGTGTTCACCAGTTGTCGTGGTGCACATAGGTACCAATGACATTGGTAAAAAAACTGGGTGAAGTCCTACAAGGCGAATTAGGGAGCTAGGAGCTAAATTAAAAAAGTAGGACCTCAAAAGTAGTAATCTCAGGATTGCTACCAGTGCCACGTGCTGGTCAGAGTAGGAATCACAGGATAGCTCAGATGAATACGTGGCTTGAGGCGTAGTGCAGAAGGGAGGGATTCAAATTCCTGGGATATAGGAATCGGTTCTGGGAAAGGTGGGACCAGTACAAACCGGACGAACTGCACTTGGGCAGGACTGGAACCAATATCCTCGGGGTTGTGTTTGCTAGTGCTCTTGGGGAGGAGTTAAACTAATATGGCAGGTGAATGGGAACCTATGCAGGGAGACACAGGGAAATAAAATGGAGTCAGAAGCAAAATATAGAAAGGAGAATAGTAAAAGTGGAGGGCAGAGAAACCCAAACCAAAAAACAAGAAGGGCCACATTATGCAAAATTCTAAAGGGGCAAAGTGTGTTAAAAATCACGTCTGAAGGCTCTGTGCCTCAGTGCGAGGAGTATTCGGAATAAGATGGATGAATTAACTGCGCAGATAGCAGTTAACGGAACCGATGTGATTGGCATCACGGAGACATGGCTCCAGGGGGACCAAGGCGGGGAACTCAAAATCCAAGGATATTCAGCATTTAGGCAGGGTAGACAGAAAGCAAAAGGAGGCGGGGTGGCATTGCTGGTTATAGATGAAATCAATGCAATTGTAAGGAAGGACATTAGCCTGGATGATGTGGAATCGGTATGGGTCGAGCTGCAGAATTCCAAAGGGCAGAAAACGCTCGTGGGTGTTGTGTATAGACCACCAAATGGTAGTCGTGAGGTTGGGGAGAGCATCAAACAAGAAATAAGGGATGTGTGCAATAAAGGTACAGCAGTAATCATGGGCGACTTTAATCTACATATTGATTGGGCTAACCCATCGCAATGCGGTGGAGGAGCATTTCCTGGAGTGTATTAGGGATAGTTTTCCAGACCAATATCTCGAGGAACAAGCCAGGGAGCTGGTCATCCTCAACTGGGTGATGTGTAATGAGAAGGGACAAATTAGCAATCTTGTTGTGCGAGGCCCCTTGGGGAAAAGTGACCATAATATGGTAGAATTCCTTATTAAGATGGAGAGTGACAAATTTAATTCGGAAACTCGGGTCCTGAACTTAAGGAAAGGTAACTTCGACGGTATGAGGCGTGAATTGGCTCGAATAGACTGGCAAATGATACTGGGTGACAGTGGCTAGGCAATGGCAAACATTTAAAGATCACATGGATGAACTTCAGAAAATGTACATCCCTGTATGGAGTAAAAATAAAACTGGGAAAGTGGCTCAACCGTGGCTAACCAGGGAAATTATGGACACTGTTAAAGCCAAGAAAGAGGCATGTAAATTGGCTAGAAAAAGCAACAAACCTGAGGACTGGGAGAAATTTAGAATTCAACAGAGGAGGTCAAAGGGTTCAATTAAGAGGGGGAAAATAGAGTTCGAGAGGAAGCTTGCAGTTTAAAAAAAAACTGACTGCAAAAGCTTCTATAATTATGTGAAGAGAAAAAGATTACTAAAGACAAACGTAGGATCCTTGCAGTCGGATTCAGGTGAATTTAGACTGGGGAACAAAGAAATGGCAGACCAATTGAACAAATACTTTGGTTCTGTCTTCACGAAGGAAGAAACAAATAACCTTCTGAAGGTGCTAGGGGATAGTGGGTCTAGTGAGAAGGAGGAACTGAAAGATATCCTTATTAGGCGGGAAATTGCATGAGGTAAATTGATGGGATTGAAGGCCGATAAATCCCCTGGTCCTGAGAGTCTGCATCCGAGAGTGCTCAAGGAAGTAGCCCTGGAAATAGTGGATGCTTTGGTGATCATTTTCCAACAGTCTATCGACTCTGCTCCTATGGACTGGAGGGTAGATAATGTAACATCACTTTTTAAAAAAGGAGGGAGAGAGAAAACAGTTAATTATAGAAATATATAATTATAAATATAGAAAACAGTTAGCTTGACATCAGTAGTGGGAAAAATGTTGGATTCGATCATGAAGGATGAAATAGCAGTGCATTTGTAAAGCGGTGACAGGATCAGAACAAGTCATCATTGATTTATGAAAGGGAAATCATGCTTAATGAATCTTCAGGAATTTTTTGAGGATATAACTAGCTTAGTGGACAAGGGAGAACCAGTGAATGTGGTGTATTTGGATTTTCAGAAGGCTTTTGACAATGTCCCGCACAAGAGATTGTTGTGCAAAATCAAAGCACATGGTGTTGGGGGTAATATACTGACGTGGATAGGCAACTGGTTGGCAGACAGGAAGCAGAGAGTCAAGATAAACGGGTCCTTTTCAGAATGGCAGTCAGTGACTAGTGGTGTGCCGCAGGGCTCATTGCTGGGACCCCAGCTCTTTATAATATATATCAACGATTTGGATGAAGGAATAGAGTATAATATCTCCAGGTTTGCAGACGACACTAAACTGGGTGGCGGTGTGAGCTGTGAGGAGGACGCTAAGAGACTGCAGGGTGACTTAGGCAGGTGAGGTGAGTGGGCAAATGCATGGCAGATACAGTATAAAGTGGATAAATGTAAGGTTATCCATTTTGAGGGCAAAAACACGAAGGCAGAATATTATCCCAATGGCGGCAGACTAGGAAAAGGGGAGGTGCAACGAGATCTGGATGTCATGGTTGATCAGTCACTGAAAGTAGGTATAGCAGTCGGTAAAGACGGCAAATGGTATGTTGGCCTTCATAGATAGGGGATGTGAATATTAGAAGCTGGGAGGACTTACTGCAGTTGTACAGGGCCATAGTGAGGCCTCACCTTGAATCTTGTTTTCAGTTTTGTTCTACTATTCTGAGGAAGGATGTTCTTCTTCTTGAGGGAGTGCAGCGAAGGTTCATCAGACTAATTCCAGCGATGGCTGGACTGTCATATGAGGAGAGACTGGATCAACTGGAGTTTGAAGAATGAGAGAGGATCTCATCGAAACATATAAGATTCTGACGGGACTGGATAGGTTAGATGCGGGAAGAATGTTCCCGATGTTGGGGAAGTCCAGAACCAGGGGACATAGTCTTAGGATAAGGGGTAAGCCATTTAGAATTGAGATGAGGAGAAACTTCTTCACTCAGAGAGTTGTTAACCTGTTGAATTCCCTACCGCAGATAATTGTTGATGCCAATTCACTGGATTTTTTCAAGAGGGTGTTAAATATGGCTCTTATGGTTAAGGGGATCAAGGGGTATGGAGAGGAAGCAAGAAAGGGGTACTGAAGGAATGATCAGCCATGATCTTATTGAATGGCGGTGCAGGCTCGAAGGGCCGAATTGCCGACTCCTGCACCTATTTTCTATGTTTCTATGTTTCTATGTAACACGAGTTGGATCGCGCGGTCAGAATGAGCTCGTCGAGGACACGACAGGAAATGAGGATCATCAGAGTATTCATGGTAATACATTTACTATTCAATTACAAATATGGGGCAGGTGAATGTCGAGGGATACAGTCACAGTTTAATGAGGAACACAGAACTTATGCATTTAGGGCAATAGAACAACTGTTCAGTTATAAATCATATAAAGGTCATTGCAGAGAAATACAGCAATTGTCTAAGTAGAAATAGAGTACTGGGGAATTTAAGGGGAAAACAGTGAGAGTTTAATTAGAAATAGAGGACTGGGGAATTTAGGGGAACACAGTGAGTGTCGAATTAGAAATAGACGGCTGGGGAATTTAGGGGAACACAGTGAGAGTTTAATTAGAAGTAGAGGACTGGGGAATTTAGGGGAACACAGTGAGTGTTTAATGAGAATTAAGAACATAAGAACATAAGAAATAGGAACAGGAGTAGGCCATACGCCCCCTGGAGACTGCTCCGCCATTTAATAAGATCATGGCTGATCCGATCATGGACTCAGCTCCATGTCCCTGCCCGCTCTCCATAACCCCTTATTCACTTATCGTTTAAGAAACTGTTGATCTCTGCCTTACATTTATTCAATGACCCAATTTCCACAGCTCTCTGAGGCAGCGAATTCCACAAATTCACAACCTTCTGCAAGAAGAAAATCGTCTTCATCTCAGTCCTAAATGGGTGGCCCCATATTCTAAGATTATGCCCCCTTGTTCTCGTCTCCCCGGTTTGTGGAAACATCCTCTCTGCATCCACCTTGTCAATCCCACTCATAATCTTACACGTTTCGATAAGAGCAATTCTCATTCAGCATTTAATACAAACCTGGATCTTAAACAATATTTTTGCAGATTCAGATGTAACCATGCGTGCAATATGTATAACATTTACAGGTGGACATTCATGTGTGTTGTGTTGTGTTCTGTAATAATAATAATTTTTATAATAATAATGCAAACAATAAAATATCTGTCAGTAATCTATGTATCTGTATCTGTAACAATAACTGGCAATGATCTTACGCCATGCCATACTTTTATCACCTTTTGCAGAAAATGCTTTCATAGGACAGGGCCGAGCCGCAGAGCAGGGGTGACGGCCCTGCAGATCTATGCACCCACACCGATCTCGAGGTGTGGGCGCTGGCATTTTTGGTGTTCCACAATCGTTCGCCCACCCATGCTGCTTCGGAAAATGTCCTCATGCCACGTTTGTAAATTATAAACCATTGGTTGATGTAAAGTCAATTAATGCCACTTATATCCTTAAAATATATTAATGATTTATTGATGCAATTTTATGTAATGTTACGTGAAGTAATGTTATGTAATTAATGATGGGATCATGAAAATCGTTGTAATGCTGATCTTGTACTATCATGATGTTCATCAAATGTGAAGTCTGTCATCATTCTTTCAACATGAGACTTGCTCTCCTGCATATGCCTGTGTAGCGTTTGGATTCCCATGTGACCCTAGCACCCTGTTTCCTCTAATTATCTCTTTTTTGTTTTCTAGCTCAACCAAGAGTGCAGGCCATGGAAATCGAACGACCACTTCAAGCGATTGAGCTGGTCATAGTTATTTCTGGGTTCGTGGAGCCCGAATCTCACCCGTTCTGCTGCGGGTCCTCCTCTCCACTGAGGACAGTGAGGAAGTGGAAGAGGAGCCTGCAGCTGCAGTAGCTTCCAGTTTTCCTGTGGCCATGACCTCCTCGAACGAGGAGGTAGCGGGGCTAAGCGCTTTGCCGCAGGGTGCCTCCAGTGATTCACTGTGGGCGATGACCCCGCGGAGGTTGGTTCAGTGCAGTAGGACTGCTCCACGAACGGGAGGTCTTAGCGTGTACATGGTTAACTTGTCCAGGAGAAGCGTTGAGATTGTTCAAGAGCCCGTCCAGACAATGGGTGGAATATCTCAGCAGATGGACACCCTATCCGCTAACTTGAACGAGAAAATGACGGGGAGAGCGCGGGCCCTGGAGATAATAGCCAGGGACACTGCTGCCAGAGGGCTATTAGTGGTCCTGGAATCCGACACTGCACCCCAAGATGCCGCACCTGTTCATGAAACTCATGCGAGCCAGGAGGACGATCTTGCATCAGGCTCAGGGGATATTTCCACAGAAATGTCCTCTCCACCATCATCACCCCAATTGGACAATCTACAGTCACCCCCCGCCCACCCCCTCCGCCCATCAAAGAACTGCTTGCGGAACAGTTTGATGATAGTAGCGAGAAGGGAAGAGGTGATGCTCAGACCCGAGGGGAAAGGGAAGGAGGGGCGTGGCCGCAGGGAGGGAGGGATTGGTTTAGCTATACATTAATATTGTTGCATGTGGGGTGGGTGTGTGTTTCGATTCAGTGTTAGTTGATTAAATAATTGCTGTTTTGAAATGTTTCATTGTTGGTATGGTTTGGGGGAGAGTGGGGTATGCAGGCTATTTTATTAAATCTGTTGTTATTGTGTTGTTAAAATGTTCAAAGTTTGGTCTGGCGGTGTGGGAGGGGAGTTACTGTTGTGTTGTGTTGTGTTGTGTTATGTTTTTTTCTGAATTAAAAAAAATCGTTAAGTTAACTTTTTGAAAATATGTTTAACATTGTTCTGCATTGTATTCAGATTGTTGTACCGTTAAACACTGGCAAGTACATACCATGAAAGGCGAACATCAACCGTAACGGCATCCATGGACATTTTCCTGCTATCTAGAGCGGGATGGGGGCATGGTTTCAAAGTCAACCTAAGTGTCTTCCCTGGGTTCATCGTCCACCTCATCTTCTTCCTCTTCTCCTCTCTCCTGAGGTGGATCGGCAGTCCCATCTGGCAATTCTTATCCCAACTTGATAGCCAAATTATGAGCATGGAGCACACCAAAATGAACTGAGCAACCTGCTCATGTTGTCATTGTAATTCGTCTCCAGACTGGTCCAGGCATCTGAAGTGCTGTTTCAGCACTCCACTTTTCTTTTCCACGATACTGTGTATGGCTATGTGGCTTTCAATGTTTCGCTTCTCGCCTTCGCTCTGGGGCTTACGCAGGGGGAGGGGGCTCATCAATCAGCTGGTAAGGTCATATCCTTTATCACCCAGCATCCAACCGTGAACTGGTGGCTGACTCTTAATCAGGAGAGACAAAGTGCTGTCACGCAAGATGTGCGAATGATGGATGCTGCCTTGAAATGATGCATTGACTGCCATGATTATTTGCTTGTGGTCAACAAGAAGCTGCACATTAAGGGAGTGGAATCGCCTTCGCTTCAAAAACACATCTACATCCTGAAAGGCTGCTCGCAGGGCGATGTGCATACAGTCTATTGCTCCCTGCACCTTGGGGAAGTTTGCTATTCTGGAGAATCCCAAAGCCCTCTCAGTCTGCACCTCTCTGGTCAAAGGGAAGCTTATAAAATCCATCCTCTGAGCGTAAAGGGCTTCAGTCACCTATCGAAAGCAGCAATGTGTGGCATGCTGAGAGATAGCACATATTTCGCCTGCTGAAAGGAGCCAGATGCATGGAAGGAAAGTGGTGCAGTAAACTTGACCTCAATGGGCAGTGCGGTCATGGTGGTGCTGTTAGGATGCAGATCTCCTTGAGGAGTGATGACCTCCTTTTGCAATCGCACTCTCCTAAGGCACGTGTTCTCGGACACGTTCAGGTAAGACTGTTTCTCCCTGTAAGTGCGTTGGGTGTATGTTCTCTTCCTCCTCCTCAGTCTGCCATGTCCTTGATTGGGCACATAATGTTCTTCAACATACCTTCTCCCATCTCTGGTCTGCAGCATGTGAGTAGTCATCAATACAGGCTGAGATATGACAGGCCCCATTACAATTACTATTAGATTTATTTTTCAGTAACAATACATTTTCATCCGAAATCTCATAAAATGTCAATTCGTCCACAATATTTTAAGATGTTTCTTCAATTTTGATATTCACCTTAAAATAACTTACAGATTAAATAAAAGCTTCCCAGAACTTTAAGGTGCCTTTTCTATGAAAAGTCCTTCGATTTACAAAATAGAATCCAGGCCGCTGTTTTAAGGTCAGGTGAGTGCAGCTTTGTATCAGCGTTTTCTTGGGCGAGCGATATTCTGGGTGGTTTCTGGGCATTAGTTTCTTTCAAAAACTGTATTCTGAGCATTGATGTCATAAAAATATGGGCGGATGGTTAAATTAATTCTCGTCGTTAACTTGACGCCTAAACTAATGCTTGCGGTAAATGGGGAATAAATGGGCGATAAATGGACGTTAGTTTAAATCTTTGGGGTAACTTGGAGATAAACAGTCGTTATAGCATCAGAGCGTTTAAATGGGTGGTAAGTGGTTTGTAGCAGGCAGAAACTAATGGAAAGTCTAGCCCTAAATCATTGATATATAAAAAGGAAGCAAGGGGCCTAGTACTCAGCCCAACCGAACCCCACTGGAAACAGCCTTCCAGTCACAAACATCCGTCAACCATTACCCTTTGCTTCCAGCCACTGGGATAGTTATGGATCCAACTTGACACTTTCCCTTGGATCCCATGGTTTTTATTTTTCTTCCGTGTGGGAGTTTGTTGCACGCAATGGATAAAATCCATGCAGACGACATCAAATGCTCTGCCCTCATATACTCTCCTTGTTACCGCCTCAAAAAATTCAATCAAGTTAGTTAGGTATGACTTTCTCTTAATAAATCCATGCTGACTGTCATTGATTAATCTGTGCCTTTACAAATGATGATAAATACTGTCCCTCAGATTTTTTTCCAATGATTTTTCCACGGTATACGTTTGGTTCACACAGCTTTAATTACTCGGGAATCCTTTCTCCATTTTAAACAATGGTGCAATCCGACAGTCCTCCGGCACAACACCATTAATCTGAGCGGATTGGAAATTGATGGTCAGAGCCTCCGCTATTTCCTCCATTGTTAATCTTAACAGCCTGGGATACATTTCCTCTGCGCCTAGTGAAATATCTTCTTTCAAATATGCTATACTCCTTAACATTTCCTCTCTCACTACATTCATCTAATCTAATATTTCACACACCAAACAGTTAACTAATATGTCTGCATCGTGTCCCTTGTACAAATTATTCATTGAGGAACATGCCCACGTCTTCCAAATCCATACACATTTTACTTTTTTGGCCTCTAATAGGTCATACATTTTCTTTAGCTAGGCTTTTCCCCTTTATGTATTTATAAACCATCTTTGTGTTATCTTTGATTTCACTTGCCAGTATTTTTTCATGCTTTCTTAATTCCCTTTTTAATTCCAACTTCTACACTCTGCTTGGCTTTCTGCAGTATTTAGAGTTCTGTATCTGACTTAAGCTTCCCTTTTTTGCATTATCTTATTAATTGACGTATATGAGACTCTAGATGTTGAGTCCCACACTTTTTCGTTATGGGAAGATATTTGCTCTGAACCCTCACTATTTCCTCATTGAATGCCTCACATTACTCCGACACTGATTTATCTTCAGTAGTTTCCAGTCCACGTTCCATAAACCACCTCAGTAAAATTGGGCCTTCCTCCTTTGAAAAATGTAACTCCTAGTCTACCTTTCTTCTTTTATAGAACTACTATAAATCTTACTGATTTATGATCAATACCACCAAAATACTCTCACTGACCTACCCAACTTCATTCAATAAAACTAAGTTCAGAACTTCTCCCTCTCTTGATTGTCTTGCTAAATACTGGCCTAAAATGCTCCACCTCAATATGTTTTATAAATACCGCGCACTCTATACTTTTTACACTAATTCTACGCCAATCATTACACTATTGTTGGTGGCAAAGCAAAGCGTTCAGCACTGGCCACAATTATGCTACGCACAAGTATCTAGCGACCTGTGTGTCGAGAAGTTTGAGTCCTCCGCCGTGTAATACAAATCAGCGGATATAAGTGGTGACTCTCGGTATTTTTTTTTTCATTCCGTAATGTGCTCATTGCTGGCAAAGCCAGCATTTATTGCCCATCGCATAATTACCCTTGTGAAGGTGCTGGTGAACCACTTTCGTGAACTGCTGCTGTCCTTTTGGTAAACCTACGGTTAGGGAGGGAGTTTCAGAATTTTGACTCCGCGATGATGGAGGAATGGCAAAATATTGCCATGTCAGTTTGCTGTGCAGCTTGGAGGGGGACTTCCAAGTGATGATGTTCCCATGCTCTTGCTCCCCTTGTCCTTCTAGCTGGTAGAGGTTGCTGGTTTGGGTGGTGCTGCCGAAGAAGCCTTGGCGAGTTTCTGCAGTGCATCTTGTAGATGGTACACATTGGAGTCACGGCGTACTGATGTTGGAGGGAGTGAATCTTTAAGGTGGTGGATGCTTTTCCAATCAAGCGGGCTGCTTTGTCCTGGAAAGTGTTGAGCATTTTGAGTATTGTTGTAGCTGCACTAATCCAGGCAAATGAAGAGTATTCCAGCACACTCCTGTCATGTGCCTTGTTGATGGTAGAAAGTCTGATTGAGGAGGTGTGATACTCGCCAAGAATACCCAGCCTCGTACGTGCTCTTGTTCCCACATTATTTATGTAGATAAGTTTCTGCTCAATGATGACCCGCAGGATTTGATATTGGGGAATCGGCTATGGTAATGCTGTTGAATGTCAAGATAAGGTGGTTAGACGCTCGATTGTTGGAGGTTGACATTGCACGCCCCTTTTGTGTTGCAAAAGGCCAGTCTAGCAGCTGTGACATTCAAGACTCGTCCAGCATGGTCAATAGTGGTGCCACTGAGCCACTCTTTGTGATGGTCATTGAAATCCCATACCCAGATTACATTCTGTATCCATGCTATGCTCAATGCTTCTTCCAAGTGCTGTTCAATATGAAGAAGATGTTCCTTGTAAATGACCATAGCCCTATTTCATTATGTAAAAGATATTTAACTGTAAACATTGTGCTCATTACAAAAGTCTCCATATCCAATAATTCATTGTATTCAGTTTATTCCTCTTGTTATGTAAATGTAAGTATATTGTTGCCTCGGCATTGTTACTGGGAGATTTATTTAATGAATAGTTTATAGTCTGCTGTCTAATTTGAGCCCTGGAAGCAGGTTTGAATCGTTATCATCTTGGCGTTAAACGACAACTGATGAGGCCAGTGGAATCAAAAGTGAGTGGATAATGATTTACATAACCAGCCATAGTCCTTGCATTGAATGTAAAGGAAGATGAATAGGACGGGTTCTATTATTGCTGAGCAGTTTGTTCCCTTTCCGATTATCATTGTGTGGTCTGGACAGGGGGTGTTAATTGTTAGACAGTGAAAACAATATCACATCAAATCAGACAGATATTCATTGCTTTAAGGATATTGTTTTTATATCCACTGGGTAAACTGAATGATACAGATCTGCAATTGGCCAAAAATCATTCCAGTTGTTTTTACTTCCAATTGATTGTAAATGGAGTAATGTTTAGAGTAAATTTCATTGTGATTTAACCACTTTATATTCCCTCGATCAAATTGCAACCTATTCAGTTCTCACTCACAGGTGGAAAACAGCAGAATAGCATTGATCAGCTTCCATTCAGATACCTACTCAATTTCAAGGTGGAAGATCACATTGTTAGTTACACCACCAGCCCATTCATAGGGACTGTCGTGAAAAGCTTTGAGATGTAAGTGGAAATTCTCCCACTAAAGGAATTATTAAAAAGCGATAGATAAGGATAAAGGGTGGATTAAGAGACGGATAGACAGACAGACAGAGAAGCAGACCATCAGACAGATATAGTTTTATGGACAGATAGACAGACAGTGAGATATATATATATATAGATAGAGAGAGAGAGAGAGAGAGAGAGAGAGATAGATAGATATTTTTATGGAGATAAAGACATGGAGTATTGGAGAGATAGAAATAGATGAATACATAGACAAACATTTAGACATACAGACAGACAGATTGTGCACTAAGTAATTTGCTATTCATTAAGTTAAATGGGTAGCAAAACCGAGTAGGTTTTCGAAACATCGGCCCATTCGACAGCATCCGGTTTCCCTCTTCACCGAAAGTTAAAAGGTTGCCCCAATGCTCTTTCTGGAGATGTTTCAGTTGTTTGTGGAGCTCCCAATTCCCGTGTTTCTGGAGCTCCAATTTGCACTGTTTATGAAGCAACTAATTGTCCTTTTTACCAGTCTACTAGTTTGCCGGTATATGTAGCTCAGAATTGTCCTGTTTATGGTGCACTCTCCTAATTACCCTGCAACATGAACAGAATATTCACCTTTTCTGGAGATAATCCCCGTGTTTCTGGAGATAATTGCACTGTACTGTGATTATTCCTGTGCTCCTGGAGCTCCTTCCCAAGTTTCTGGAGCTAATTCCTCTGTTTCTGGGGATGCTAATTTACCAGTTTCTGTAACTCCTACTTTTCATCTTTCAAGACCGAATTCCACAGTTTCGAGATTTAAGTCCCCTGCTTCTGGCGCTAGTTCCCCTGTTTCTGGCGCTAATTCCCTTGGTTCTACGCTAATTCTGTTATTCTTCCAGAATGTATATTTCTTTGCTGTTTCACAATAACCAGTCCCTTGCTCTACAGTCTATCTCACTGTTTCCCCAGTCTCATGTACCTGTGAATGAACATTTTGAAGGAGACCACTAAAGCACGGTGTCTAAAATGGTTTATGGTTTAAGAGATAAATTGCAGAGCTGAGACAAATTATTCAATTGAGGACTCTCCTTCAGTCAACATTTCTTTAGTTGTGCAAATGAAGATAATCAGTTAATTAATGATGCTTTCCCGTGAAAGCAGGATAATATTTAACGATTGTACATTTTCTACATTTCAAAAGATACTGGTTAATCAGGATTTGTTAAGGAAAGGTCGCGTTTGACTAACATGAATGCATTTTTGGAGGAGGTCACCAGGAGGGTCGATCAGTAGTGCGTACGAAGTCGTGTATATGGATTTTATTAATGCTTTCGCTAAGTCCCACATGGCAGACAGGTGATGAAAGTAAAAGCCCATGAGATCCAGGGCGAATTGGCAAATTGGAACCAAATTTGGTTCAAAGGCAGGAAGCAAAGGTTAATGTTTGATGGATGTTTTTGTGACTGGAAAGATGTTTCCATTGGGGTTCCGCAGTTTTCAGTGCTAGGACCATTGCTTTTTATGGTATTTATCAATGATCTAAACTTGCATATAGGGATTATGATTAAGAAGTTCTCAGCTGGAAGTAAAACAGGCAGTGTGGGTGATAATCAAGGTGAAAGCTGAAGACGGCAGGAAGATATCAATCAACTGCGATGGTGGGCAGAACAGTGGCAAATGTAATTTAATACAGAGACATGTGAGATCGTGCATTTCTGGAGGGCTAACAACGAAAGGGAATACACATCAACTGTAGGACATTGAGAAGTGTCGAGGAACAAAGTGAACTGCGAATGCATGTCCACAGATCCTGAATGTAGTTGGCCATTTGGATAAGTTGGTTAAGAAGGCATACGGAATGGTTGAATTTATTGGCAGAGGCAGGGAATAGAAGAGCAAGTGGGTTATGGTAGAACTGTATAAAATTCTGGTTAGCCCACAGCTGGAGTACTGCGTGCAGTTTTGGTCACCACATTGAAGGAAGGAAGTGATTGCGCTGGAGAGGGTACAGAGGAGATTTACGTAGAATGTTGCCGGGAGTGGAGCAACTTTGTTATGGAGGAGAGATTGGATAGGCTGGGTTTGTTTCCTTGGAACAGAGGAGGCTGATGGGCGACAGCATTGTGGTGTAAAAATTAGGAGGGGCCTAAATATTGTTGATTAAAAGGGCCTCCTTGCCATAGGTGAGTGGTCAACAAGCAGAGGGCATAAATTAAAAGTAATTAGTATAAGGGTTAAAGGGGATTTGAAGGGAACATTCTTCATGCAGATGTTTGTGGGGGTCTAGAACTCACTGCCTCAAAGTTTGGTGCAGGCAGAAACATTCATCCCATTTAAAAGTACTTGGTTGTGAACTTGAAATGCAGTAAGGTGCAGGGTTACACACCTAAAACTGGACATTTGTTGGCTGGTGCGGATACGATGGGTCGAAAAGGACTCCTTCCATGCTGTAACCTTCTATGATTATATAATTATCGGTTATCATTACTTGCATGATGCAAAACGAGGCGATCGGCTCATTAATGGTGTTTGCAGGAAAAAATGTTCGTGCAAGCTGGGGCTTGAACTACTAATATGAATTATTCAATTTTTTCTGATAATTAATGGAACACGTTTGCAAAATGTTTCCATTCGGATTCAAACCTGGGACCTTTAGCGTGTTAGACAAACGTGATAACAACTACACTACGGAAATGCTTGTCAGAAGTAGTGTTGGGAACAAAACCAGAGCTTTAATCTCAACAACTGGACAACACTTCAGGAGCTTGCATTACGAGAATAGAATGTCGGTGCTATATTTCGCAAGGTTTTGAGTGTGTCAGCAATTGATCCTGTGTTTCTCAGACTTTATACATAGGACCAGGAATGGCCGTTCCTCAGCAAGTGGTTAGAATCTGGAATACACTTCTTTGAAGGGCGATGGAGGCAGACTCAATCTTATCTTAGAAAAGGCAGTTGGATTAGTATCCGAAGGAATAGAATTGCACAGCTGCGGATAAATGACGTGGGAGTGGGACTAATTGACAGTTGGCATGGGCTCGACGGGCCGAATGTGGTTCTTCCGTGCTGTAACCATTCCCTTATTCTTTAATTCCAGTAGTTAGTGACACATTTAATAGCGTGCATGGAAGCATAATATTGAAAAGTGACATGGATTGAGTCGGCTTAACTAGAGGCATCTGATTCAGAAGATTCGGGTGCATGAAATTTCGTGTTTAATACATTGAAAGGAACATTTTTCTGTTGTGAAGTTTCAGTCAGAGAAATGTTTGTGAAAGGAATTTTTCGCAGAACGGAAGTCAGCATTTCATCTTCTTTCTGGCTATCGGGGTCACATTTCTTTTCGAAGTTATTGTGTTCTGAAAACAGATGTGACTGCACACAGGGAGGTTAAAGTAACAGTCATCTCAGTCTTTATTAAGACACTCCAGAGTGAGGAACAGGCCTTAGGGGCCGGCTTATATACTGTGCTCCGAAGGGATGCTGGGATCCCTTGGGTCTTCAGTGGATGCGCTTCCTGGTGGCAGAACATGGGCGTGCATGCTTAGTCGAAACACAACATCACTCCTCGCCGCCGCCCCCAAAGTCAAAGTGAAAACTATTTACAGGTTGAGGCGGTCGGGAGTCTTTCTTTCCCTGGAGGACCGCCTCGGTACAAATGTCTGTTCTGGTGTGTTGACTGTGCCCTCGCTGGGTTGGCGTGTTTTTGGCCTTGCAGGGCTGCTGGGTGAGCCTTGCCTTGCTGGGATGATGGGCGTGATGGGTTCGATTTCCGAGTCCGGGGTGGTGTCATTGATGCTTTGGGTGTGGGCTCGAAAATAGTGGTGTTTGCTGTGGGTTGCTCAGGGCAGTCTATGAACCGCAGCCTCCTTTGGTCCAGGTGCTTTCTGCAAAGTTGCCCATTGTCTACTTTGACTACAAACACCGTACTCCCTTCTTTAGCTATCACCATGCCCGCGATCCACTTGGGACCATGTCCATACTGTATTACATAGACAGGGTCATTCAGATCAATTTCCCGTGACACAGTGTCACGACCATCGTTTACATTTTGTTACTGTCGCCTGCTCTCTACCTGATCATGCAGGTTGGAGTGAACCAGCGAGAGTCTGGTTTTAAGTGTCCTTTTCATGAGTAGCTCAGCCGGGGGCACCCCGGTGAGCAAGTGGGGTCTCATGCAGTAGCTGAGCAATACTCGGGATAGGCGGGTTTGGAGTGAGCCTTCTGTGATTCGTTTAAGGTTTTGTTTGATTGTTACGAAAATAGGTGCATGAGTATGACATTTGGCCCTTAGAGCCTGCACCGCCATTCAATGAGTTCACGGCTGAACATGCAACTTCAGTACCCCATTCCTGCTCTCTCGCCATACCCCTTGATCCCCCTAGTTGCAAGGGCTGCATCTCAGTAGTGCTCGCAATGCCTGCGCATTGGAGGCTGGTTTAAGCGGAGCTGTGGTGATATGTTTGATCCCATTGCGGTTCATGAATTCTTTAAATTCGACACTGATGAAACATGGCCCGTTGTCACTGAACAGTATGTCAGGCAGGCCGTGGTTGGCAAACAGAGCCCTCAGGGTTTCAATGGTGGCTGTGGCGGTGCTTCCCGACATTATTTCACGTTGAATCCATTTTGAAAAAGCATCTACCATCACCAGAAACATTTTACCGAGAAACGGGCCCACACAGTCGACATGGATCCTCGACCATGGTCTGGATGGCCAGGACCACAAACTTAGTGGTGCCTCTCTGGGCGCGTTGCTCAATTGAGCACACACGTTGCATTGCTGTACACAGGCCTCTAAGTTAAAGTCGATACCGGGCCACCACATGTGGGATCTGGCTATTGCTTTAATCATTACTATACCCGGGTGTGTGCTGTGGAGATCCCAGATGAATGTCTCCCTGCTCTTTTTGGGTAGCGTTTTCCCCACAACAGGTAGTCTGCCTGAATGGACAGCTCGTCTTTTCGCCACTGGAATGGCTTGATTAGCTCTTGCATTTCAACGAGGAAGCTGGCCCAGCTCCCATGCAGTACACAGTTTTAGCTTGAGACAGCAGATTATCATGGCTGGTAGAAGTCTGAAACTGGCGGGTTGTGATAGGTGATCTATCATTTTCAAAAGCTTCCATGACCAACAACAAGTCTGCGGGCTGCGCCACCATCAACAAGTTTGTAGGCTGCGCCATTTCCACCCCCGTGGTGGGCAATGGTCGGCGACTGAGAGCAGCCGCTCAGTTCTCAGTGCCTGGCCTGTGGTGGATGGTATAGTTATAAGCTGATAGCCCGAGTGCCCACCTTTGTATGCGGGCTGGGGCATTAGCATTTATCACCTTGTTTTCAGCGAACCAGCGAAATGAGGGGCTTGTGATCGGTTTCCAGCTCAAATTTGAGGCTAAACAGATATTGATGCATTTTCTTTACCCTGAACATACACACTAATGCCTCTTTCTCAATTGTGCTGTAGGCACTCTCAGCCTTAGACAAGCTCCTGGAGGCACAGGCGACAGGTTGGAACTTCCCCGCAATGTTAGCTTGTTGTAATCCACACCCGAATCTGTATGACGACGCATCTCATGCTGGCACAAGTCTTTTACACGGATTATACAATACAAGCAGCTTCTTAGAGCATAAAATGTTTCTTGCTTTCTCAAAAGCAGTTACTTGTTTTTTTCCCCATACCAGTTCTCACCTTTACGCAATAACACATGTAGGGGCTCTAAGAAGTGGCTTAACCCCGGTAGGAAGTTACCAAAATAGTTGAGGTGTCCCAGGAACGACTGCAGCTCCGTGACGTTATGTGACCTGGGTGCATTCCTGATAGCCTCTGTCTTGGCGTCTGTGGACCAAATGCCATCCGCCACGATCTTTCTCCCCAAAAACTCCACTTCTGTTGCCATGAAGACGCATTTCGACCTCTTCAGCCGCAGCCCTACGCGATCCAGTTGCTGGACCTCCAGGGTTCCGACCCGTGACCAATATGTCATCCTGAAAGACCATCGTGTCTGGTACTGACTTGAGTAGGCTCTCCAAGTTTTTCAGCCGACCGAATTCCAAACGGGCATCTGTTGTAGATGAACAGCCCCTTGTCCATGTTGATGCCGGTGAGGCCCTTGGAAGAATCCTCCAAGTCGTGTGTCATGTAGGCCGAAGTCAGGACGAGCTTGGTGAACATCTTGCCTCCTGCCAGCGTCGCAAATAGGTCGTCTGCCTTCGGTGGCAGATATTGATCCTGTAGCGCGAAAAACTTTATAATCGCTGCCAATCCTGACCGTGCCATCGCTTTTGAGTACTGGAACAATCGGGCTGGCCCACTCGCTGAGTTCCACTGGGGAGATGATGCCCTCGCGTTGCAGCCTGTCCAACTCGATTTCCACTCTCTCCCTCATCATGTGAGGTGCCGGTCGTGCCTGTGGTGAATGGGCCCTGCCTCTGGGACCAAGTGGATCTGCACCTTCGCCCCGGAAAAGTTTCCAATGCCTGGCTCAAAAAGGGAAGGATATTTGTTCAGAACCTGGGTATATGATGCCTCATCGGCATGTGGTAACGCTCGGATGTCATCCCAGTTCCAGCGGATTTTGCCCAGCCAGCTCCTTCCAAGCAGTGTGGGGCCATCGCCCCGGATAATCTAGAGTGGTAGTTCGTGCAGCATGCCCTGTACATGACCCTGCCCAGGACAGTGATAATCTCTTTGATGTACGTTCTCAGTTTCGTGTGGATGGGGTTCAGGGCTCATCTGAATGCCTTGTTTCACCACAGCATTTCAAACATATTTTTACTCATGATGGATTGACTAGTGCCAGTGTCCAGTATCATGAGCCATTCAATTTTACGTTTAGCATTATAAGTGGACACTTCCTCGAAAATGTGTGCACCCCGTGTACTTCAGCATCTGCCTCCTCTCTCTGAGGCTCAAAATTGCATTGATCCACCATGATCCTCTGCCCGTGGTGGTTAGCAGGTTCTGCAGAGCTTGCAGCTCATTTGCAATCTTGTTGGAGGTGCCCTATTGTTCCACAGCTCTTGCAAACATACCGTTTGAAGCAGCATGAATAGGCGGAATGGAAGTCTCCACAATGCCCACAAGTTGTGAATTGCCTTGCATTCATCCTTTGTTAGGGATTCTGAGTCATCTGGGTCATAGAAACATAGAAACATAGAGGCCTGCTGGCAGTTGCAGACTCGTGGGTTCTGCCCTGTACATTTCTGCTCACATAAACATTTCCAGTTAATTTATGAACATTGCTAGCACTTGTGGGCTGAGAGATTTGTTTGGTGCTATCACTGGTGGAAATAAACGCCTGTGCTATCGCAACGGGCTTGCTGAGGGTCGGTGTCTCTACAGTCAAAAATTTTCGTAGGATATTCTCGTGGTCAATGCCCAGTACAAAAAGTCTCTGAGCATTTGCTCCAAGTAGCCATCAAACTCACATTGTCCTGCAAGTCGCCTTAGCTCGGCGACATAGCTTGGTACTTCCTGACCTTCAGATCGCTGGCACGTGTAGAAACCGATACCTCGCCATCAGCACGCTCTCCCTCAGGATAAGATGCTCCCGAACTATTGTACACAGCTCCTCATACGACTTATCTGTGGGTTTCACCGGAGCCAGAACATTCTTCATGAGGCTGTAGGCTGTAGGTCGGTGCCCCGCAGACTGTGCGGAGGACCGCTCTCCTTTTTGCAGCTCTTCCTTCTCCTTCCAGCTCGATGGCTACAAATTACTGGTCTAGCCGTTCGAGATAGGCTTCCCATTACTCACCCTCCAAGAACTTCTGCAGAATGCACACAGTTTGCTACATCTTTGCGTTGGATTCGTATTCACATCGCCAGTTATAGTGTTCCTAACACAGATGAGGCTGCTCACAGGGAGGTTAAAGCAACAGTGACCTCAGTCTAAAGACACTCCAGAGTGAGGAACAGGCCTTACAGGCCGACTTATATGCTGTGCTCCCAAGAGATGCTGGGATCCCTTGGGACTTCAAGGGATGAGCTCCCTAGTGGTGGAAAATGGGAGTACATGCTTTACAGATACACAACAGAAAACATGTTCTGGCTTTCATTGGTTTTACTTACCAACATTTTTTCATGCTCTCTCTCTCTCTGCTTTCCTGATTTTCTTTTTTTAATTTTACCGCTTCACGTTCTATAATCCTGTTGGGTTTCTGCAGAATTGAGCACTCGGTGCTGTCATAAGCCTCCCTTTTTTTCTTACCCTGTATGCCACTTTAAATCCACGGGCTCTAGATTTGTTCTTCCCACTCTTTTGCTTTATGGGAACATACTTGCCCTGAACCCTCAAGTTCACCTCCTTAAATGCCTCTCACTGATCTGACATAGATTTACCTTCTAGTCGTTGTTTCCAGTGGATAAATCAAATCTCACCTCAGTAAAATTGGCTTTCCCCCAAATGAAACCATTTATTTCTGGTCTATCCTTAAGCTTTTCCGTTACTACACAAAATCTAACTGAATCACTAGCTGGAAAATGCTCTCACAGTGATAATCGCACCACCAGCCCAGATTCATTACCTAAATTTAAGACCAGAACCATGCACTCCCTTGTTGGGCTTGCTACAAAATGGATAAAAAATGTTTTCCTGAATATATTTTAGTAATTCTTCACCCTTAATACCTGTCACATTAATTATATCTCAATTAATAGTAAGGTAGTTGCAATCGCTTTGATATGACAGTTTCGTTTTGCACATAATGGATCCTGATTCATTCGAGGCCGAATTTTGTATTTGCTGCATCACAATAAATATCATCTTGTTAAATGTCTTTGGCTGATTCTTTCCTCGGTGTCACAAGGATTTGACTGATACTCTCAGAACAAGGAGCCGCACATTTAAAATTGAGATGAGAAGAAATGTCTTCTCTCAGAGGTTTGTTAACCTATGGAATTCTCTGCCCCAGAGAGCTATGGAGGCTGGGTCATTGACTATAGTTATGGCGGACAGAGACAGATTTTTGAGAGGTAAGGGATAAAAGGGTTATGGAGTACGGGCAGGAACGTGAAGCTGAGTCCATGATCAGATCAGCCATTATCTTATTGAATGTCAGAATGTCAGAGTGGCCAGTTGTCTACTCCTGTTCCTATGTCCTATGTTCTTATGTTGTCATTTAGTTAACGTTCGAAACAAACACTGGAATTCCTTCAGCATCAACCCACTGACTGAAACTGAGATAAACGCAAAAAGATAGCGGCAGTATCGGGTCAGATGGCGGAATAGACAAGAGAGATGGTTAGATTCAAAACGCACAAAACATCAATCTTTACTATTTGAAAAAATATTATTTTGTTCGGGGTACAAACATGTTTAGTCATTCGATCGCGCCTCTTGTCTCAGCTTTTCCTGCTTTCTAGGAAGAATAGACCTTGGCTTAGAATTCTCCCCACAACAGTTGTCATGGCGGCAACAGTGGCTGCCTGGGCTAATGGAAAAAGCGCCTGACTTCAATACGAACAAAGTCCTGTCCTGGCCGTTTAATTCACCGGGTCAGACGTTTGTTTTCTCTGTTCTGAATCTGTTTCAAAACAGAACATTCCTGGCGCTCCATCACCTGAAGCAACGAAATGCCCTCCACTGACAGACGCGAATTGTACACTTTGAACATTGTTGCAACTGGGTGCACGGGCAGGACGAGCGGCGAGTTCCATTTGTCGCACAGAATTTGCTTTTGGATGCAAAAAAGCAGAAAGCAAACTGACTGATTACATAGTAATTTGAGGTGTCCAGTTGTTAAGGTATAGGAATGCGAATCCATTTTGCGCTGCATGCGCGAATTCGAATATAATCCTCATTGTTATTGCTTTAAATATTTGATGCCCTTGTTTGTTTTGTTAATCACCATAAGCTTCATGTCCAAATTCAACTTTTCATCTCAGTATGCAACACTCAGCACGTCATGTCTCAAATTACTAATATGTATATTAAAGGGAAAAAATTTGTAGGATTATGGGGTGTGGGACGAATTTGATATCTCTCTCAGGGATGTAGCACAGGCAGGATGGGTGTTAAAGTGTTACCAAAATAATATGAGATTTCAATACGCATAGAGTTGCGTTGTTTTTTTTATTGGAGGCTCGTTGGCCTCGTGATTTGATTCGCACTTTGGGATTTTCAGCGTTGAAACGGGACAGATCCCGGGTACAAATGAAGGACTGTCGTCGCTAGGGTTTCGTCAAAAATCACGTTCTCACAGCCGAAAGGCACTGCAGAAAAATCAATAATTTAATTTAAAAATGTGTAAATTTGCGCCGTCTTTTCGTGATCATCCAAAATCACAGAGCTTCACAGGAGTAACGTTAAAACCAACCAACTGAGTAAAGTTATAGGTTTCTGGGTATTTGCGGCTCTCTGTCTCATTGGATGTCTTACATACGTGGCAGGTGAGAGGAGCGGCTGTTTACAGAGCGGGAGCAGAGAGGAGCGGCTGTTTACAGAGCGGGAGCAGAGCTGAGAGACAGTCCCTGGTGTTGGACTAGTGACGTGTTTCAAGCAGTTGCTGAATAAATTATTTTTCAGCATCTGAATTACTTCACTGTGCTTTATTGTGCTTCACTATGTATTAATAAAATGCAATAATTAATTGCGCTGACTTGAAGATTAAATAACAAAACAATGTAAGCTTTGGTAGTTCAGGCAAAGAATTCCCACCTGCCACGTGGGAGACATGGTTATTGTGCAAAAGAGAAACGTAACACATCCCTTAAAAATTGTTGGATTATAAAGTATAATTTTTTTTTTTTGAAATTCGTAGCCAATCGTTCCAATTCTTTGTCAAATCACAAACGCCAGAGGTCACCTTGCACACGCCAAGGATCACTCTGCGCCAATGCTCTTAGCCAAAAGGCCTAGAGCCACTGCACCGTTCCTGGAAGTACTGCAATACCAGGTTCGTGCCATGGAGGTGGATAGGTCAGGTCCCCCACACACCTCCGTGGAGGTGGATGGGTCAAGCCACCCCACCCACCTCCTGTTTCCAAAAAAGCAAGTATATACCTTCCTGATCCAGGGAGAACCACCCGGAGGTCATGGTGGCTACTCCCCTGTCAGGTCAGTTACGCATGATCTTAGCCAAAAAGTATAAATTAAATAAACACTGTGTGCGAAAATCGAAAGTAACAGATCATTTGTTTGTGAGAATATTTATTGCACCAACAATGAACAGCTCTTCCTTTCACGTGAAGCTGGCCCAATGACAACGTGCGATTTACATGTGCTTGGAACTCGCTGCCATCTGATCTGGAATCAGAATGTCTACCATTGCAGCACAAGCTCCAAAGGCGACAAGTGCAGCCGCATCTATAAGAAGGATCAAGCAGCGTGCGGAGACCTGGCCTGGAAATCGCCGCGGTCCAGGCCTGCAAGACCATCAGCAGGCCGAGGCCTTTGGAGGGAGAAGCATGCAACGGCATTCCACTGCAGGGAGCAGTGCGTGCTGCTGCAGGAGGGGCGATGGCTATTAAGCCAGGTCACTGATTGCAGTGCGGGCAGGCATAGCTGGAGAGGTGAAGGAGCGGCAAGAGTCCATAGGTGGAAGTGACTGTTCCCAAGAGACGCGTGAATCTGGGGCCCAGAAGAGGCGAGAGCCCAAGGGCAGCATGGGCCAGCCCACACAACGATATGTGTGCACGCTCGGTCTGTGCAGCAGAGCTGGTCTCCAGTTTGTTTTGCGTATTCCTTGCCACTGGATCAATTCCTAGCTCTGTCAAGTCTGTGTGATTGCTGGTATGCAATGGCCACCACACATTAAAAATCCAAGCACAGGCAACTTCCACCCTTCATGATGTAGGTCGGGAGCTGGAATATTAGGTCATTCATTGATATACCTGTGTACTCATTGCTGTTTGGTGTGGGAGCAAGTTATCCTCACTACGAGAGACTGCCTATGATGATGATAAAAAGATAATGCTGGAAATATACAGAATGTCAGGCAGTATCACGGAGAGCGAAACAGAGTTAACGTTTCAGGTCGATGATGGTCCCTCAAAACATGTCTAGAGGATGGTGCAATGAGCTGCAGCTGTTAAAATGCGGGAGCAGAGAAGGCATGGGTTCGATTTCCGGCCAATTGCAATCCCCCGGTTTTCTAATGAAGTTCAGTATGCATATTAAATTTTAAAAGGTTCATGAAGCGCTGTGCAAAGAAAACTCCCATTTGGGGGTTTCAGACCGTCCTATCTCGGTCAGTGATGTTGCTCCATTTGCCTTGCAATCCCGGTGCTGCATATATCAGCCAGGCTGGGACTATGTTCATCCGAAAAACAGTTGTTGGTTTTCTGGTGACAAGAAAGCTAACTGCACTAATTGCTCAATGCAGCAACAGGATATATATAAAAATCAGCTTTCGACCAATCGGCATTGCTTGATTCTGAAGCTGGGCGGTGTATGTTTCAATTCATTCACAATGTGGCTGCTTTACTGTTCCAACAAGATGACTACGTCATTGTCTTGGGATCGCAACCACGTCCGCATCACCCACGCCATGACAATAGCTGATGATTGCTAAATGGACTAATCCACCCTGTTATTAAATTAATGTAGACTCCAAACAGCTGTGGGAACAGAAATGCTGGCACAGGAAAACCAACGCTGGAGCGCTCAAGGACCATATTAAGAAAGTCCTATTCAGATAGAGCCTCGCAACCAACTTCAGGAATTCCAGTCAGCTGGAGAGGCAGAGTGTCCACAGTGCCTGGTCGGCCTTCAAGGCCTATATTGTTAGCATCGCTGTAGAAACGCTTGATAAATTCATGAGGAAACATCAAGACTGGAGATCCAGGAGCCATTAAGCACAAATGCAAGTCATTGTTGAATTGGAAACAGATGCACATCTCGAGAGTAAGAAAGCAGTTCTTTAGACGTCTGAAGGCCGCGATTCAAGATAAATCTCACGTCCTAAATAACAGATGGTGGGTGGAAATAGCGCAGGAGATCCAGCAACTCGCTGACAAACACGACTTGCAAAGATTCATTGGTGTAACCAAGACCAATTATGATCAAGCAGTGAAGTTTGTACCCCACTGAGGGCCAGAAATGGAAGAGTAATTACAAGGACAGAGAAGCAGTCAGTGCTCGCTGGAAGGCGTACTTCAAGATCTGCTTATCAGAGACTCTGTCATCGACATGAGTGTCCTCGATTCCATCCGACAGCATGCTACCCGTCACTAACTCAGAAAAACCGCAGCCTGGCACAAAGTTCAAAAGGCCATCCGATAATTGAAGAACAAGAAGGCCTCCGCATCACATGGAATCCCCGCCGAAGCACTAAAGCATGGCGGCGAATTACTTTTGGTGCGAATCCATTAACTCAGTTCTCTTATTTGGAATGAGGAGAGCAAACCAGCAGAATTCGGAGACGTTGTAATCGTGACTAGCTTCAATAAAGGCGTCAAGTCCATTTGCGATAATTACAGAGGAGTTTCGCTGCTGCCTGCCCCAGAGAAAGTCATCGGAAGAATCCTCCTTTATCCCATTCTCCCAGTGACTGTCGAGGTCGCACATTCGTATTACTCATTCTGTCCACTGAGGGGCACAATGGACATGATCTTCTCCGCGCGCCGAATTCAAGAAAAATGCAGGAAGCAGCATCGATCTCCGACCTATCCAAGAGATTCACTGGATCTTCATCCACATGGCTTGGCATATTTAGATTCAATTTGAAATCTTTTGGAACAACAGGAGGTTTAAAGCAACATTTTATGAATGCATGGGGAGGGGACGATTCTGTGCTTTTCAGTTTATAAGACGGAGACCTTGCTGCTTTGTTACCGTGCCTCACACCCACCGAGCTGATGTCAATATTTCCAATGGTCTGTACTTGCGGTGCTGAAAATTCGAAATTGAAACAGAAATTGCTGGAAATATTCAGCAGGACAGAAAGCATTTCTGGAGTGCAAAGTAAATTTAACCTGTCATATCTTCACAACTGGAGATAGTTGGAGTTGTAGCAGGTTTTAAAGAGGTACAGAGGCACGGACACGGATGGGGTCTGGGGAAGGAACAAAGAGGAAGATCTGTGACAGGGTGGAAGGCAGGAGAGATGAAATGAATCAAGGGGTTGATTGTGCAAAGCAAAATGGGATAACACTGGGACAAGGAAAGAAATAAAAGATAGGTCTAGTAGATCACTAAATGGGAACAGCAGAATCATTAACAACAGCTAGTGTCCAAAAAATGGGAGCAGTCTTTATGACCTTCAGTTGTTGTACTTAATCTTGAGTACAAAAGAATATAAACTGCTGAATCGAAAGATGAGGGACCATTCCTAGAGCTTACATCGAGCTTCATTTCAGCAAGGACATCGATCTCACAGGGGGAGTGAGGCGGAGAATTAAAATACCTTGTGACCGGATGCTCAGTGTAAAGCTTGCCGCCTGACCCATGTTGCTCCACAAATTGATCACCCAATCTGTGCCTGCTATCACCAGTGCAGAGGAGACCACATGGTAAGCAGCGAATACAGTATAACACATTGAAAGAAATACAAGTAAAAAATTACCTGGAAGGTGTGTTTGGGACGCTGGACAGTGGGTAGGAAGGAGATAACAATGCAGGTGGTGCATTTCCTGCGATTGCCTGGGAAGATGCCATGGAAAGGGGAAGGGCTACTTCGAGTGACTGTGGAATGGACCATTGTGTAGCGGAAGGAGCGTTCTCTTCAGAAATGCTGGAATGGGAAGAGAGGAGAAGAAGAGTTTGGTGGTTAAATCACGCTAGAGGAGGCAGACATGATGGAGGATGATCCGTTGATTCTTGAGGCTGGTTGGGTGGAAGGTGAGTGCAAGCGTAAACCTGTAATTTTTTGCGCGAGAGAAACGGTGAGAGCAGAATTGCGTATAATGGAACGAACATGGTCGAGTGCAAAGTCGAATAAGGTGGAGCGGAATCTTCGGTTAAGGCATATGGAACACTTCGCTTTATAAGTCGAAGTATTGAATACAAGAGCAAGGAGGTTATGCTTGAACTGTATAAAACCCTGTTTGGCAGTAGCAGGAATAGAGGAGATTTACTAGAATGTTGCCTGGGCTCGAAAACTTTAGCTATGAGGAAAGATTGAGATGTTGGATCTATTTTGTTTATAACAGCAGAGGCTAAGGGGAGACCTGATTCAGCTGTGTAAAATTAGAGTGGATAGGAAGGATTGGTTTCTTTTGGCAGAGTGGTCAACAACCAGGGGGCATAGATTTAAAGTAATTGGTGGGAGATATGATGAGATATGAGGGGAAATGTCTGCACCCAGTGAGTGGTGGGGGTTGGGAACACACTGCTTGAGAGGCAAGAAACCTCACCACATTTATAGCATACTTGGATGCGCCCTAAAAGAGCCATAACCTAAATGGCTACGGACCAAAAGCTAGAAAGTGAGATTAGACTGGATGGAGATTGGTCGCCCAGCGCGGACAGGGTGGGCCGAAATGGCGTCCTGCTGTGCTGCTAATATCGATGATTCTCTGATACTATAAAGCTCCCTTTACTGTGTCTCCATCAAAAATTCTCAAGGCCGGTCGACCAGGGGGTTAGTTACAAAGTAAAGCTCCCTTGCTCACTCGCATCAAACAATACCAGGGCAGGCAGAGCACGGTTTACATTCAGCTTAAAGCTCCCCCCTACACTGTCCCAACAAACAGTCGCAGGGAATGTGCAGTATGGGTTAGAAACAGAGTAAAGCTCCCTCTGCACTATCTCATCAAACTCTTCGAGTGCAGTTACAGGACGAGTTGGATACAGAGTAAAGCTCCCTCTCCGATGTTGCATCAAGCAATCACATGGCAGGTAAAGCATCGGTTACATTCATAGCAAAGTTCCCTCAAGAATGTCCCATTAAACAATCCCAGAGCAAGTACAGCACGGCTATTATATACATAAAGCTCCCTCTCCACTGTCCCATCAAACTCTCGCAGGGCTAATTATGTTCAGCGTAAAGCTCATTCTAAATTGTGCCATCACGCATTACTAGGACACAGACAGCATGGCTTAGATACAGAGTAAAGTTAACTCTACACTGCCCAATCAACACTTCCAGTGCAGGTACAGCTCGGGTTAAAGACAGACTAAAGCTGAAGCTAAACTGTCCCATCAAAGACTCCCTGGATAGATTCAGCACTGGTAAGATCGAGAGAAAAGCTACCTCCTCGATGTCGCATCAAGCAATCCAAGTGCAGTTAAACCACCGGTTACATTCAGAGCAAAGATCCCGCGACACTGTCCCATCAAACACTAGCAATGCAGGTACAGCTCGGGTTCGATAAAGAGAAAACCTCACTCTACACTGTCACATCAAACACTCGCTGGATAATTTGAGCAAGGGATTGACACAGTTTACATCTCACTCGACACTCACATCAAATACTCCCAGGGCAGTTGCAGCACGTTTTAGATACAGAGTAAAGCTCCTTCAAAATTTTCCAATCAAACATTCCCAGGGCAGTTACAGCAAGTAGTGAGATACAGACTAAATCTCATAAGAACATAAAAACATCAGATACAGAATTAGGAGTCTGCCACTTAGCACCTCGATCTTGCTGCGCCATTCAATACGATCAAATAAGTTCATGGCTGATTTGATCATGGACACGGCTCGACTTCCCTGCCCGCTCCTCATAATCCTTTATTCACTTATCGCTCAACAATCTGTCTCTCTCCGCTTTGAATATATTCAATGATGCAGCCTCCATAGCTCTCTGGGGCAGATAATTCCATCGATATACAACCCTCTGAGAAAAGAAATTTCCCCTGATCTCAGTTTTAAATGGGAGTTCCCTTATTCTGAGACTATGTCCCCGAGTGTTATTTTCCTCTCTGTATCCACCTTGTCGAGCCCTGTCTTTATCTTATATGTTTCGATAAGATCACTTCTCATTCTTCTGAACTTCAATGTGTATAGGCACTACTTCCTCGATCTATCTTCAAAATGCAAACCCCTCATCTCTGGAATGAACCAGTGACCCTTCGTTGAGCAGCCTCAATGCAAGTATATCCTTCCTTAAATAGGGAGACCAAAACTGTGCACAGTATTTAGGGTGTGGCCTTACCAATACACTGTACATTTGTAGCAGGACTTCGCTTATTTTATGACACTAAGTTGGGTGGCAGTGTGAGCTGTGAGGAGGATGCTATGAGGCTGCAGAGTGACTTGGATAGGTTAGGTGAGTGGGCAAATGCATGGCAGATGAAGTATAATGTGGATAAATGTGAGGTTATCCACTTTGGTGGTAAAAACAGAGACACAGACTCAGAATGTTGACAGATTAGGAAAAGGGGAGGTGCAACGAGATCTGCGTGTCATGGTACATCAGTCATTGAAGGTTGGCATGCAGGTACAGCAGGTGGTTAAGAAAGCAAATGGCATGTTGGCCTTCATAGCGAGGGGATTTGAGTACAGGGGCAGGGAGGTGTTGCTACAGTTGTACAGGGCCTTGGTGAGGCCACACCTGGAGTATTGTGCACAGTTTTGGTCTCCTAACTTGAGGAAGGACATTCTTGCTATTGAGGGAGTGCAGCGAAGATTCACCAGACTGATTCCCGGGATGGTGGGACTGACCTATCAAGAAAGACTGGATCAACTGGGCTTGTATTCACTGGCGTTCAGAAGAATGAGAGGGGGCCTCATAGAAACGTTTAACATTCTGACGGGTTTAGACAGGTTAGATGCATACAGAATGTTCCCAATGTTGGGGAAGTCCAGAACCAGGGGTCACAGTCTAAGGATAAGGGGTAAGCCATTTAGGACCGAGATGAGGAGAAACTTCTTCACCCAGAGAGTGGTGATCCTGTGGAATTCTCTATCACAGAAAGTAGTTGAGGCCAATTCACTAAATATATTCAAAAGGTAGTGAGATGAAGTCCTTACTACTCGGGGGATCAAGGGGTATGGCGAGAAAGCAGGAAGGGGGTACTGAAGTTTCATGTTCAGCCATGAACTCATTGAATGGCGGTGCAGGCTAGAAGGGCTGAATGGCCTACTCCTGCACCTATTTTCTATGTTTCTGTTTCTATACTCTACCAACATTACAATAAAAGCCAAGGTTCCATTTGCCTTCCTGATTACCTGCTCTACCTGCATACTATTTTTTTGTGTTTCATGCACAAGGACACCAGGTCCCTCTGTACTGCAGCACTTTGCATTTTTCTCAATTTAAATTAAATTTGCTTTTCTATTTTTTCTACAAAAGACGATAACCGCATATTTTCCAACATTATACTCCATCTGTCACATTTTTAGCCACTCACTTAGCCTGTCTATATCACTTTGCATATTTGTTGTAAACATCTCACAATTTCCTTTCCCATATATCTGTGTTTCATCAGAAAACTTGGCTAAGTTACACTCGGTCTTCATCGAATTCATTTACATAGATTGTAAATAGTTATGGACCCAGCGCCAATCCCTGAGGCACCCCACCAGTCACTGTTTGCCAATCGAAAATGACCTATTTTTCCCGACTCTCTGTTTTCTGTTTGTTAGCCAATCCTTTATCCATGGTAATATATTACCCGCAACGCTGTGAACTTTTATCTTGTGCAGTAACCTTTTATGTGGCAGTTTATCGGGAAATCCCAATGCACCACATACACTGGTTCCTTCTTAACCACCATGCTCCTATCTCCCTCCATACAGTCCAATCAACCAGTCTCAGGGAATGTTCAGCACGGGTTAGATACAGAGTAAAACTCCTTCTGAATTCTAAATACTGCCAACGGATAGGAATAGCCTAATTAAGTGGGCAATAATGTGGCAGCTGGAGTGTAATGTGGGGAAATGTGAGTTAATTCACTTTCGTAGAAATAATAGAACTCAGAATATATTTTAAATGCTTTTGTTCAGAGAGATGTGGTTGTCCTTGTGCTAGAAACACAGAAAGCTAGCATGCAGGTACAGCAAGCAATAAGGAAGGCAAATGACATGGTGTCCTTTATTGCAGTTGGTTTGAAGTCCAAGAGTAAAGTAGCATTTCTAGAATCGTACACAGTCCCGGTGAGACCAAACATGGCGTACTGTTTGCCTCAACTTATCTAAGGATGGACTTACGTCCCTTGGAGGTGGCACAACGATGGTTCACTAGATTGATTCCTGGGATGAGAGGGCTTCCTTATGATGAGAGACATCATAAAATTGAACTGTATATTCTGGAGTTTAGAAGATTGAGAGGTGGCCTCATTCAAGCATGTAATATTCTGAAGGGGAATTACTGGGTAGATGCTGAAAGGTTGTTATCACTGGCTGGAGTGTCTATAATGAGGAGTCACAGGCTCAGGATTAGTGGTCGACCATTTAAGGCAGATTTGAGGAGGCATTTCTGCATTCAGAGGGTTTTGAATCTTTGGAATTCTCTGCCCCAGAGGGCTGTGGAAGTTGAGTCTCTGAACATATTCAAGGCCGAGATAGAAATATTTTTGGAGTCTAGGGGAATCGTCGGATAAGGCTATCGGGCGCTAAAGTGGAGTTGAATGGTGGACCAGGTTCGATGAACCATATGGCCTACTCCTGCTC